>NC_041384.1:653975423-654025628 GCF_002162155.2 Triticum dicoccoides | reverse complement strand
TAATTTTATTCCAATCGAAAATGGATCCTGGACGAACAAAAATAGAATACAAACTGGATTCGAATTGAGTTGGCACAGTAAACGTGCACTCCTGCTCTGCAAAAATTTGAATGAAGCGGGGAAAAGTCACAGTAACCGCCCGAAACCAAAATCTGCGAGATGGAAATTACTGCATATCTCTGCCATGCAAAGCCAATCGGCTCGATTTCTATAGGTTTCGATAGCGGTAGATTTGTAATTTCACTCAAACGTGACATAACCGCCTCTCACCCAGATTCATACACGGTGGGCGCCAAAACACGGTGTCTCCTTGGTCATAATCGACTCCCTCCCCGATTCATACACGGTGGGCGCCAAAAACAAACTCTCGTTGGCAAATATTCGGCGTATGCGAGATTACCGTCCTATCCCCAACCGACTAATATTGTTGTGATGTAGGAAATTTTAAACGGGGGCTAAGTTTGTAAATTTCCTTGCATTTGAGACAAGCGTGCCCTGAAGACATGGTTCCCCCTTCCTCTCTCCCTCCATTTCCCCATTCATACTTCGTGGGTGCCAAAACACCCTCTCCACCCCAGCCTCCTCCGTCTGCCACCCCATCCACTGCCGTCCTCCTCCACCATGCCGGAGCTGATACCCCGACACTGTCGGCCATTACAAGAGATCGACCTCTCTCATCCACGGCTTCGGACCGGGATCCTTGCATCCCGTCCTCTCGCTTCATCCCCGCCGTCGTCCACCTTGCCGGCGCCGCTCAAACAACCGTCTCGTCCACCGCGCTCCACCGCCACCGTCTACCCTCCTAGATCTGCTTTCACACCGTTGAAAGCCATCACTACTGCAGCACCGTCAAATTCTCAGCAGATGCATACACGGCGTCGCACCAGAGGCGGTACTCTTTCATATTTGCTCAACTTATTTATCGCAGCAAGAAAATAGATCTCCACTACTTTACTCTGATTTCTTGTCCATCACTTACTTGTTAGTTGAAAGCAAACATTGGTTGTGACGTTCCTTCGCCCGGTTTGCACCTTCAGATCCGCCATGGCACGCTCAACACTATACTCGCAATGCTTATGGTTTTCCCCTTTTATATTCCACACTAGTTAAATGACATTAGACTAATTTCAAAATTGTGTCAGTCGATTTTTGAGAGCTCGTCGGACTTCGCCGGTGCGAAGGAAGGGGCTCGGGTGGGGACAGTGTGTGTGGGGGCGGTGGTGGGGCCTCGCCGAACGAAGAAAGCTCAACGGGCGGGGTTGGGGGGTGGTGGTGGCTGATACGTCCATTTTGCATCATGCTTTTATATCGATATTTATTGCATTATGGGCTGTTATTACACATTATGTCACAGTACTTATGCCTTTTCTCTCTTATTTTACAAGGTTTACATGAAGAGGGGGAATGCCGGCAGCTAGAATTCTGGGCTGGAAAGGAGCAAATATTAGAGACCTATTTTGCACATCTCCAAAAGTCCTGAAACTCCACAGGAATTATTTTCAGAATATATAAAATATATTGGGCGAAAGAAGTACCAAAGGGGGCCACCCACCATCCACGAGGGTGGGGGGCACGCCCTACCCCCCTGGGCGCGCCCCCTGCCTCATGGGCCCCCTGGTGGCCCTCTGATACGTTTCTGTCGTATCTATAATTTTTAATTATTCCATGCCAATATTATACAACTTTCATATACTTTTGGCAACTTTTTATACTATTTTTTGGGACTAACATATTGATCTAGTGTCCAGTGCCAGTTCATGTTTTTTGCATGTTTTTTATTTCGCAGAATATCCATATCAAATGGAGTCCAAACGGGATAAAAACTGACGAATATTTTTTTGGCATTTTTTGGAAGAAAAATCCATGCGAGACGATGCCCGAGGGGGCGCCCCCTGACCCTCGTGGCCACCCCGTAAGGCGGTTGATGCCCTTCTTTCGCCGCAAGAAAGCTAATATCCGGATAGAGATCGTGTTAAAATTCCAGCCCAATCGGAGTTACGGATCTTTGGGAATATAAGAAACGGTGAAAGGGAAGAATCTGAGAACGTAGAAACAGAGAGAGATAGAGAGACATATCCAATCTCGGAGGGGCTCTCGCCCCTCCCATGACATGCAGACCATGTAACCGAGGCAAAACCCTTCTCCCATCTAGGGAGAAGGTCAAGGAAGAATAAGAAGGAGGGGGCTCTCTCCCCCTCGCTTCCGGTGGCGTCGGAATGCCGCCAGGGGCCATCATCATCACCGCGATCTTCACCAACACCTCTGCCATCTTCACCAACATCTCCATCACCTTCCCCCATCTATCTACAGCGGTCCACTCTCCCGCAACCCGTTGTACCCTCTACTTGAACATGGTGCTTTATGCTTCATATTATTATCCAATGATGTGTTTCCATCCTATGATGTCTGAGTAGATTTTCGTTGTCCTATTGGTGGTTGATGAATTGTTATGATTGGTTTAATTTCCCTGTGGTTATGTTGTTGTCCTTTGGTGCCCATCATGTGAGCGCGCGCGTGGATCACACCATAGGGTTAGTTGTATGTTGATAGGACTATGTATTGGAGGGCAAGAGTGACAGAAGCTTCAACCTAGCATAGAAATTGATGCATACGGGATTGAAGGGGGACCAATATATCTTAATGCTATGGTTGGGTTTTACCTTAATGAATGTTAGTAGTTGCGGATGCTAGCTAATAGTTCCAATCATAATTGCATAGAATTCCAAGTCAGGGATGACTTGCTACCAGTGGCCTCTCCCACATAAAACTTGCTATCGGTCTAGTAAAGTTGTCAATTGCTTAGGGACAATTTCGCAACTCCTACCACCACTTTTCCACACTCGCTATACTAACTTTATTACTTCTTTATCTAAACATCCCCTAGCTTTTTATTTACGTGCACTTTATATTCTTGCAAACCTATCCAAAAACACCTACAAAGTACTTCTAGTTTCATACTTGTTCTAGGTAAAGCGAACATTAAGCGTGCGTAGAGTTGTATCGGTGGTCGATAGAACTTGAGGGAATATTTGGTCTACCTTTAGCTCCTCGTTGGGTTCGACACTCTTACTTATCGAAAGAGGCTACAATTGATCCCCTATACTTGTGGGTTATCAAGACCTTTTTCTAGCGCCGTTGCCGGGGAGCCATAGCGTGGGTGAATATTCTCATGTGTGCTTGTTTGCTTTATCACTAAGTAATTTTTATTTGTTGTTCTAAGTTGTTCTCTATCTTTAGTTATGGATATGAAACACGAAATACCAAAAAAATTAGGTGTACCTGCTACTCATGGAGATGGGGAACCTCCTAAAACCCTTGATGCTAGTTATGTGAAAGAGATTATGTACTACTTTGGTAATCCCGAGAAACCCCCATTCAATTATGTTGTGGGAGACACGTTGGATCAATGTGAATACTTTAGGGATTATCGCTTGACTCAAAAATGGAAACTATTATGGGATCAAATTCATATGTTGCATTGTATGCTCGGGAACTATGCTTGAGATATGACTATACTTGTTGCTCTAGGATGAAGGCTCCACACCTTCCCTTTTCACGCAAATTTAATGATGATAAAACCTTGGCTTCTTATGCTAATGGTATATATGATTACTATGATGTGGAACAAATAGAAGAATTTGTTGCTTTTATGGGTGCTTATGAAATTGAATCTTTGTTGAAAGAGTGTGAAAATTTTGATGATTCAGTTTATAGACCTGAAAATTTAGCTATCCTTAAATATTGCTATGAGAATTATGAATACAATGCCGATACTGATGCGTTTATTTAGAAAGTCTCCGTTCTCCAAGAAGAGGCTAATATTTTGCAGGAGTCTATGGAAGAAGAAATTAATGACATTGTGAGCTCATTGGATGAAAAGATGAGGAGGAGAGCGAAGAACAAAAGGAGGAAAAGCGGATTGATCACCCGTGCCCACCTTCTAATGAGAGTAACTCTTCAACTCATACATTGTTTAATTTCCCTTCGTGCTTACCGAAGGATGATTGCTATGATGACTGTTATGATTCCGTTGATTCTCTTGAAATATCCCTTTTTGATGATGTTTGCTATGCTTGTGGCCAAGATGCCAATATGAATTATGCTTATGGAGATGAACTTGCTATAGTTCCTTATGTTAAACATGAAGTTGTTGCTATTGCACCCACGCATGATAGTCATATTATCTGTTTGAATTCTCCCAACTACACTATATCGGAGAAGTTTACCCTTATTAAGGATTATATTGATGGGTTGCATTTTACTATTACACATGATGATTTTGATAGATATAATATGCATGTGCTTGCTGCTCCTACTTGCAATTATTATGAGAGAGGAACTACATCTCCAACTCTTTATGTTTCCAACACGAAAAAATTGCAAGAAACTGTTTATACTATGCATTGGCCTTTACTTTGTGTGCATGAATTGTTCTTTTATGACATGCCGATGCATAGGAAGAGAGTTAGACTTTGTCATTACATGATATATGTTACCTTGTGCTCACTACTAAATTACAAATCATTGTTAATTAAAATTGGCTTTGATATACCATGGGATCCGGGTGGATCCATTACTTGAGCACTATATGCCTAGCTTAATCGCTTTAAAGAAAGCGTTGTCGGGGAGACAACCCAGAGGTTTTAGAGAGTCATTTATTTCTGTTGTGTGCTTTTATAAAGTTTTAAAAAAATAGGGGAACCCAAAACTTTTTCAAAAAGGAAAGTGAAAGTGAGAGAGACAAGCATGGTTGAAGTGGGGGAGCTCCTTGAAATTTGTTCATGCTCACGGAAACTTTGTGAATCTTTATTACAGAAACTTTTTAACAAAAATAATTATCCCCTTGTACAATTCCATTGTATTATAAAAATAGTGTGCCAAGGTTTGCCTTTAGGATGTTTTAGATGCTTGTTGGTTTGTACGGTGCAGGACAGAAACTTTGGCTGTAGCGCGCAATTTTACATTTTTTGCTGGAACGTCAAATGGTTCTGAAAATTTTTGCACTGTATTTCTATACAAATTTTTTATTTTTCCTAATTTTGGTAGAAGTTTTGGAGTACCAGAGGTATCGTGAATGTTCAGATTATTACAGATTGTTCTGTTTTAGACAGATTCTGTTTTTGATGCATAGTTTGCTTGTTTTGATGAAACTATCAATTTCTATCAGTGGATTAAGCCATGAAAAAGTTATATTACAGTAGCTATAATGCAAAAACAAACTATGAATTGGTTTTAAACAGTACCTAGAGTAGTGATTTGCTTTATTATACTAACGGGTCTTACCGAGTTTTCTGTTGAAGTTTTGTGTGGATGAAGTGTTCGAAGATCGAGGAGGTCTCAATGTGAGAAGAAGGAAGAGAGGCAAGAGCTCAAGCTTGGGGATGCCCGAGGCACCCCAAGTAAATATTCAAGGATACTCAAGCGTCTAAGCTTGGGGGTGCCCCGGAAGGCATCCCATCTTTCTTCAACAAGTATCGGTATGTTTTCGAATTCGTTTCGTTTATGCGATATGTGCACATCTTGGAGCGTATTTTGCATTTAGTTTTCATTTTTCTTTTATGCACCATGCTGGTATGAGATAGTCCTTGGTTGATTTATAGAATTCTCATTGCACTTCACTTATATCTTTTGAGTATGGCTTTATAGAATGCTCCATGTGCTTCGCTTATATCATTTGAAGTTTGGATTGCCTGTTTCTCTTCACATAGAAAACCGCCATTTGTAGAATGCTCTTTTGCTTCACTTATATTTGTTAGAGCGTGAGCATATATTTTGTAGAAAGAATTAAACTCTCTTGCTTCACTTATATCTATTTAGAGAGATGACAGGAATTGGTCATTCACATGGTTAGTCATAAAATCCTACATAAAACTTGTAGATCACTGAATATGATCTGTTTGATTCCTTGCAATAGTTTTGCGATATAAAGGTGGTGATATTAGAGTCGTGCTAGTTGAGTAATTGTGAAATTGAGAAATACTTTTGTTGAGGTTTGCAAGTCCCGTAGTATGCACGTATGGTGAACCGTTATGTAACGAAGTTGGAGCATGAGGTATTTATTGATTGTCTTCCTTATGAGTGGCGGTCGGGGACAAGCGATGGTCTTTTCCTACCAATCTATCCCCCTAGGGGCATGCATAGTAGTACTTTGCTTCGAGGGCTAATAAACTTTTGCAATAAGTATATGAGTTCTTTATGACTAATGTGAGTCCATGGATTATACGCACTCTCACCCTTCCATCATTGCTAGCCTCTTCGGTACCGTGCATTGCCCTTTCTCACCTCGAGAGTTGGTGCAAACTTCACCGGTGCATCCAAACCGCGTGATACGATACGCTCTGTCACACAAAAACCTCCTTATATCTTCCTCAAAACAGCCACCATACCTACCTGTTATGGCATTTCCATAGCCATTCCGAGATATATTGCCATGCAACTTCCATCATCTTCATATACATGACTTGAGCATCATTGTCATATTGCTTTGCATGATCATAAGATAGCTAGCATGATGTTTTCATGGCTTGTCCGGTTTTTGATGTCATTGCTATGCTAGATCATTGCACATCCCAGTACACTGCCGGAGGCATTCATATAGAGTCATATCTTTGTTCTAGTATCGAGTTGTAATATCGAGTTGTAAGTAAATAAAAGTGTGATGATCATCATTATTAGAGCATTGACCCAATGAGGAAAGGATGATGGAGACTATGATTCCCCCACAAGTCGGGATGAGACTCCGGACTTTAAAAATAAATAAAAGAGGCCAAAGAAGCCCAAATAAAAAAAGGCCAAAGAAGCCCACCAAAAAAAGAGGAAAAAAAGAAAAAAGGAAAAAATGAGAGAAAAAGATAGAAGGAGAAATGTTACTATCCTTTTACCACACTTGTGCTTCAGAGTAGCACCATGTTCTTCATATAGAGAGTCTCTTGAGTTATCACTTTTATATACTAGTCGGAATTTTCATTATAGAACTTGGCCTGTATATTCTGATGATGGGCTTCCTCAAATGCCCGAGGTCTTCATGAGCAAGCAAGTTGGATGCACACCCACTTAGTTTCCAGTTTGAGCTTCCATACACTTATAGCTCTTAGTGCATCCGTTGCATGGCAATCCCTACTCCTTGCATTGACATCAATTGATGGGCATCTCCATAGCCCGTTGATTATCCGCGTCGATGTGAGACTTTCTTCCTTTTTGTCTTCTCCACACAACCTCCATCATCTTATTCTATTCCACCCATAGTGCTATGTCCATGGCTTGCGCTCATGTATTGCGTGAGGGTTGAAAAGGCTGAAGCGCATTAAAAAGTATGAACCAATTGCTCGACTTATCATCGGGGTTGTGCATGATTTGAATGCTTTGTGTGGTGAAGATGGAGCATAGCCAGACTATATGATTTTGTAGGGATGAGCTTTCTTTGGCTATGTTATTTTGATAAGACATAATTGCTTGGTTAGTATGCTTGAAGTATTATTGTCTTAATGTCAAATGATAGACTATTGCTTTGAATCACTCGTGTCTTAATATTCATGCCATGATTAGATACATGATCAAGATTATGCTAGGTAGCATTCCACATCAAAAATTATCTTTCTTATCATTTACCTACTCGAGGACAAGCAGGAATTAAGCTTGGGGATGCTGATACGTCTCTGTCATATCTATAATTTTTTATTGTTCCATGCCAATATTATACAACTTTCATATACTTTTGGCAACTTTTTATACTATTTTTGGGACTAACATATTGATCTAGTGCCCAGTGCCAGTTCCTGTTTGTTGCATGTTTTTTGTTTCGTGGAATATCCATATCAAACAGAGTCCAGACGGGATAAAAACTGACGGAGATTTTTTGGAATATATGTGATTTTTGGGAAGAAAAATCCACGCGAAGATGCCCGAGGGGGCCATGAGGCAGGGGGCGCGCCCCTGACCCTCGTGGCCACCCCGTAATGCGGTTGATGCCCTTATTTCACCGCAAGAAAGCTAATAACTGGATAGAGATCGTGTTAAACTTCCAGGCCAATTGGAGTTATGGATATCCAGGAATATAAAAAACGGTGAAAGGGCAGAATCTGAGAACGTGGAAACAGAGAGAGACAGAGAGACATATCCAATATTGGAGGGGATCTCGCCCCTCCCATGCCATGGAGACTATGTAACATAGGGGAAACCCTTCTCCCATCTAGGGAGAAGGTCAAGGAAGAAGAAGAAGGAGGGTGGCTCTCTCTCGCTCGCTTCCGGTGGCGCCGGAACGCCGCCGGGGGCCATCATCATCAACGCAATCTTCACCAACACCTCCGCCATCTTCACCAACGTCTCCATCACCTTCCCCCATCTATCTACAGCGGTCCACTCTCCCGCAACCTGTTGTACCCTCTACTTGAACATGGTGCTTTATGCTTCATATTATTATCCAATGATGTGTTGCCATCCTATGATGTCTGAGTAGATTTTTGTTGTCCTATCAGTGGTTGATGAATTGCTATGATTGGTTTAATTTGCTTGTGGTTATGTTGTTGTCCTTTGGTGCCCATCATATGAGCGCGCGCGTGGATCACACCATAGGGTTAGTTGTATGTTGATAGGACTATGTATTGGAGGGCAAGAGTGACAGAAGCTTCAACCTAGCACAGAAATTGATGCATACGGGATTGAAGGGGGACCAATATATCTTAATGCTATGGTTGGGTTTTACCTTAATGAACATTAGTAGTTGCGGATGCTTGCTAATAGTTCCAATCATAAGTGCATAGAATTCCAAGTCAGGGATGACATGCTAGGAGTGGCCTCTCCCACATAAAACTTGCTACCGTTCTAGTAAAGTAGTCAATTGCTTAGGGACAATTTCACAACTCCTACCACCACTTTTCTGCACTCGCTATACTAACTTTATTACTTCTTTATCTAAACAGCCCCTAGCTTTTTATTCGCGTGCACTTTATATTCTTGCAAACCTATCCAAAAACACCTACAAAGTACTTCTAGTTTCATACTTGTTCTAGGTAAAGTGAACGTTAAGCGTGCATAGAGTTGTATCGGTGGTCGATAGAACTTGAGGGAATATTTGTTCTACCTTTAGCTCCTCGTTGGGTTCGACACTCTTACTTATCAAAAGAGGCTACAATTGATCCCCTATACTTGTGGGTTATCACCCTCTGATGCCCATCTTTGGCTATATGGAGTCTTTCGTCGAGGAAAAAAATCATAAGTGTCGTGGTTTTGTCACGGCAGATGTCCTAGAGAAAGGACTTAGTCGTGGAGCCATCGCTACGGGTTAGCTTGAAGGGGTTAAAGCGGACGCAAGGACGCAAGAGAATTTATACTAGTTCGGCCCCTTTGATGAAGGTAAAAGCCTACGTCTATTTGTTATGGAATTGATGGGGTGTCGATGACTAGGAAGCAAACAAGCTTCGCCTATGTCTCGAGTTGTTGTCTGTTTTTTTGAACCACCGCCGGGTCGTCCCCTTATATACATGGGTGACTCCCGTCGGCTTACGGAGTCCCAATACCGGCTCATAGATGTGTCCGGTTTGGTCTCTACTTATTCCTAACTTACAATACATGTTAACTACTAACGCCGGTTTATGGCTACAGGCCTTGAACCTACCATGGGCCTTGAGCCCTCCTCTGTCTTCTTAGGCTTTAACATACTTAACTACTGACGAAGTTAACCCGGCCCAGATAGGTCGGTTTACGCCCAGGAGTAATATCCCCAACATTAGGCCCCAGATTGATTTGAACGGGTTCATGTCAATCCTTTAATAAAAGCTTCATCTTCAACATCTTCTTATAAATTGGTAAACCGCCATGATGTCATCTTCTCTGATTGCTGTAAACCAAAGTGACGTCACCTGTCATAACGAAGCTATCCATTATGCTTCTTTGTTTAATAGATCGGCGGAAATCGAGGCGACAGCTCCGTTTTGTGGCCCCTTGATTGTCGCGCCTGACTCATGTTCTTTCGCCTTATAAATAGGACCGAAGGGTCATTTCTTTTCTCCTTCCGTGCCTTCTTCGTCTTCCTCGCGTCGCCAGCCTCGGAGCTCCGCCGCCGCCGTCGACCTCTGCCTCATCCTTGGCCGCTGCATCAACCTGAGCGCACCAGAACATCGCGGCAACCTTCCGCATCTTCCTCAGCTCCGGTAAATCTCCTATCCTTTCCCCCGCAGATCTGGCCTAGGGTTTCGCAGTTCTTCAGTGTTCATCGTCTGCCTCTTGCTCATACGATAGATCTTTAGATGAATCCGCAAATCTTTACTCTGTGCAATGATAGTTGTTTGACCTTCGCCTTCACTTATGCATCTCAAACCATAGATCTATATGAACATTTTTCTCATTGGTTCGGTACTGCTCCTTTGAACCTCTAAGTATTTATCTCTTTTCTGAACTTGCTTCAGATCCAATGCTGTAAAGAAATCTTGTGAAACCTGTTTCTGCGTACTTGTCCATCCGCAATCTCAGCTTTTCAATGCTTAGATCAGGCGGTTTAACCTTATAGAAAATTTTCCAAACCGGTATATGCCATTAGTCCCCTTGTTGAACCGCCAGATGTTGGTTGCTTCATGAAACTCCGGTTCAGATAGTTCTGTCTCCGGTTTAACAGTGCACATACCAACATACCTTGATCAAATGCATTTTTGAACCGGGATCTTCTACCTTGTAGATTCCATCATGGCCAAGCAAGTATATGAGTGCAATTGGGTTCCTTCTCGCGTCACAGAGGATCGACTGGACAATTTAGTCCTGATTGGCGCTTTAGGCAGCAAAGATACCATCCATTGGAGGGCTCCTGGCAAAGAATGCCCTCCCACACCTTGAGAAGGAGAGGTTGTTGTTTTCGTAGATCACTTAGCCCGGGGCTTTAAGCCGCCCGGTTCTAAATTTTACCGGGATGTTTTAGCCGATTTCCAACTCCATCCGCAAGACACTGGCCCCAACTCTATTACAAATATGTGTCACTTCCAAGTGCTCTGTGAGGTGTTCTTTCAAGAGGAGCCCACAGTGGAATTGTTCAGAGACCTTTTCCATCTAAACCGCCGTACTAAGTTTACTGATGGCTCTAATAGGGAGTTGGGTGGCGTGGCGATTCAAAAAAGGAAAGAGGTCACATACCCTCACGCCAAGCTGCACAGTCACCCCAAGGAGTGGAATCAGACATGGTTCTACTGCAAAGACACCTCCCCTGCTGGTGAGAATCCCTTGCCTGGCTTTCTTCCGGAGCGGCTCAGCAATACACACCCTTTTCCTCAAAGATTGACTGCCCAGGAGAGAAGCAAATATGCTCCCCAACTGTCAAAGCTCAGAGCCTTTATGGCCAACGGTTTAACAGGGGTTGATCTCGCTCGCTGTTGGATATCATGGAGTATACTGCCCCTTAGTCAGCGCTCCAGTTTGATGTGCGAGTATACTGACAGTGTTGATGACCCACTGCGACATTCAAAAATCCAGCTCTCTGATGAAGAAATCACAGAGGCTGTGAATAAGATGCTGAATGAACCAGAACACGTCTGCGCTAGAACCGGCCTGCTTCCCTTCTGTGCCACCAACAAACCGCCAGCTGTAAGACTTTGATTTTTCTCTTTGCTGAATCTGTTATTGATATGTCTGGTCATTGTTTAATATCAGTGTGTGTGTAATCAGGGCAATGATCCGTTTTGGAGCAAAAAACTGCTGCAGGAGAAACCAGGAAAATCAGACAAACCGGAAAGAGCAACTCGGCAAAAGACTAAAGCTGTGAAGAAGAGTGCCCACAGGAAAAGAACCACTGCATCTTCTAATCCGGCCCCTGATGATGATGTGGATAATCCGAACTTTGAGGTAGAGCTTGACTCACTTGGTTTATTTTTCATGCGTCTTGTTGATGATGATATTTGTCAGGATGATGCCGAAGCCAGCCACACGATGTTGCAGAGGTAATTATTCTCTCTTGCGATTCAGAAACTTTGCCTTCATAAAAAATCCGCCAGGCAAACCGGAAAGTTAAATTTTCTCATCCTCTTGCTTATTTGGATCCTAAATTTCTTATGAAGACCCAACAACACGAAGCTCGTCGCACAACCCGGCACAGCGGCCAGGTAGTTACCTCCGCCGGTTTACCGAATAGTCTGGTTCGGAAACGCCATTCAGAGGTCTCTAATTTGCTTGTCAGTGCTTGTCCTAAAGCGGGCTACTTTCGTCAACCTCTTAATGAGTCTAACTCCGATTACCAGGTTACTTCCCACTCATCTTCTGGCGAGTCATCGGCTACTCAGCTCCCACCGCTTAAACGGTGCTTGGGTAAGCTATACTTATTGTGATGTTTGCAGTACATCGCCTTAGAACATATGCTGTATTTGATTTTATTATTCTTCTCAGGGCCAAACCTAGGCCAAGCAAGAAGGCCCGCCTGGACAAAGCGGCCGAAAAAGATGTCGTTCTTGAAGCAGGCAAGACACCCAATGTTGAAGCGGCTATTCCTGAGGATATTCCCAACGATCCACCGCAGCAAGATGATGATCTTATTGCTGAAGAGAGACCTACTGATACCTCAGGTCCTGTCAATCAGCCCACAGGTTCCATCCGGATTGAAAGCTCCACCGGTCCAACAAAACCTACTGACAAGCCAACAGCTCCAGTGCAAACTGACGGTACCAAGGATGATGAGGTTGTCATTACTGGCACTGGCCATACTGAGCCAAGCAATCCTGTCGCTTTATCCAAACATTATGCCAAGGAAGAATTTGCTGCCTTTGGCAAAGGCAAGTGGAACGCTGATCTGACGACTTATGCTGCTCTGAACGCCCAAGATATCCATTCCGGCTATCTGAACCGGCTGTATACCAGTCGCGACTATGAAGCCGGTCTGGTTAATATGATGAAAGATAAATATAAGGTAACTTCCATATGCTCCTTCCTGCTTGTATGCTTCCATTCTTGCTGACTCTCCTAGCCCCCAAGGGCCGGTTTGTAATATTCTTTCAAACCGGGACTTAATAATATAAATCTTGATGCTTTGAAATTCGCTGATGTAGCCCCCAAGGGCCGGTTCAACTTAGCGTAGTTAAACCGGTACTTTAAGTAATTGAAACTGCCGCATCAGAATATATATGAGCAAATAGCCATTAGCCCCCAAGTGCCAAGTTGAATACTTGTATTGATCTTGGGACTTTGTAAAAAATTGAAAGATGAAGATCGAATATGCATTAGCCCCCAAGTGCTAAGTGCATAACTTGTTATGTGGTTGGTACTTGAATCCTTATACCGATTTGTTGAAGCATATATCTGTATGCATGCAGGCGGAGCTGAAGACGAAAGAAAACCAAGTCACCGATCTCCAAGAAAACCTGAAAACCCAACAGGCTGAAACCTCCAAAGCAAAAGAGGAATTGGCCAGCGCTTTAAGCGCCATGGAACAACTTAAGGAGAACTTCAAGAAGAAACGGGCGGATTGGGCCACTGAAAAGTCCGCTTTGATCAAACAAGCAGAGGATGCCGAGGCTGCATTAAAACCAGTGGCGGATGAACTGACCAGCATAAAGCGGCACGTGCATGCCATGACCACTACTATCTTTGGTAAGCTAGCTTGCCTTCTGAATTGGCTTTGCCTTCTTACAGAGTCGCCGGTTTATTAACCCTTTATGGTATTTCAGGGACACGCATTGGTCATTTGGGGTCAGATGTGCGGAAGAAATTGAAAGCCGCCTATACATTGGTTGAACAATTGTATACTGGTGCCCAGCGGATCATCTGTACCGCATCTCATAACAAACCAGCGCCCACTTTGATTCAAGATACTCTGATGAAACTGTCAGTGCTTCCTGCCCGGGTTGAAGAGCTGAAGAAATCTGCTGCTCGAACCGGTGCAATCAATGCCTTAATCCGGGCAAAAGCCTAGGTGCCGGATTTTGATCCTATTGAAGCGGCTTAGGGCTATCCCAGCTTGAAGGAAGACGGGTCAGAATTTAGTGAAGCCGATCTGCGAGCAATAAACCGGGAGGTACGTCCGCTAGCTTGTCAGTTGGCTGAGGAAGCAGACTTGTCTCATTATCAAGCGCAATATGACAATCAGAACAAGCGAATAGCTGCACCAATCCATGAATCGGAAAATCTGATCCCTCCAATCCGTAAGCATACTTACGCTCCCGATATTGACCCGTCATTGTTGATCCATGATGAAGCTGTTTTTCAAGCATTAATGGGAATCGACTGGACAACTGTGGATTTCCAGCCACTGGGTAGAGAAACGGAGGCTGAAGCGGCGCAGGATGACCCACAACCGTCAGGCCAGGCTGGTGACCAAGCTTGAACCAGAAGCCGGTTTTAAAACTGCCTCTCCTTTGCGGAAAACAATTATATTATTATGGGCACCATGTTGCCTTGTAATAGGCTAGCTGATACCTTTGATGTTGATATGCCTTCGTGCATAATTTGTTCTTCCTGTGGTAATGAACTTTCCAAAACACTTTCTGAAATGAGAAATTCATCAAGTGCCACCGCGGTTGTACCATCAGGCGGAATATGATGTCTGTATATATGAAATCAAAACATCCAAAACAAAATTTTAAGTATATGATCAAATTTTTGAGATACATAATACCTGCCATCGTTGAGTGTGAAGTTGGCTTGGCCAATCTTGAAGCGGAGTTTTGCAAACCCACACTGCTGGAGGAGATAACAGCTCATGTATATATATATGACGCTGGTTTACCATGTAAACCGTGCCGGGTTATAATAAACACCGTGTTACTCCATCAGAGGATGTTAACAACAAGGATCAAACCGGGCAAGTAGTCTCCGGATTGACGTGAACTATGTTCCGTCAATTGATTGGTTAAAAAACTTTGTCGGTTTAAAAAACGCAATAAAAAGCAAAAAACCCCTTCAAAGAAAAGTGTGAAGCAAAAGCAATGACAAAACCGTTTGCCAAAAAAGGTTTATTTAAGCTGATCAAATGGTGTTACCATGGCCAAACGCGACCAAGCTCCCGTTAGGTGTAACTATGGTTCTAGTCAGCCAGGTCCCCAAATGAAACCGTGGAATTTATGCCGACCAAATGGCATGGTCATGGTTCGGGTTCGACCAAGCCCCCAAGTGATTTTGTGGCCTTAGGCCGATCAAGAGGCATGACTGGTTCAGACATGACCAAGTCCCCAAGTGATCTGGTGGCTCTCGCCTATCAAGAGGCATGGTATTGGTTCGGACACGACCAATCCTCCAAGTGATATAACACGATGCTTTTAGCAAAGCGAACTCAAGGGGTAAACCGGAAGCCGCTTTAGAACAACTCCGTGTAACCACACATGATGTAAAAGAACAGATACCCCGCTTTAGCTGAGGTTCCGGTTTATTATAGTTAATATATACATTGTTGTAATATGTACATAAGTAGAACCAATGGCTTAGGTATAATAAGGCCGAAGATGAGCTATGTTCCACGGCCTGTTGGTCTCCTCCTCTGATGTACGTGAGTCCTTATATTCTCGAATATAGATCAGATAGTATGACCCATTGTGCAGATTCTTGCTGACCACGAAAGGCCCCTCCCAAGGTGGGGATAACTTATGCATATCAGTCTGATCTTGGATGAGCCGAAGCACCAAATCTCCCTCCTGAAAGGTTCTGGTTCTGACCCGGCGACTGTGATAACGACGAAGATCCTGCTGGTAAATCATTGATCGGGCCGCTGCGATGTCACGCTCTTCATCCAACCGGTCCAAAGCATCTTGCCGTGTTGTCTCGTTGTTCGCTTCAATATAAGCCGTTACACGAGGTGAATCATGACGGATATCACTGGGGAGAACCGCCTCCGCTCCATAAACCATGAAGAACGGTGTGTATCCTGTTGATCTGTTGGGTGTTGTATTGAGGCTCCATAACACAGATGGTAATTCTTCTACCCAACAACCCGGCGTTCTCTGCAAAGGAACCATGAGCCGGGGCTTGATGCCTCTCAAGATCTCTTGATTAGCTCTTTCTGCTTGACCATTGGACTGTGGATGTGCCACTAATGAAACGTCGAGCCGGATGTGCTCCCGTTCGCAGAACTCCTTCATAGCACCTTTGGACAAATTGGTACCATTATCTGTGATAATACTGTGCGGAAAGCCAAACCGGAAAATCACCTTTTTGATGAACTGAACCGCCGTGGCCGCATCACACTTGCTAACAGGTTCTGCCTCCACCCACTTTGTAAACTTGTCAACCGCCACCAGGAGGTGGGTCTTCTTATCTTTGGACCTTTTGAAAGGCCCAACCATATCCAGCCCCTAAGTCGCAAACGGCCAAGTAATTGGAATCATTCTCAATTCTTGAGCCAGTACATGAGCACGTCTTGAAAACCTTTGGCAACCATCACATCGTCTGACCAGATCCTCCGCATCAGCATGAGCAGTTAACCAATAGAAGCCATGGAGAAACGCTTTAGCCACCAGAGACTTTGAACCGGCGTGGTGACCACAATCTCCTTCGTGGATCTCACGCAAAATTTCACGGCCTTCTTCAGGAGACACGCAGCGTTGAAAAGCTCCTAATACACTGCAATGATGCAACTCACCGTTGATGATAGCCATGGACTTGGATTGCCGGATTATCTGCCGGGCCAGAATCTCATCCTCTGGCAACTCACCCCGGTTCTTGTACGCCAGGTAAGGAAGCATCCAATCCGGAATAACATGAAGAGCTGCCACCAATTGAGCCTCCGGATCAGGAATAGCCAAATCCTCTTCACCAGGGATCTTGACCGATGGGTTGTGCAGCACATCCAGAAAAACATTGGGCGGGACCGGTTTGCGCTGAGAGCCCAGCTGGCTTAAAGCGTCCGCCGCTTCATTTTTCCGCCGGTCCACGTGGTCCACCTGATAGCCTCTGAAATAACCTGCAACAATATCCACCTCACGACGATATGCCGCCATGAGTGGGACCTTGGAGTCCCAAGTGCCAGACACCTGCTGAGCCACAAGGTCCGAGTCACCGAAGCACTTAACTCGACTTAGATTCATCTCCTTAGCCATCCGGAGACCATGGAGCAAGGCTTCATACTCAGCTGCATTGTTAGTACAAGGGAACATTAAGCGGAGAACATAACAAAACTTATCACCTCGTGGGGAAGTTAATACGACTCCAGCCCCCGAGCCTTCCAATTGCATGGATCCGTCAAAATGGATGGTCCAATACGTATGATCCGGCTTTTCTTCAGGTGCTTGCATTTCCGTCCAATCATTGATGAAATCAACAAGTGCTTGAGACTTAACCGCTGTCCGAGGCACATACTTCAAACCGTACGGCCCCAGCTCTATAGCCCACTTTGCAATCCGGCCAGTTGCTTCCCGGTTCTGGATGATATCTCACAAAGGAGCAGAACTGACCACTGTAATTGGATGCCCTTGGAAGTATTGTTTAAGCTTCCAGCTTGCCATAAAAACTCCATACACCAGCTTCTGCCAATGCGGATACCTTTGCTTGGACTCAATGAGCACCTCGCTGATATAATAGACCGGACGTTGAACCGGATGCTCCTTACCTGCCTCCTTTCGCTCTACCACAATAGCCACGCTGACCGCCCGAGCATTACCAGCAACATATAGCAGCAACGGCTCCTTGTCAATGGGAGCGGCGAGCACAGGCGGATTGGCCAATTGCCGTTTTAAGTCCTCAAATGCTTCATCAGCAGCAGAACTCCAGACAAACTGATCCGTCTTCTTCAACATCTGATACAAAGGGATTGCCTTCTCACCGAGGCGACTGATAAACCGGCTTAACGCAGCAATTCGGCCTACCAGGCGCTGAACATCATTGATACACTTCGGTTTAGCGAGGGAGGTGATGGTTGTGATCTTCTCTAGATTAGCCTCAATTCCCCTATTGGACACCAAGAAGCCTAATAACTTGCCCGCCGGTACACCAAAGACACACTTGTCCGGATTAAGCATCATCTTGTATGTTCTCAGGTTATCAAAGGTTTCCTTCAAATCATCAATCAGAGTCTCCTTCTCCCTGGACTTAACCACGATATCATCCACGTAAGCATGTACATTACGGCCAATCTGCTTGTGAAGACAATTTTGTACACACCGTTGGTAAGTTGCTTGGGCACTCTTGAGCCCGAAGGGCATAGACACATAGCAGAAGGCTCCAAAGGGAGTTATAAATGCCGTCTTCTCCTGGTCCTTAACTGCCATTTTGATCTGATGATAGCCAGAATACGCATCCAAAAAACTTAAATGCTCACAGCCCGCCGTAGCATCAATAATTTGATCAATACGGGGGAGGGCAAAAGGATCTGCTGGACAAGCCTTATTAAGATCTGTGTAATCCACACACATGCGCCAGGTGCCATTTTTCTTGAGGACCAGCACCGGATTGGCAAGCCACTCAAGGTGAAAAACTTCAACAATAAAGCCAGCTGCTAAGAGCCTGGCTGCCTCTTCTCCAATTGCCTTGCGTCTTTCTTCGTTAAACCGGCGGAGGAACTATTTCACTGGTTTATATTTAGGATCCACATTAAGTGTGTGCTCAGCGAGTTGCCTCGGTACACCTGGCATGTCAGAGGGCTTCCATGCAAAAATGTCCCGATTCTCACGGATGAACTCGATGAGCGCGCTTTCCTATTTCGGATCCAAGTTGGCACTGATGCTGAACTGCTTGGACGAATCACCAGGTACGAAGTCAACAAACTTAGTTTCTGCTGCCGATTTGAACTTCAGGGCCGGATCATGCTCCGTAGTTGGCTTCTTCAACGGAGTCATGTCCGCCGGATCAACATTGTCTTTATAGTACTTCAACTCCTCGGTGGCACAAACCGACTCTGCATAAGCCGCATCTCCTTCCTCGCATTCCAAAGCGATTTTGCAGCTTCCGTGAACCATTATTGTCCCCTTGTGACCCGGCATCTTGAGCTGCAAATACACATAACAGGGCCGAGCCATAAACTTGGCGTAGGCCGGTCGCCCAAATAGGGCATGATATGGACTTTGGATTTTCACCACTTCAAACGTCAATGTCTCCGACCTGGAATCATGATCATCCCCAAAGGCCACTTCCAGAGCTATCTTACCAACGGGATATGCTGATCTGCCAGGCACTACACCGTGGAATACTATATTAGACAGTTTGAGATTCTTATCTGTTAGTCCCATACGACGGAAGGTCTCATAGTACAGGATGTTAATGCTGCTCCCTCCATCCATGAGCACCTTGGTGAACTTGTAACCTCCCACCTAAGGCGCCACCACTAGAGCCAACTGACCTGGATTATCGACCTGGGGAGGGTGATCTTCTCTGCTCCATATGATTGGTTGTTCAGACCAACGTATATAATGGGGTATGGCCGGTTCAACAGAGTTGACCGCCCGCCTCTGAACTTTCCGGTCTCGCTTGTACAAGCTAGTGGTGAAGACATGGTACTGCCCATTACTCAACTGCTTTGGGTTGCTCTGGTAACCTGACTGTTGTTGTTGTTGGTTATAACCACCCTGGTTGTTCTGACTATTTTGACCATTATGTCCGCCCGGATTACCATTGAATCCTGAACCGGAACTTCCTCCATCGTAACCCGGCCCGGATCCCGAGCCACCGCCAGATTCGTGATCATACCAGAAATTATTAGAATTCTTGAACTCCTGCATAATAAAGCAATCTTTCCAAAGGTGGTTTGCCGGCGCCTCCTTCGTCCCATGTCTTGGACAGGGCTGGCTTAGCAGATAGTTTAGGCGGTTTGGGTTAGGGTTGGGTGCTCCATTATGATTTTTCGGCCTACCCTTGCGTCGCTGGCCATTGTCCTGTGCGTTTGTATTAGCCACAAAGTCCATGTTACCATCTGCTTTACGCTTGCCTCCTCCACCATTGCCTGCCCAGTGATGCTGCAGACCTTTGGAGCTGTTGTTCTTCTTCCCTTTCCCTGTCTTGTCATCATCAGATTCGGGATCCTTGGTACTATCAGAATCAGCATATTTCACCAAAGCGGCCATGAGGGTCCCCATGTCGGTGCAATGACGCTTCATCCGTCCCAACTTTAGCTTCAGGGGTCCAAACCGGCAGTTGCCTTCTAGGGTTAATACTGTGGTGTCAGCGTTGATGCGGTCTGAGGAGTGCAACACTTGTGAAACCCGGCGCACCCAATGAGTCGTTGATTCTCCTTCCTCCTGGACGCATGCAGCTAAGTCCACTATTGACATAGGCTGTTTACAGGTATCTTTGAAATTGCTGATAAACCGGGCTCATAATTGGGCCCATGAACTGATAGAATTAGCCGGCAAGCTTTTTAACCAAGTACGGGTCGTTCCTTCGAGCATCATGGTGAAGTATTTCGCACACGCCGCGTCATCCACATCAAGAATCTCCATGGCCATCTCATAGCTCTCCACCCATGTCTCTGGAGGTTGATCCACCGTGTAATTTGGTACCTTGCGCGGGCCTTTGAAATCCTTGGGCAGGCGCACGTTGCGTAAAACGGGGATAAGGCAAGGCACCCCCAAAGAACTAGAAGTAACACCAGGTTCAGTCAAGGTGGTTGGACGAACCGGCGCGAGCTGCCGAGCCTGATGCTGTGTGGCTAACTCGGCCTCCCTGCGCGCGCGGGCCCGGTCCACCACTCCCTGAGAGTCATCAGCACCACTCGCCGGGTTGTTGTCTCCGGGTGCCCCACGTCGTTCATTACTCGACACTACCGGTTCATCCATATGTCTGCCATAGCTCCGGCTTGGACGGGGGGTCGAGTGGATCCGGTCGCGGCTGTACGAGTACGCTTCCTGTTGGGCCAAAGCTGTCCTCAGAAGTTTCTTGACCCATCGCGTCTCTACTGCCTGCGGCGAGTCACCTTCAATTGGAATGGCCTCTAGCCGTGCAGCAGCGGCAACAAGATTGTCCATTAGGTTGGAGTAGTGACCCGGAGGTGTTAAAGCAGCCTGAGGTACAACGGTGTTTTGACGAGGCGGGTCCATCTGACGAGGCTGAACCGGTGCACCGGTCCCAGGGGCTTCTGCCCGGTTTCCCTCCAGCGGATTGCCGGCTCTTGGTCCTGGAGTGTTGAAAAGGTCTCTGGCCTCGAAAACCGGAGGTAAGCGGGATCGGTGCTTCCTCCTCATGACTTCATGCGACGCGCTCTGGTCCAACATAAGCTTGTAGGCCTGTGCGTCTAAAGCGGCCCGCTCTGCGGCCATCCTGGTGTCCTCAGCCGCCAGATCCGCCTTGGCCTGGGTGATCTGTTCCTTTACCTTTGCAATCTCCGCGTTGTGAACGTCTTGATCCAGCGGATTAACTTCCGCCATAAGCACAACCAACACATCAAATAGTTCTGATAGAACCTGAGCCGGCGGGCGCACAGGGCCTCCTGCCCCAGCAGCCGTCGCCGCTGCTGAACCGGAGATCGTTGCCGCAGCTGTCGAAGAATGAAGCGCTGCTTGTCTTCCGGCCATGAATATTCCAACCCGGTTGGGCAGATCAGAGGGGTCCGGAATACTATCGCCATCGGAACAACTCCCAATCCGACCATCTTGTAGCTGATAAAGAGATTCGGTTTCTCCGGTCGAAGATTCGTCACCGGAACAAACGACGGTCGCGCCGCGAAATTCCGATCCGTCCTCATAACTTCCTCCATGGATGACTCCCACGAAGGCACGCTTCATGGCCGGTTTAACCCGGGCGGATCGCGCACGCTGAGCTGTCTCGACGAGGTCGGTGCAGATGTCCGGCTCAGGGCCCGGTTCACCGATCTTGCCAATGAAAACGTGAATGCTACCAAAGGGGGCCCGGTACCCGTACTCAATTGAGCCGGCCTCGGGGCCCCAGCCTGCGTTGTCGATGTAGAGCTTGCCGCGACGACTCTTAGTCATCCGGCCTACAACATAGCCCTCGAGTCCTTCAAAGCGGCCCTCCAAGAACCGGAAACCATCGTGCGACTGCCCCACGGTGGGCGCCAACTGTCGTGGTTTTGTCACGGCAGATGTCCTAGAGAAAGGACTTAGTCATGGAGCCATCACGACGGGTTAGCTTGAAGGGGTTAAAGCGGACACAAGGACGCAAGAGAATTTATACTAGTTCGCCCCCTTCGATGAAGGTAAAAGCCTACGTCTAGTTGTTATGGAATTGATGGGGTTTCGATGACTAGGAAGCAAACAAGCTTCGCCTATGTCTCGAGTTGTTGTCTGTTTTTTTTTTGAACCGCCACTGGGTCGTCCCCTTATATACACGGGTGACTCCCATCGGCTTACAGAGTCCCAATACCGGCTCATAGATCTGTCCAGTTTGGTCTCTACTTATTCCTAACTTACAATACAGGTTAACTACTAACGCCGGTTTACGGCTACAGGCCTTGAACCGACCATGGGCCTTGAGCCCTCCTCTGTCTTCTTGGGCTTTAACATACTTAACTACTGACGAAGTTAACCTAGCCCAGATAGGTCGGTTTATGCCCAGTAGTAATATCCCCAACAATAAGCAAGCTCACAGGGCGAAACTCCGCCGCCACGAGGCGGAACCTTGGTGAAACCAATCTAGGGCTCCGGCGAAGCTGTTCTGCCGGGGAGACCTCCCTCCGGGAGGGGGAAATCATCACCATCGTCATCACCAACGATCCTCTCATCAGGAGGGGGTCAATCTCCATCAACATCTTCACCAGCGCCATCTCATCTCAAACCCTAGTTCATCTCTTGTATCCAATCTTTCTATCCAAACCTCAGACTGGTACCTGTGGGTTGCTAGTAGTGTTGATTACTCCTTGTAGTTGATGCTAGTTGGTTTACTTGGTGGAAGATCATATGTTCAGATCCATTATGCATATTAATACCCCTCTGATTATGAACATGAATATGCTTTGTGAGTAGTTACGTTTGTTCCTGAGGACATGGGAGAAGTCTTGCTATAAGTAGTCATGTGAATTTGGTATTCGTTCGATATTTTGATGAGATGTATGTTGTCATCCCTCTAGTGGTGTCATGTGAACGTCGACTACATGACACTTCACCATTGTTTGGGTCTAGAGGGAGGCATCGGGAAGTAATAAGTAGATGATGGGTTGCTAGAGTGACATAAGCTTAAACCCTAGTTTATGTGTTGCTTCGTAAGGGGCTGATTTGGATCCATATATTTCATGTTATGGTTAGGTTTACCTTAATACTTATGTTGTAGTTGCGGATGCTTGCAATAGGGGTTAATCATAAGTGGGATGCTTGTCCAAGTAAGGACAGTACCCAAGCACCGGTCCACCCACATATCAAAGTACCGAACGCGAATCATATGAGCGTGATGAAAACTAGCTTGATGATAATTCTCATGTGTCCTCGGGAGCGCTTTCCTTTATATAAGAGTTTGTCCAGGCTTGTCCTTTGCTACAAAAAGGATTGGGCCATCTTGCTGCACCTTATTTACTTTTATTACTTTCTACCCGTTACAAATTACCTTATAACAAAACTATCTGTTACCGATAATTTCAGTGCTTGCAGAGAATACCTTGCTAAAAACTGCTTATCATTTCCTTCTGCTCCTCATTGGGTTCGACACTCTTACTTATCGAAAAGGCTACGATAGATCCCCTACACTTGTGGGTCATCAAGACTCTTTTCTGGCGCCGTTGCCGGGGAGTGAAGCACCTTTGGTAGGTGGAATTTAGTAAGGAAACATTTATATAGTGTGCTGAAATTTACTGTCACTTGTTACTATGGAACATAATCCTTTAAGGGGCTTGTTCGGGGTATCTTCACCCTGACCAGTAGAGCAAAGAGTTGCTCCTCAACCTACTGAACCTACTGAAAATGTTTACTTTGAAATTCCTTCGGGTATGATAGAGAAACTGCTGGCTAATCCTTTCACAGGTGATGGAACGTTACATCCCGATTTGCAGCTAATCTATGTGGATGAAGTTTGTGGATTATTTAAGCTTGCAAGTATGCCCGAGGATGTTATCAAGACGAAGGTCTTCCCTTTATCTTTGAAGGGAGATGCATTGACATGGTTTAGGCTATGTGATGATATTGGATCATGGAACTACCAACGATTGAAATTGGAATTTCATCAGAAGTTTTATCCTATGCATCTTGTTCATCGTGATCGTAATTATATATATAATTTTTGGCCTCGCGAAGGAGAAAGCATCGCTCAAGCTTCGGGGAGGCTTAAGTCAATGTTATATTCATGCCCCAATCATGAGCTCTCAAAAGAAATGATTATTCAAAAAAATTATGCTCGGCTTTCTCTCAGTAATGCTCCATGCTTGATACTTCTTATACTGGATCTTTTATGATGAAGACTATTGAATTCAAATGGGATTTATTGGAAAGAATTAAATATAACTCTGAAGATTGGGACCTCGACGAAGGTAAGGAGTCAGGTATAACACCTAAGTTTGATTGTGTTAAATCTTTTATGGATATCAATGCTTTTCGTGAATTTAGCACTAAATATGGACTTGACTCTGAGATAGTAGCTTCTTTCTGTGAATCCTTCATGTTGATCTCCCTAAGGAGAAGTGGTTTAAATATAATCCTCCCATTGAAGTAAAAGTAGTTGCACCTATTAAAGTTGAAGAAAAGACTATCACTTATAATGATCATTGTCGGTGTCAAAACCGGCGGATCTCGGGTAGGGGGTCCCAAACTGTGCGTCTAGGCCGGATGGTAACAAGAGGCAAGGGACATGAAGTTTTACCCAGGTTCGGGCCCTCTTAATGGAGGTAAAACCCTACGTCCTGCTTGATTAATATTGATGATATGGGTAGTACAAGAGTAGATCTACCACGAGATCGGAGAGGCTAAACCCTAGAAGCTAGCCTATGGTATGATTGTTGTTGTGTATGTTGTCCTACGGACTAAAACCCTCTGGTTTATATAGACATCGGAGAGGGTTAGGGTTACACAAAGTCAGTTACAATGGTAGGAGATCTGCATATCCGTATCTCCAAGCTTGCCTTCCACGCCAAGGAAAGTCCCTTCCGGACACGGGACAAAGTCTTCAATCTTGTATCTTCATAGTCCAGGAGTTCGGCTGAAGGTATAGTCCGGCTATCCGAACACCCCCTAATCCAGAACTCCCTCAGTAGCCCCCGAACCAGGCTTCAATGATGATGAGTCCGGCGCGCAGATTGTCTTCGGCATTGCAAGGCGGGTTCTCCTCCAAATTCCGTGTACCTATTGAATAAAGTTCGGTTTCTTGTAGATGTTGCGCTCCTTGGCTTCTACGCCCAATAATGTCCGTTTCCCACATGTAAAACGAATATGAAAAGTCTGAGTGTTTTTACATTCACACCCCTAGCCGCGTAAATGAGCTGCCCTATTTAAGGGGACGAGGATTTAGATCCAAACCACATCTTTCCCCCTTTGCGAGTGTTTATCAGAGCGCATCCGACAAAGGTCCATTCCATCATGGCCAGCCATCGCAACTCCTCCTTTCGCCCTTCCAACCCTCAGCCTGGATATTGGGAGAGATGCTCCATCCCACATAGCGAGCTAGTGACGCTCCAGACCAAGGGATTTCTCCCCCCGGCCTATATGGTCCCGGTTCGAGCCGGCCTTGCCATCTATAATGGTGGAGAGAAAGTGGAGAGTGCCCCTAATCCCTCCAAAGGAGAGCGGGTGTGCCTCGTCCCTTATTTAATAAGGGGGCTCGGATTTCCAATCCATCCATTTCTCCGGGGGCTCCTGGAGTTCTATGGCCTCCAGCTACACAATCTCACACCTGCCTCCGTATTGCATATCGCGGGCTTCGTAGCCCTCTGCGAGCTGTTTTTGGGTATCGAGGCTCATTTCGGGCTATGGAAAAGGTTATTCTGCCTTGTGCCCTGCTCTAAGGAGGGGTCAATGTATCAAGTGGGCGGAGCCAAAGTGTGGCGCATCGCCGGGACCGAATATCTATCCGGAACCCCAAAGAAGGCGTCCGAAGACTGGCCTTCAGAATGGTTTTATATAGAAGATGTCCCGTTGCCGGATCCTGTTCGGATTGGCCTACCTGAGTTCGACAGTGCTCCCTTAAAGAAGCGCCTAAGCTGGCGTCCATGGAGCCCTCAGAGGGAAAGTGACAGGGACATCATTTACCTGATGGGCCGAATAAGATTGTTAGCCCATTCCGGACTGACCATGATCAGGGTTATGGCCGAATGCATCATGCGGGGGGTGCAACCGCTTCAGTATAGAAGACACCCCATGTGGGACTTCAACGGGGAGGACGACGCCACCCGCTACGGCCATAAGGGGCCGGATTCAGCTGCCGCTCTACTAAAGATCTTGTCCACTTTGTATAAGGTAGAAGAGGAGGAATTTCTCCGCGTCAACCCACAGGGTGGATTCTCTATGCACAATCCCCCAAGCTGGGTAAGCGGTCGCATTTACTTGCCCATCCGTTTTGTATTCCCATTGTTAAATATTTAGTCTGACGACTTCAACGCAGGAACTGCGTCGGGCTGTTAAGGAAATAAGCAGCCCTCCTCCACAACCCGAGGACCCAGGACGGTCCCTCAACCCGGCCTCTCAAGAGGATCCGGACATATCTGTGGAGATGATTGATGGAGTGTTCCATCAATTGAGCAAGGACAACGCCTTGGTGGCCATTACGGCCGATTACCCAGGGCTAATCCTGGCCTCCCAGGTAACTGAGATCGAAGCCCCAATACCCTGAATAGGTGTCCGCCCTCTCGTGTTTTCAGTTTCCTTATTACAACCAAACTTTACAGGGGAGGTTTTTGAGGCGGAAGGCCGAACCTGCAGCGACAAGCCAACGAGGGGCCATAGGGCCCCGTGGGCAGAAAAGAAGTGCAGTCCGGACCGAGGCGTCAGCGCAAAGGTATGGCGCGCCCCCTTATCCCAGGTGTTATACCTTCGAGGCACATTGACACTCGTGCTCTCTTCAGGACAAAGAAACCTCGCCGGACTATATTCGGAGAGGCTGCCAATCGCGCCTCCACCAGCCAGGCTCCAAAGCCTGGTCTGGAGGCGGAGGCGAACGCAAGGCGCGCGCCAGACGCTCCTCCGACAAAGGATGTGGACGGGTTGTCTGCCACCAACTCTGAGGTGGAGAGTGCCATGAACCACAGGCGTCGCCGGACAATCCTTCACGACGCTTGTTTCTCCCAAGGGGCGTTAGATGCCTTCAATTCGGGAGATGCGTACCTCCGTGCCGCTCAAAATGGTCTAGCCAGAGCCACGGAGCAATATGTAAAAGACATACGGGTAAGAAAATTTGTTATGCAGGATCATTTGTTAGAAGAACTGATTTAAGGATCATTTGTTATGCAGGTTCTTACAGAAAAGAATTCCCTACTGTCCAAGGAGCTGGAAGAGTGCAAAGCCCAACTTGAGGCCGCACTAGTCGCGGCAGGGGAGCCCAAGGAGACCCCCTCTGGTAATATACACTTCGAAAGATAAGTATTTTGCGAAGCACGACATGGGTGTGAATCTGACAAATGAAATTGCAGATGGCGCCGGATTAAATCCGAGAAGGCAACACCTCCTATGCCAGTTAAAGGCTGGTGAGAAGGTGCTGACAAAGGTGAGGCGGGAGAAGAACGATCTCCAAGATGCCAACACCAAGCTAGGCATCGAGCTGAAAGGTGTTCGTGCCCAGCTGTTAGACTCCGTTAAGGAGAATCAGCGGCTTCGGCACGGCATATTTAGTAAGTGCTTGAACGAGCCTTTGAAAGAAAGTTCGGCGGGGAAGTCGACTAACAGAGCAATGTCTTTAGGTGTGCTGACAGGTCGTCCTGCAGAGGAGATGCCCGGTTCTACAGGTGACCTTCTTCCCGAGCTCTCGCAACTGCTCGATCGAGTTCGGCAGGCGATGCAAGGCGTCGCCCAGGCCCTGTGGCCATCCATCTCCATGCCCGAAGGTCTTGGAGAGCTTGCGGAGAAGCTAAAGGGAGCACGGTGGCGCTTCCGATTGTGGGAGATATCGGCCTGCCATCAAGGCGCTAGGGAGGCCTGGGCCATGGTGAAGACGTGGTACACAAAGGCTGACCCCAACCACATGGCCGAGGTCGGTCCTGTAGGGCCCGATGGGAAGGAGATCCCTGTAAGCTTAGTATACGGCCAAGTAGAATTGGCTGCAAAGTATTCCCAGCAGGACTGTAAATTAGACAGCCTGTTAGATGGTATTGAAGAGGAATACAATCAGTCAAAATGACTATGTAATTTAATTGACATTTATAATGCCTTCTAGTCGGATTGTGGATCATTTGTCATGGCTGACCTTTTCGCTTCAGCCTCGGGACCTGACGGTCCGGAGTGTGTCCGAATTCCCATGCGGTTATATAGGAACCGGGGAATGCATGGAGACCAGGCGTAGGGGTCATTAGTGCGTGAATAGACAAGTGCCCGACTAGTTATGTTATATTACATGGTTAGTAAGAAACATCTTCCAGGGAGAATAGTTCCGTTAGGGGTTCCTTTCCCTGGGAGGCATGCCCTAAAGTGCATGTTTATGCTGCGAAAAGAAACGCGGGAAAAACATCTGGGGGCGTATAGATAAATAATAAAAAGGATCATCTTTAGTTCACCGACCGAATATTCCCTTAAGAACGCTAGCTTTCGGCTTCACCCAGTCTGAGGTACACGTCCGGATGACCCGGCAGTAACAATCGCAGAGGTGCTCCCTTTACCACCTAGCCGAACAATCGGGAACGTAGGGGTAAGCACAGGAGCCAGGCAACCCAGCTTGGCCAAAACTTAAGTCATATCGGTGCATATAATGGTGAATAAAAGGTACATGCGGAAGTGTGACACATGTGTTGGGCATGAAGCCCGTATAAATAAGCTTCTGTTAGAAGAAGCCCCCAGGTTTAATGAGTGCGAATAGCACGTCATTTGATGAACCTTTAAAGGTTATAAGAGAAAGGAAGGGGTGAAGGGGAGAAATGTAAGACAGACAATATATATAAAAATGGACAGAGGAAGGAGACGAACACAGAGTCCGGCGCTAGGCATAGAATCTTCGGAGATGGGCTGCGTTCCATGGGTTCGGCTCGAGTCGGTTATCGGATGCATCTCGCAGGCGGTACGCTCCACCAGTCAGGACTTGGTCAATTATGAAGGGACCTTCCCACTTGGGCTTGAGTTTGTCCTTTTTCTTGTTCGGCAGGCATAGAACTAATTCGCCAATGTTGTAATTTTTGGCTCGTACTTCTCTGCTCTGGTATCTTCGAGCCTGCTGTTGATAGAATATGGGACGGGCTTTTGCCACATCGCGCTCCTCCTCCAATGCGTCCAAACTGTCCTGCCGATCGAGCTCGGCTTCTCTTTCTTCGTACATGCGCACTCGAGGTGAGTCATGAATTATGTCGCAAGGCAAAACTGCCTCTGCGCCGTACACCATAAAGAATGGTGTGTATCTGGTGGTGCGATTCAGCGTGGTCCGCAGCCCCCAGAGTACGGAGTCGAGCTCCTCTACCCAGTGCGTGTTAGATTCCTTGAGGGACCGCACTAATCTGGGTTTGATGCCGCTCATGATAAGACCATTTGCACGTTCGACCTGGCCGTTAGTTTGTGGGTGATAGACGGAAGCATAATCGAGCTTGATGCCCATGTTTTTGCACCAGAGTTTTACCTCGTCGGCCGTGAAGTTCGTGCCATTATCAGTGATGATGCTGTGGGGGACGCCGTAACGGTGTACAACCCCGGATATAAAGTCTATCACCGGTCCGGATTCGGCCGTCTTAACAGGCTTGGCTTCTATCCATTTGGTGAACTTATCCACCATGACCAGTAAGTATTTTTGCTTGTGGGTTCCGCCTTTAAGGGGTCCAACCATGTCAAGCCCCCAGACCGCGAAGGGCCAAGTAATGGGGATAGTTTGGAGGGCGGTGGGTGGCATATGGCTTTGGTTTGCAAAGAGCTGGCAACCGGTGCATCGTTGGACTAAGTCTTGAGCGTCTGCCCGGGCCGTCGGCCAATAAAAGCCTGTACGGAAGGCCTTGCTTACAAGGGACCAAGCTACAGCGTGATGACCGCCGAGTCCGACATGAATTTCAGCCAGGAGGTTCCGCCCCTCCTCTTCGGAGATGCACCTTTGAAGGACTCCGGTAGTGCTTTTCTTATAAAGCTCTCCCTCGTGGACTTTGTAGGCTTTGGATCGCCGCACTATGCAGCGTGCCTCATTTTGGTCCTCGAGGAGTTCTTGCCTAGTAAGGTAGGCGAGGAATGGTTCTGTCCACGGGGCGATGACAACCATTATTACGTGGGCTGAAGGTGTTATTTCATTGGCAGAGCCTCTGATTGTGTCAGAATGTTCGGTGTCGGGCAGTGCGGTTGGGTCCGGACTGTTATTGTTCGGCTCCCCTTCCCATACTACGTATGGCTTGAACAGCCTTTCCAAAAAGATGTTGGGGGGACTACATCGCGTTTTGCGCCAATGCATGCCAGGACATCTGCCGCCTGATTATTTTCCCGGGCTATATGGCGAAATTCAAGCCCCTCGAACCGAGCTGACATTTTTAGGATGGCGTTGCGGTAAGCTGCCATTTTTGGATCCTCGGCATCGAAGTCTCCATTTATTTGGGATATTGCGAGGTTTGAGTCCCCGCGCACCTCTAGGCGCTGAATGCCCATGGATACTGCCATCCGGAGACCATGTAAAAGGGCCTCATATTCGGCTGCATTGTTGGAATCCGTGTACATAATCTGGAGTACGTATTGAACTGTGTCTCCTATGGGGGACGTCAGAACGACGCCAGCCCCCAGTCCGGCCAACATCTTGGAGCCGTCGAAATGCATGATCCAATTTGAATATGTGTCGTACTCTTTAGGGAGTTCGGCCTCCGTCCATTCTGCGATGAAGTCGGCCAAGACTTGCGACTTGATGGCTCGCCGTGGCTTATAAGTTATGTCGAACGGGAGGAGCTCAATGGCCCATTTTGCAATCCGGCCCGTTGCGTCATGGTTGTTTATAATATCGTTAAGTGGTACTTCCGAGGCTACTGTTATTGAACACTCTTGAAAGTAGTGTCGTAGCTTCCGGGATGCCATGAATACCGCGTACGCAATCTTTTGATAATGCGGGTACCGTGATTTGCAGGGAGTAAGGACAGTGGACACATAATAGACCGGCTTTTGAAGGGGGAATTTGTGTCCGTCCGCTTCTCGTTCGACGACGAGCACTACACTTACAACCTGATGTGTTGCTGCAATGTATAATAGCATTGGTTCGCCAATGTTTGGCGCGGCCGGGACTGGATTTGTTGCCAGTATGGCTTTTATTTCGTCGAGTTCGGCCGTGGCTGCATCCGTCCATTCGAAGTGTTCGGTGCGCCGAAGGAGGCGGTAAAGGGGTAGGGCCTTTTCTCCCAAGCGGGAGATAAAGCGGCTTAGAGCCGCCACGCATCCGGTTAACTTTCGTATTTGTTTGAGGTCATTTGGGATATCCAGTTGCGACAGAGCTCAGATCTTGGCTGGATTTGCTTCAATTCCTCTACCGGATACAATGAAGCCCAAGAGCTTTCCGGCTGGAACGCCGAAAACGCATTTTTTCGGGTTGAGCTTGATGTCATATGTTCGGAGGTTATCAAATGTGAGCCTCAAGTCATCTACTAGAGATTCGACATGTCTTCTTTGGACGACCACATCATCTACATATGCCTCCACTGTTTTGCCGATCTAGTTTGCCAGACATGTCTGAATCATGCGCTGATATGTTGCGCCGGCGTTTTTGAGCCCGAAGGGCATCATGTTGAAGCAGAATGGGCCGTGTGGTGTGATAAATGCCGTTGTGGCTTGGTCTGGTTCTGCCATCTTGATTTGATGGTAGCCGGAATATGCATCGAGGAAACACAATGAATCGTGTCCTGTGGTAGCGTCGATGATTTGATCGATGCGGGGGAGGGGGAAGGGATCCTTTGGGCAAGCCTTGTTAAGGTCTTTAAAATCAACACACAGGCGCCAGGATTTGTCCTTCTTTGGTACCATCACCAGGTTTGCTAGCCAGCCCGGATGTTTTATATCTCTGATGAATCCGGCCTCCAATAACTTTGCTAGCTCCTCTCCCATGGCCTGTCTCTTAGGTTCGGAAAAATGCCGAAGAGCCTGTTTGACGGGTTTGAATCCTGTTTGGATATTTAAGCTGTGCTCGGCCAGCCTGCGTGGGATTCCTGGCATATCTGAAGGGTGCCAAGCAAAAATGTCCCAATTCTCTCGTAGGAACTCTCGCAGTGCGGCGTCTACATCAGGGTTTAACTGTGCCCCGATGGAAGCTGTTTTATTGGGGTCCGTTGGATGGACTTGGAATTTGACTATTTCGTCCACCGGTTTAAAGGAGGTGGACTTGGATCTTTTGTCGAGTACCACATCATCCCTATTCACCATGAAGCGCAGTGCAGTCAGTTCCTCAGCCGCTAGGGCTTCGGATAGTGCCTCGAGGGCCAGTGCGGCTGTCTTGTTTTCGGCGCGGAGTGCTATGTCCGGATCGCTAGCGAGAGTGATGATCCTGTTAGGCCCGGGCATCTTGAGCTTCATGTACCCGTAATGGGGTATTGCTTGGAAGATTGTAAACGCTTCCCGCCCTAGCAAAGCGTGATAACCGCTGCTGAACGGAGCCACATGGAACATGATCTCTTCAGACCTGTAATTATCCGGCGTGCCGAACACCACATCTAGTGTGATTTTACCTGTACAGTGCGCTTCCCGACTGGGGATTATTCCTCTAAAGGTTGTGTTGCTTCGCTCAATGCGGTTCCAGTCTATTTCCATTTTTTGAAGGGTTTCCTCATAAATGAGGTTCAATCCGCTGCCGCTGTCCATGAGTACCTTGGTAAGACGAAAGCCGTCCACTATTGGACTGAGGACCAATGCGGCTGGTGCTCGGGCTGTTCAGAATTTAGGTTCATCACTGGTGTTAAAGGTAATAGCCGTGTCACTCCATGGGTTTATTGTTGCTACTTGGTAGACTTCAGCAAGGCTGCGGAGTGTCCTTTTTCGCATATTATTTGATGCGAAAGTCTCGAAGACAGTTAATACCTTATTGGTGTCTCTAGGGTGGCTTTCTGTGGCCTCCGGAATTAGGAGATTTTCGCCAATTTTGGTCACCTGCCGGAGTATCCAACATGCTCTAAGGCTGTGAGTTGGTGTAGCGTCCTCTGTACTGTGAATTTTACAGGGTCCATTAAGCCACCCTTCCAGTACGGTTCCATGCCCTGTAGAGGGTTTTTGCTTTTTAGTGTTTGACCCGGGTGACTAGCGATGATGCACCCTTTTATTTCGGACTGGGTTTGTATTCAGGGCCGGATCGTCCCAAAATTTTATTTCGGTTTTCCAGGCACTTTCCATCGCACAGTACTTTCGTACGATGGATGCCAAGTCAGCGAAGCGTGTAATATCACGGTGACTTATGGCGTTGAGGATTCCCTTGTCCGTGCAATTATTGCAAAAGATTGAGATTGCGTCTTCCTCGCGGCAGTCCTTTATCCTGTTCTTAACCAGGAGGAATCTGGCCCAGTAATGATGTACTGTTTCATCGGGCTCTTGCCTAATTTGGGATAGATCACTTATGTTCGGGTGGGTGGGCGGAATTAAATTCGAAGCCTCACCCCATCTGAGGCTCAGAGGCCAAGGAATTTCCGAACTCGAAAATTTGGATTCCTGGATGTTGTCCAATGAATCTAGCCCATTGCTTGACTCTAAGTTCAGGTCTTGAGTGATATCCTCCCCTCCGCGGGTATCCGGCTTGGAGGGATCGGGAATCCGAACGTAGCTAGTCCTTAAGATAGATGAAGGGTCGCCGCACTGTCCCTCTACCACGGCAACGTGATGGGTGACTTGGGGAGAGTTAATCTCTCACAGAAGCTAGCCTATGGTATGATTGTTGTTGTGTATGTTGTCCTACGGACTAAAACCCTCTGGTTTATATAGACACCGGAGAGGGTTAGGGTTACACAAAGTCGGTTACAATGGTAGGAGATCTGCATATCCGTATCACCAAGCTTGCCTTCCACGCCAAGGAAAGTCCCTTCTGGGCACGGGACAAAGTCTTCAATCTTGTATCTTCATAGTCCAGGAGTCCGGCTGAAGGTATAGTCCGGCTATCCGAACACCCCCTAATCTAGGACTCCCTCAATCATGTTGTCCCTACTGCTTATATTGAGAAACCACCTTTCCCTGTTAGAATAAAGGATCATGCTAAAGCTTCAAATGTAGTTCGTAAGACTAATATTAAGACACCCAAACCCCCTGAGCAAATTAAAGTTGAACCTAGTGTTGCTATGGTTAAAGATCTCTTGGCCCATAATATTGTTGGGCATGTTATCGAAAAGGCTACGATAGATCCCCTACACTTGTGGGTCATCAGTGGCGGAGGAACATAGGCGGTGGGGGCCGGTGGTTCGGCCGGCGGCCCGTACGGTGTTCTGTATGGGAAGAATTAGAGACGAGGAAGAAGAAGGGTTAGGAGACGTAGGATCTTCATCCAACCGCCTGAAATGGTTGACTGACCCAAATGACAAAAGTCACGCGACTTGCATGCAGACATGCCTTTATATTCAGTACCATCATCGTACCTGCTTAGCAGTGCTCCTGAATCCATCAAGCTAAACAACGTGCCACTCATAATTACAAAGTTGTTGCTCAAATACGAATCTAATATGATGCTGATATTACTAAAACATATAACGTTTAATTGGTCAGCTAATGTTGCTACTTTACTTTTGAAAAGCACGTGCACCACATATAGAGAGACAACAGGGAGTTGCATTCTTAATACGCTCTGGTTCATCATGTGTGGGCACTGCGCAACGAACATTTTATTATCCAAAATCTGCTTGCTCTTCTTTAGCATGTTCCTCTTCCGTTCTTCTTTAATAAGTACTATCTCCGTTCCTAATTACAAGTCTTTGTATAGATTCCACCATGGACTACATATGGAGCAAAATGAGTGAATCTACACTTAAAATGTATATGTATACATCTGTATGTGATCCATAGTGGAAATCTCTATAAAGACTTATATTTTGGAATGGAGGGAGTATGATAGTAGTACAGTATGTTCCTTGTAGTGAAGATGAGCAGGGACATTTGTAGTGTAGAGGTCTATACGGTCGGTTGTGATGGACACTTTGAACTCTTCGGGCCTCTTTGATTCATAGGATTTTGTCATAGGAATAGGAATTGTAGTGGCCTGCCCACTTGAATCCTATAAGATTAGTAAGGAAATACGGGGAGCTGTGTCGCCTTTGAGAGTTACACGGATATTAATAGTACCGCACCTTTAGTTGAAGAGAGCTGGTATCCGAAGCCTTTCTAGCCATACCGGCAATACTAGCACATATATTCCAGCAAGTTCCACTTTGCTGATTTTACTTGTGATGCTTACGATTTTCCCGTTATATCTACACTATGATCTACATAGCTGCTCTGTGTCGCACTAGCAGCAGTCCACTCTTGATCCTAAACAACACGCCAATCATAAATTCAAAGCTTACTTCTTCAAATATGAATTGTGATATGATACTGATATTAGTTAACAGACACACATTTAATTGGTCAGGTAATGCTCCCACTTGATTTTCCAAATGCATGTGGCCACATATAGAGAGACAACATGGAATTGCATTTCTTTGGGCGCTGTGATTCATCATGAGTGGGCAACCAACACTGTATGCAATGAAGCGGAACCTCAAGAATATGCTTCCTCTTCTGTTCTTTAACATGTTACTCTTTTGTTATTCTGTATTTAGTACGTACAGTATGTTCCTTGTCAGGAAGGGGAGCAGGGACATCTGCAGTCAATAGCTGATAGAGCTGGCCTGTACGTTATCGATAGGCTTTCAATTAGTAGCGGCAATACAACACCGTAATTTCTAGCCAGTTCCACTTTCCCGATTTATATATCCTGGTTATGGTGTACCCCTTTTATGTAAACTACGATCACGGTTTGGCAATAAACTCTCTATACAATATATTATGAACCTATCATCTGCCAACTATCCTTACTTCTGGAGCCTATTTTTTTGTGTACTTGTGCCAGATTATATTAATGCACACACCATATTACAGTTCACATGGGCTCTCTCATCAGAATCCAGTGATAGCAAACAAGGGTTTACAGGGGCGCCCCTATATTAGAATATCATCTGCATTACAAAGATAATCTCACTACTATTTATGTTTTCATGCTTCTCAAATATTATACGTAATCATAGTGAATATCAGAATCCGCGCATCAGAAGAATATTGTGGAACACTGACGACTTACAAAATTGGCACCAAGGCATTGAGTGCCATTCTGGATGCAATGAAACTCATACGCTCCCCACCTGTAGATTCTTGTTCAGAATATGATCCTAATGACTATTCTGACCTTGAGGAGTCAAAGGCGGATGGACCATCATGTTCACCCATAAAGGTGTCTGTTCTAATTTGGCAAGGTTTTATTGATTGCACGTATCTTGCATACGTTGTCTTGCATTTCTTCTACTTTGTAGCACCGCCATTTGCTTAGTTTACTCATCATATATGTCAAGATGCCATGCCCATCCATTATCAATACATATTCCATCTGTCATCATACCATGTTTTTCACTCAAATGTTGTTCTTGTGCATCAGACATCAGAAAGGAAGAGGGTGATTGTCGAACCTAAAGGAGCACCAGCAAAGTCCTTGAAAAACGTGGTGGTGCCGGAGAAATCAGACAGCACCCCACTTATATTGGCTCTACAACTAGTGACACAAAACGTAGGACCTGACTCCAGCAGACTGCACCCATACTTCACTGGCCACACCACTAGCCCCACCACACAGGACCTGCACTCCAGCAAAAGGTATGCCGATTTCAGTTGCCATAGCACCAGCCGTACCACAGAAAAATCCCACTCCAGCAAAAGTATAGGAAGTCCACCGGCAGAAGACCTATCCCAACTGCAGAGATGGCCAATTCCTGCAGATTGGAACCCCATTCCAGTTATTCCCAGTTTAAAAGACAATGCTTTCAATGTTGTTAGGGACTACGTGCATATATTCCCATCATGGAAAGATTATAGTGAAGACAAACACCATTTTCACATCTTCCTGTCCCACTTACGTGTAAGTGCTATTATTCATGGTGATTATTTTCCTGTTTTCTGCTGATTGAACACATCAATGATTTACATTACATTGTTGTAAGTAGGTGAGGGTCAATCTGGATAGTTATGGCAAGCAAAGCTTGCTTGCGCTTTTCAAGGAAGCATTGCAGCAGTATCGATGTTACCTGAGGAAATCACACTTTGATGGAAAGTCTATAAACGAATTTCAGGTGAAGTCTCCTATGCTAAATTTAGAAGACATTGAATGGAAAAACCTTGTTATGCACTGGTCTCGTTCACAGGATGAGGTATTGTCTATGATATCACATGACAATTTGAACTTCTACTTTTCCACATGTGCCTTACGGAACTTTTTTGCAGGAAATCTGCTCGAAGAAGAATTCCGGTTTGAAAAGGACGACGGGATATCGCAAATATGCTGCCCGCTGCTTTGCTCTTGTTAGTACATGTTGTCCTGTATCACTGTACTTGCATACATACCTGGTTCGTTATGTGATAGCTTACTTATTAATTGTTCACTCCAAATTATTTGATCTGTATGAATGGTTACATTAGTGTAGAATATATCCAATGCCAATGAATTTTTTTAGCTCTGCATTGTTCTTGTAAGTACCTGCTATCCTTTATCAGTGTACTTATATTGACAATTAGTTGTACATGTACCATCACTCTGCAGCTTATTTTCCTTTGCCCTCCATTTTCTACACATCAGATCTATATTTACTCTTACCATAAGGGTTGGATAACACCGATGGTATTGAATAAGTTTAGCTCTGCATTGCTCTTGGATGTACATTTTGCCTGTATCGCTGCACTTACATTTATAACTACTTGGTTATGTAGCATCACTCTTCATCTTATCTTAAATATTCTCCATTTTTTATTATATTATCACATCTATATTTACTCTTAACAAAATGTAGAATAAAGATAATGCTTAGAAGAAGATTATGTGGTAAACTTCTTGAATTGCCCCCCATCAGCATGGACAAGGGCTTTATAGAGTCTGTCTTCACCAATAATGTAAGTTTGTTCTTCTCAAGCCTTAAAACTTTATTGTGTATATTTGGTTAGGCATGACTGCAACAGCTGTTTATTTTTTATGTTTGCATCAAATTGCATGTTTAAAGTTTATTATGTAGTTCATAAACAAAAATTTGTCCTTCTTAATTTAAGTTTTCAGTTGTACAACCAAGTTCCTTCTTCATACCATGTAAATTAAACTATATAGAGCAAGTGATCTTCTTTTGCACTGCATGTATACTTCTGTTCTTGATTCGTAATCCAGTGGTGTCGTGAACCTACCCACTACAGCAAAATATCATATTTTGCAATGTCTTAACTATGAACAATGTCATATCATTCTACTATTATTTAAACCGTCTCTTTATTTGCCAATCTGAAATGGGATAAATTGACAGCACACTAACTATTGATACTTATGAGTTCTTGATCTGTCATCCAGTGGTGTCGTGAAGCTGCCAACTTCTTTACAATGTCATTTTCTGCCATGTCTTCACCTGAACAATACCATATTGTGTTAATGCTATTTTAAATCGTGTCACTTTGTTCGTCAGTAAGAAATGTGATGAATTGTCAGCACTCATACTTATATGTGCAAAACCTGTCATATGTCTGCTTGTTTATCTTTCAAAGTGAGGAGGATATAAGTGTCAAACAAGCGCAGTCTCATCAGCTTGCTCAGTTGCTTGCGCTGCAGTTCCCGAGCAGGGCTAACCTTTCTTGAACTCTATTAAAGTGCTAACGGTTTTGTATATTATTTTGTTGGTGTGTTTATTTGCACTAGTGGCGATCTTTGATGCCCAGTGTATGTAATCTGCTGTCTGATTGTGCTTTATTACCATAGTGGCGAACTTTGATGCCCAATGGATATAATATGTTGTAATTTCTTTATTGTATAGTCTAGGTTTATTCTTATTCACGATGCTGCAGTTATTTTACTGTATATATATCCTGTCTTCGTAGTAAACCGGCCAAACCGTAAAATTGCGGTACATAATCGGGTTGTCATGCAAATCACTATGTATGATCCGCATCATGGGCCTAGTCATCTTGGTCCGTTAATAGGCCTAAATATGGCAGGCTGAAAAGTAGGTTGGGCTTTTAGGAGGCTGAAAAGTAGGTTGGCCTGAAACGTGTTGAACAGCTCATGGGCCGGCAGCAGGCCGAAATAGACCCCGGCCCATGATTGTGCCAATCACATCACGGGTCGTTAACAGGCCAAAATTGTCTCGGTCCTTGTTTGGCCCAATCAGATTATCGGCTGTGAGCAGGCCGGATGCAAACCGGGCTGTAGCTAGGCCCAACTATATGACAAGCTTTTAACAGGCCGAAATAAATATAGGGCCGAAATGTTAAACGGGCCGTTAACAGGCCGAAACTAATATCATGCCAAATTACTAAATGGGCCTTTAGCAAGTGGGCCCAAAAGTATAGCATCCAGTTGACGGGCCGAATCTGATATGGGCTATAATTTGGCCCAAAGCCTCTTAAAGGGTCGGATCTTATCTGGGCTGTAATTTGGCCCAGAATATGGTAGGCTTTTAACGGGCCGGATCTCATATGGGCCTTTATTAAGCCCGGAATGTGGCAGGCTATTAATGGACCGGCATTTGGCCCAAAACATGGCAGCCTGTGAATGGGCCGGCCCACTAGTGTCCTCAAAATCTTGTGGGCCTTTAGCTGGGCCGACCCATTATGGTCAGTAAAATATTGTGGGCCTTTAGCTGGGCCGGCCCATTATGGTCGGCAAAATCTTGTGGGCCTTTAGCTGGGCCAGCCCATTATGGTCCACAAAATCTTGTGGGCCTTTAGCTGGGCCGGCCCATTATGGTCCGCAAAATCTTGCGGGCCTTTAGTTGGGCCGGCCCATTATGGCCCGCAAAATCTTGCGGGCGTTTAGTTGGGCCGGACCATTTAACCTATATGGGCCTCTGTAGGGCCCTGCCACGTGTCGACGTATCATAGGCATGTCTCCTCCAATGGACGGGTGACATCTGGCCCACCGAGGAGGAGACACGTGTTTCCTTCGGGCAATGAGAATTTTACACGTGGAAAATCACCATTGGTCCAGGCTGTTAACGGGTTATCGGATCCAAAACCGGACCCGATAGCTTAACGGCGAGCCGTTACGGTGGATGCCACGTGTCGGTCACCCTTGACGAAAGCACTTCTATAACGCGTGATTTATCATCATAGAAGTGGACACTTCCGTGATGATAATTTTGGTAATGTCATGGAACACTTCTACGATAGCATAGGTATGACTATCTTTATTCTGTCATAAAATCGTCATGGATGTACATGCATGACAGAAAACGTGACCTACTGTGACAAATACGTATCATCATGGATGTGTATTTTTTTGTAGTGCAAAGCATGGTGCTACAAAGGTGACTCCATATGAGCTAGTATATGGTCAAGAGGCTATTTTACCAGTGGAAGTAAATTTGAATGCTTTGAGAATAGCCAAACAAAATGATTTATCGGCAGTAGAATTTTTATAACTTGATGATGGACAATATTGATGAGGTTGCTGATAAACGTTTGGTTGCTTTGAAGGCCATAGAGAGGGACAAGTTGAGGGTAGCAAGAGCTTACAATAAGAAAGTTAAGTTGAAGAATTTTCGAGTTGGCAATCTCGTCTGGAAAGTAATTCTGCCGATTGGCTCAAGAGATAGAAAATTCGGGAAGATGTCTCAAAGTTGGGAAGGTCCTTTTAGGATTACAAGAATAGTTCCCGAAAACTCTTATTTGGTGGAATCCGTATAAGGGGCACTGTTACCTCGAGCTCTTAATGGCAAGTACTTGAAGAAATACCACCCGAGTGTGTGGCAAGAAGCCTAAGTAGGCAATGGACGATATATGATTATCGCTCTTAGCATAAACATGATCGATACCTAATTATCGTCCTGAGAAAAATAAATGGCCGATGGAGTGTTGACATCGTCCTTAGAACAAGCTATGTGCAAGTTATTTTTTGGCACACAAGCTTTGGCGAAAAATAGGGGGGCATGTGTTGACACCAGATTTTGGCATGGTCAAAAACACAATTAAGACGGCCTCATATAAAAAGTGTTCAAAGTGAGAAAGTTTCGTATCTTCAAAAGGAGAAACTTTGATATTTGGGTCATAGCCATCCGATCTCATCTCTAAGGCCGAAGTTGTGTTCGAAGTACTGAGATTTTGTATTCAGAAGTCAGAACAATGTTCGGCTGATTACGCCTCAAGACCGCCTCATATGGAAAAATGATCTACATGAATTGTCTTCGTCTCATCGAAATGACCGTTTTTGATATAAAAAATGTCCCAATCCGAGTTCGTATGCAAAAGTTAGAGGCAACACTTCACGGACCGATCCTAAATGAAAAAGTGACACGAGGGACCAGGCACCCACCTAGGTGGTGTCTGATGGGTCGCGTGAGTTATTTGTCCTTTGTCGGCTGAATGAAGCTTGCCGGTGTGAAAGCTTGCCGGGATGGAGACCTTGCCGGCGTGGAAAGCATGTCGGGGTGGAGACCTTGTCGGCGTGGAAAGCTCACCGGCGCGGAAAGCTCACCGGCGTGGAAGCTTGCCGGTGTGAAAGCTTCCCGGGGTAGAAACTTTGCTGGGGTGGAAATCTTTTGCCGGGGTAAAACCTTGACGGTGTGAAACCTTGCCGGGGGCAGAAACCTTGCCGGTGTGGAAAGCTTGCCGGGGTGGAGGCTGTCAAAGTCAATCCGACCAGAAGTTGGAGATGGGCTCGAAAGGTTATTAAAATTACCTCGGATGAAAAAGTGTTCTACATGGAAGTTGTGCATATCGTTGAAACGGTGAACTTTGGTTTTGGAGTCATCATCATCGGAGATAGTATACGGCCTGCATAATTGTTACAAGATTCGGACAGTTCAGAAAACTGTATAATTGAATCCGACCCACATTTAAAGATAAGGCTTGAAAGTCGTAAATATGGCCTTAAAGGAGAAGTGTCCCGCAATATATCATGCAGATCATCGAGGCGGACAAGTTTGATGTTGAACTCGATTCCATCTGAGTTAGTATGCGATTTCTACGGCCCGTGCAAGAAGCAGGACAGAAGTGTGGGACAGATTCGGGCTGAATCCGAGTTGGACTAAAACTAGAACTGAAGGACGTGAATTGATGTAATTTTCTTGTAAGGAAAGCCTAGATGAATCCTTTGGTTGTACGGGAAGTCCAGCCGCCTCTTATATATATTAGGGTGACAGCCGATTGGAAAAACACATAATCGAACAAATCAATATACTACTTTTTCATCTACGTTTTATCTCTCCACCATTTTTCTCTCTCGTTCTTCGTTGTTCCTCGAGTTTGAGAGCTGCGAATCCCGAGGCTATAGGGGCGAGCGGATCGACCTAGGGCAGCCCATTGCGGCCGCACTCCCTGACAGGGTCCCTCCCGGGTATGCGGGGTTTCGGGTCTAAAAAGCACCCGCCGACTATCCTGTGTATCGCGCTGTCGGTCGGGTCTCCTTCGACGTGAGCTGCGGTGCATCACCCCCGACATCGAAGGTACACGTGATGTGTTCGCGTGTCAACACACCCTAAGCAGATATCCCGATTTTTATGAAATAAACTTGTTTAAACTCAGGTGTGATGACCATAAAAATAACACTCATCAGAGTTCCATTCTTTGAGGAAGGTACGTCTCCGTTGGAGGAATGTGGCGGCACACTGCTCACCAAACGCCACAAATGGCTCACTTTATTCTCCTCGCACCCTCGCACGATACAAAGGGCCACGATTCCACTATGCAGTGTCCTTGGAGGAGGCAACCGATACCTTCACAATTAAGGTTGGGATGAGCTCCACAACTTAATTGGAGGTCCACAACTCAAAGTGCATAAACTTTTTCAAATTTGATGAACTTTTTTTTCTAAATCGTGGTTTTCTTCAAATTTGATGATTGTTTTTTTTTCAAATTTGTGATTTTTTTTCAAGTTTGATGGACCTTTTTAAAACTGATGAAATTTTTTTTCCAAATTTTTGAATTTTTTTCTTTGGATTTTTTTAAAATCTTACTTAGTTTGAGAAGTCAACGACTGACGGCCAACTGGTCAACCGTTGACCGTTCAACCGGTGAGCGACGAACCAAAAGTGCCCAGGCGACGGACTGCATCGCGAGTGGTGAAATGGGCCGGCCCATTTCTGCAGGGGCGCTAGAACTCCTAGCCGGCGCATAAAAAGAGCTCCCCGTCATCCATCTAAAAAAAGAAGAGTTAATATTACTATTAATGCATAAACTTGTACACATGGGAACAAAATGGTACAATAACTTTAAAAAGCCATAAAAGTAGCCCTTCAACTTGCTTAACAGAACATTTTGATACAAACCTCGTGGTAACCAATGGTAACCGCACGCGCGCGATAACCATCAAACCAAATCTCAATCTAAATCTATTGACGAGGTAAATATATATACATGTGTTTGGAAGATGGAGAAATAAATAAAAAACAAAAATAGCGGTGAGGCGGGGCTTCGGACCCAATACCAGAGTTGTGCTCTGCATTACCAGAAGAACACGAAACCCTTCGTGTAAAATACGGAGAAAAGTAATTTGGTGGCTTGTACTTAAGATGTATCCTTTTTTTCTTGTGCTTCAAACAAGTAGTAAGTGCATCTCCAACTACTCCGACCTGCAAACTTTCCTCATGCGTTCGGACTGTATTGTTCGGACAGCGAAAGCCATCCAACGCAGTCGTGTGTCAATATATGGTCTGTCCGTACGTATTTTTTTCCGCAAACTGAAGATAAACGTGAGGAATTTGCGGGAGTTCGGACCGCTTCACGCCCACTTCTGACCGCCCCGACCCACCCAAATCCGTCATTCCCCCACGCGCTTTTGGTCAGGGCCGCTTCAGAGTGTCAGCGTCCGGCTAGAGCACACGCGACCGCTCACTTACGCCGACATTGAAGCGGCGTGCCGTTCGAGAGAGTACTGCCCGCGCCGCTTCCTGGTGCAGGCGACTCTGTGTGTTCAAACGACACGGCAGCCGGCCACCCGTCCGTCTGCCGCCCACATTGATGGCATGCGGTTGCTGAGGCGTCTTCTCCAACGCCACTGATTCGTCCCTCTCCAGCCCACAATTACTATATAAACTGCTGCACAGTCATCCGCTTCTGATCCCTCTCTGCACCACTGCCACCATGAATTCCTCTCCTGCCAAAACTCTCTGGGACAAGCTGACGTCGGAGCAGGAGAAGGACATGGCCGCCATTGCTGCCGCATGGCCGGACGGTAGGCAGCCGAAGGGTGATGACCCGACGCCACCCTCGCCAGTGCATTGCACCACGACCATCGGTGAGGCCCGTGCCTATTACATGGACATGATGCAGGAGGAGCGGAAGGAGCAGTTCCGGGAGGCACAGACCGACGCCGCCCAGAACCACCACCTCCTCCAGGAGCACGTGCAGGCGGAGGAACAGCTCGCCGCCGGCAGGGCGATCGCGTCGGACGTGGACTTGACGGAGCAGGAGGTGCTGCTCGAGATCCTACCGCTCCGCCTGTGATTTTTGCTGCCACCCCCGTTAGATTTTGCTACAACCGGCGAGTATTTTTGCTACATTCATCCATGGCTGAGTTGCGACTCCGCGACAACGGCGTTGTTGCAACCATCATGGTGAGGCTGTGAGCGCTGGCGGCGAGTATGGGTAGTGGTGGTCCAAACCAGGGCTGCGCGAGGCAACGATGTGCAGGATTTCACAAGCGGCGGCGCTTATTTTTTTTCTCTTTTGCGCATGGGGAAGGATGGCGAAAGGGGACATGGGACAGATCTAACGGTTACGCACGTCTAAACCGAGCGGCTCTGGGCAGACCGGCCGAAATTTGCACCGGTGCACCGGTGTGTAGCACTCACCTAATATAAATACTTTCCGTTTTTATGTTGAATGTTAAGCAATGCTTATTGTCCTGATAATGCGCATAAAAGCATACTAGAAGCCTCCGGTTCGAAGACCTGCCTCATCTCTATTTTTTTGTTTTTATTTATTTCTCCATTTCTGTGATAATGGATAATAGGTCGTCTAAATCAATAATGAACACACGTGTCTTTGGGTTGGCTGGTTTATCACGCGCGTGCCTACAACCTGAGCTCTTTTTCACTTAACATGCAATAGACGGCGTGCTAGTCAGATTTAACGGAATTGTACTAAAATGTTGTGTTAGGTAAGTTGAACGACCACTTCTTTGGGTTTTTTTAGTTTTTGTACCATTTTGTTCCCATGGATACAAATTTATGTATCAATAGTGGTATTAACTCAAAAAAGAAAAAAGACCTCCCCGTCATTTCCCCCTCCGACTTCGGCATGGACAGCACCGCGCCGAACTTTTCTTCCGCCGCCGCCGTCGCCGCCGCCGCCGCCGCTTCCGGCAACGGCCTACAAGGGGGAGCGGGAGGGGACCGTCCCGAGGACCCGTCGAAGCAGAACCTGGCGCAGGTCACGGGCTCGATCCAGAAGACCCTGGGTCTGCTCCACCAGCTCAACCTCAACGTCTCCTCCTTCAGCTCCGCGTCCCAGCTCCCCCTCCTCCAGCGCCTGTAAGCTCCCTCGCCTCCACGCAGCAAACCTCCCCCGCGACCCCCTTTGCACCCCGCGGCTTATCTGCGTGCGCGGATCCCTTAGGGTTTGGTGTGTTGTACGGTGCAGGAACGCGCTCGTGGCGGAGCTCGACACGATGCAGAAGCTCGCCGACGGGTGCAACATCCAGGTGCCCATGGAGGTCGTCAAGTGAGATCGTTTGGTCTCGTCTCTTGCTCTGTCGCTCATTGCTGTTGACCCTCTGGCCTGAACTGTGTGTTCCTGATTGTTGCTTGTGTTGTTAGTTTGATTGATGACGGGAAGAACCCCGATGAGTTCACCAGGGACGTGTTCAACAGCTGCATCGCCAAGAACCAGATCACGAAGGGCAAGACGGATGCTTTCAAGGTACGTATGGGTTGTGTCGTTCTCAAAATTATAATTGGTATTACTGTCAGGAAAGCCTGCTTTTCATATAAGTCGACATTGCTGTAGTTTGAAGGGGATAAATTGTGTTGGCCATGTGAAAGGGAACCAGCATGGGTGTGTCTAGGACACATCTAGATGTGACATAGTTATGTCACATCTAAGCTGATTTTCACTCTGTTTGTGGTCTATTTTTTTGTCCTGTTTTTTGTTTTTGTTTTTTGTTGCTGCATTATATATTTGTGGGAGCTTAGATGTGACATCTTTAAAAAACATCTAGATGTGAATTAGACAAACTGAACCAGCATAGCCATCTCATTCCATATAGTGGCATCCAAACTACAATGACGGGAATCCATCTCTGTTTTCATGAATTAAATTCCTTCATGCAATTTAGTTGCACTTTAACAACTTATTCTTAAGAAGAACAGAATAACCCCTTCCTATCCACTTTAAATTGGTAATGGTGTACAAACTACTGCCAATCAGTTATTAAGAATACTTTTCATTTTCAAAGCTTTTCTGGTGTTCCATGTTACCCCCATTGACTGCCAGTAATCTGCCCTAACTGAATGTAGAACTGTGGGACCAGTTTTTGTTGTGTTGTTGATGCAGATTCCTGTCTCTGTATTATCGAGCTTTATAAGAACAGCAGATGCAATTTTATGTCCAATACGTGTACCTCTAGCTCTAAGGCCCACCACTCTGTAGTGTTCGTTCTTTATAATTTATTGGTGCACGGATAGCCATGAATTCAATTCGTGATAAAATCATCTTGGCCGTGATAAGGAGAGGCTACTTTTCTTTTCACCTTCTCGTATCCTCATCGCTACGTTTGTACTTCTGACTATAATTCAAGCTGTGCATTCATTTCACCATGTTTGCCCTGCCATTTTTCTTCTGTGATGTTTTGCTTCCAACTCTATGTGTCAAGTTCGTATGACTTTGTGCACTGATATATGTCCTGAACTCTTGATCAAAAATTGACGCAAGAAGCTCGTTTAATTGTCTCCTCTACTATTATGATACTTTTTTCTGTATTTTATACGAACTTCAAGAGGAGCTGGTTCTCGATTACAATGATGAAATGATATTGTCAATATGTTTTTCTCAGAGCCTGAGGAAGCATCTTCTTGAGGAGCTGGAAGAAGCTTTTCCAGATGACGTTGAAGCGTACAGACAGATACGTGCTACCTCTGCTGCTGTAAGTGGAAATGCGCCTGCATTCTTAGGATTGGCTGTTCCTTCACATGTGTGTCTTTACTGAAAATTTTGCTTAACACTCATCTTCAAGTGGACCAATAACAGTGTAGTGATAATATTTTACTACTTTAGCAATCATATGCAGTTTCATGTTTTAGTTATCACAATGCTGAATGCATCTTTCGCCCCCTTCTGGAAGTTGTGAGAGCAAGACCTGTATATATCTACGTTCTATTGGAACCTGTTATTTAAGCCGATCTTGGCGTTAGGACTTAATTTAGGTGAGGTCAGAATTTACTTTTGTGTTGGCGATGCTCTTTGTAGATCTACACAACTACGGTTTCGTCCTATTTTTTAGTTTTAAGATTGGACTGTTAAATGAGCGTAAAATAATTCTTTAATCATTCATTTATTTTATCCAGGAGTCAAAGAGGTTGGCTCAGTCCCAAAGTGCTTTGCCTAATGGAGATGCCAAAGTGAAACCTGAGCATTGAGAGAATAACCCAAGTGCAAAGAGCAAGATCTTGCTTTATATTTCCTATAGTTTTTCTTAGGAAGGCTTTGTGAACCAACAACTGATATAACCTTGTATGTGCTGCTCCCTCATATGAGTGATCAATATTTATGTATATTATGTCATAATATTATGTGTTCAGCTTACCCATTTATTGAAGTGAATTATCCCATGATGCATCATCAATTTATCATACCTGTGCTTATGAAACTAGTTACTCAGCTAGATTTGCCGTGTTTTTGTTTGTCTATGTAGTACCACCATCAATAATTTTCGAAGTGCCTGATGAAGTTCACTCATCTGATAAAACTGGACGTGTCGGTAAGTATTCTCAGGAACTCGAGAGCCAGAAATGGGATTCTTCATTTAGTGAGTCTTCTAGAGGTGGTGGCCCCTCTTTTGCAAAAGGCTCGAGCTAAATGTAACTGCCCCTCTTCCTCAGATGCATGTCTCATGTTTATCTTCTTGGGAGAAATGATGTCTGCTTACTGCTCGTTGCATTTGGTTCGCCGTAGTTTGCAGTGCACTGTAACTGCTTATACTAGATTTGACTACATGGAACTGTAATTTGGAATGTTAAATTTAATTTAAATAGAAGGATAACTTAGTTTCACTCTCCAATAATGCTTGTGTTGTTATCTATCTTTTTGCAGCCCTTAATTTTTCAGATGCTTTGACATGTGTCGATAGGGTTTTATAATGATCCTGAAGCTTGCTGACATTTTCGGCTGCCCACCGTCATCTCGAGCAGTTCGAGGTGTCAGGGTTTATCGTTCTATAAGAAGTCAGCTTGAGGTGGTATTGTGCATCCTTAACAATTCAGTGGCTCTGAGGCGGATGTTCATAGGACCAAGGGTGACGACACTTGATCGTGTCTTTGGACACTGGGCGGAGTTTGTATCTTGATATAAGAAGAGGCAGGGAATGAGCCTTGGACCTTTTTTTGCCCCAGGACTACCCCGGTGTGCATATTGAGATCTTCTGAGGGACCTTGGGGGTTTGTTTGGCTTAAGGTGATGTATGCCTGAAGGGCTACTATGGAGGTGGCGCCTGTCAATAGGCAAGTGCGAGTTCCGGTACAACATTTGTTGCTTCTTTGTTTAAGAGGAAAACAGAAGGAAAAAACTTCATATTTATTTACTTATCATATGTTGACAAAGAAGCTAATAAGGAAATAGGCAAGGTAGCATTTGTTGTATCAAGCAAAATTTTCAGTCCTGATTCCTACATAATAAAATGAAGCAACAACATCGGAGCAAAATGAAGCAACAACGTCAGAGCTTACTTCTGATCTCCTTTAGAGTACATGACCCCTTGACGACAACTTGCTTGCAAAGTCGTCTCATCCAGATAGTGAATGGATGTATAATCATGTGTGATACGTCTTCTTACAGGCTTCCCTGAAATTTGAAGCTTTTTAGCTCCACGAAGACACCTTCATGCACATGATTTTTTCCCAACGCCTCACAGTCCTATGTGTTTCTCGTTCATTTTTGTTTTCGCTGTCTACCTACACACCTCATGCCAATCTAGAGAATTGTACATGGCGTCAAAAGTTTGACGAGTGTTGTCCGTGCGTGAATGAACGATGGCGCTTGTGCTGTCATCTGCATATATGCAGGAGGAGGCAACCCAACCAACTGAACGATGGCGCTTGTGCTGTCATCTGCATATATGCAGGAGGAGGCAACCCAACCAACATCAGCCGAGGGTTCGCGTGCCATTCATTACAGGTAACTTAATTGCATATCATGCACACATGTGAGATATATCTTACTACTTTATTGTCCATCATCTTCAGTGAGTTATTGATTGATCTTCTTTTCTGATTCTCTTCAATGTTTTCCAAGTATATTTCCGAAAGATACATGTTGCTAATATAAACCACATTGCTCCAAATTTGTTGTTTCTGCATAGATGACAAACTGTGCATTTTTCCCACAGAAACTTACAACACCAATTTTTGATACTGCCAAACAAAATCCTCCCAATATAGCAGAATTCCTGCATGTATCACTCTTGCAGCCAACTGAACAACAACATATGGCTGCATCCTTCGCCCATCGGCCTGTCTCCTGAATCAGATGATACAGACCAACAACACTAGACACATGTAACTTCGCTCTTTTCTCTTAGGAAAAACAGTTGGCACAATCACAAAGACAAAACTTTCTTAGAGCAAATTTCAGTTTGCAGAACGTGGTAAACTACTAAACTACATATTGCCAAATTGGTAACTGTCAACTCATTACAAAACCCTTACATTTCAGATGCTTCCACATGTGTTGGTAGGGTTTTCTAGTGAGCCTGAAGCTTTGTTGGCATTTTCAGTTGTGTGCCCACCGTCATCTCAAGCAGTTCGAGGTTTCAGGGTTTATCGGTCTAGGAAGTCAGCTTCAGGTGGTATTGTGCATCCTTGACAACGCACATGTCTCTGAGGGTGATGGCGTATGACCATGTCTTTGGATACTGGCCAAGGTTAGAGCTGGACATCAGAAAGGCAGGATATGTGCCCTGGCCTTCTCTTTTGAAGGACTTTTTTTT
>NC_041384.1:653837322-653974954 GCF_002162155.2 Triticum dicoccoides | reverse complement strand
TGCTTCGGGTGCCGAATGCCTGAAGAGCTATGGAAGCGGCGCCTGTCAATAGGCAAGTGCGAGTTCCGGTACAACATTTGTTGCATCTTTGTTTATTTGTGTACGATGGGGGCTTGCTAATCTAATGATGTTATAAGAGAAGCTTGGTACACCCGCCCCTCACTCAGAAGGAAATAAGGGTAGATGGAGCAAACTTCTCAATTCTGATTCCTACAGACTAAATGAAGCAACATCAACCTGAGCTTACAGACTAAATGAAGCAACATCAATCTCAGAGCTTACGAGTACACTTTCGTTAACCACACATTTAATTCTTGCCCACTTTTCTAGTAACAACAACTTGGAATTGTTTACTTCTTATCTCCTTTAGCTCCTCCCTGGAATCGTTTTTCCAACTAGCTGAGTGCATGACAACGAATATGTCACGCCCTCAATGCAGCGTCATTCGGAGAAGCGCCAAGCTCATGCCACGGTCAAACATGCAGAAGCAGATCAGCCTAAGCTGAAGCAAACTGTCGAAACTGAACCAGCGCAACTGCAGGACAATATTCAGACTGAAGCTACTACTGTCGAAACTGAACCAGCAAAAGTGCAGAGCAACATTCAGACTAAAGCTACTATTAGTAACCTGGCTGGTGGTACCCGCAAGTCAGCTCGACCCCCAGCCCCGCCCACGAAGTACTCCAAAGACGACTGGGTCCTACGTTAGCAGTGGGGTGTGTTTGTATGTGTCTTGGTCGAGTGTAGTATTAGTAGTGGCTAGTGGGGATGACTTTGGTATTGTGATGTCCCGAACTAGGTAGGGATTACAAATCACTTTCTCAGATGGAATTTGAGGTACATGGGATACAGGGTTCGAAAATTGGGATCGAGAGGAGAGAGGGAGAGAGAGGATTTCTTTTTGAGGGATTGAGAGAGAGAGAGAACTGCCTAACCAAACACGCCACCTCCCTCTTGCACTTTCTTCAGTCACTTGTGCATTCCCTTTGGGTTTGGGTCCTCGTCGCGTTCCTTGGCCCTCCATCTCGTTTAACTCCCGTGCCTGGCGCCATCTCCTTTCCCGCGTCTCCACCCTGATCTTGGGTCGTTAGAGTTGGAGGTACACTGCTGGCAGGTATCTGGCGAATCATTTTTCGTGCGGACGAAGAACCCTGATAAGGGCGTCTCTCTTCCCCTTCTGTCCCACTTCTCTCTGTAATTGGATTGTTGAATTGAATCCAACCACTTGAGTGAGAGAGATTCGAAAGATCCCTGTTGCTGTTGCTATTAGGACCATAACAGATTAGTGTGCCCCTAGCCCTCAACTTGCTGGATATGCTTTTTTTCCTGACACCTCGCAGTCCTATGTGTTTCTCATTCATTTTTGTTTTCGGTGTTGACCTACACATGACTAATGCCACTCTAGAGAATTGTACATGGCGTCAAAGTTTGACGAGTGTTGTTTGTGTGTGAACGATAGATGGTGCTTGTGCTGCCATCTATATATATGCAGGAGGGAGCCCTACGAACATCAGCTAAGGGTTGGTGTCCCATTAATTACTGGCGACTTAAACGCATATCTTGCACGAATGTGAGATATCTTACTACTTTATTGTTCATCTTGAGGGAGTTGTTGATTGATCTTCTTTCCTGATCCTCTTCCATGTTTTCCAAGTGCTTTCCCAAAAATATGTGCTAATATAAACTAAATTACATTGCTCCAATTTTTTTGCAGGTACCATTTTGTTGTTTCCGAATACTAGATGGCAAACTGTGCATTTTTTCAATGAAACTTAAGACACCCATTTTGATACCGCCAATCAAAATCCTCCTAATATAGCAGAATTCCTGGGTGCATCACTCTTGCAGCCAACCGAATAACAACACATGGCTGCATCCTAAAAGACTTTGTCCTGAACCAGATGATATAGACCAGCCACACGAGAAACATATCACTTTTTTTTCTTCTTTATCTTAGAAAAGAACAGTTGGCGCAATCGCAAAGAAGGAACATCCTTGTAGCAAATTTCAGTTTGCAGAAGGTGGTGAACTGTTGAACTGCATAGTGTCAGTTTGCTAACTGTCAACGCATCACAAAATCCACCTTGTAGATTTGGGCTAGGTTCGCTTCTGGAGCTAGCAACAACTGATTTCTATTCCATCGTCAGTGAGGACCAATGCAACTCTGGTAGCCTACAATCACAGGACCAGGCACATCAGACGGCTAGTATCCATTCATCTGACAACAGAGAAAGGGAAAGCATGCAGGCAATACATCATAGTTTGGGCCAGTTAACAACATGGACAGAACAAAATCTCGATGAAACAAATACCAACAAACTTCAAGAGGAGCTGCTTTGTCTTTTATCCGAACTTCAGGACTCAAGAGGAGCTCGCTCTCGATTACAATGATGAAATAATATTGTCAACATGTTTGTCTCAGAGCCTGAGGAAGCATCTTCTTGACAATATTGCCAACATGCTGGAAGAAACTTTTCGTCAGGAGCTGGAAGAAACTTTTCCAGATGACGTTGAAGCGTACACACAGATACGTGCTACCTCTGCTGCTGTAAGTGGAAATACGCTTGCATTCTTAGGATTGGCTGTTCCTTCACACAGTGGCGGAGCTACAACAAATAAGTTGGGCGGGCCAAATATTTTTTTTATTCTAAACCATACAATTAAGTAGCTATTAGTCACTGGAATTTCAGGATGCTATACAGCGATACAGCCTATGACAATATAGGGAAACTGGTGTAGTGATGATGTTGTACAGTAAAACTGCGAGAAAGAAAGGGAATTTGTTGTGTTGGTTGCCTGTCTCTGGATAGATGCGAAGGAGCTGGATGGATGCGAAGGAGACGCGCACTTCTTCAGCCAGCTCTGGATTGGGCTATCACATGTATAAAATAATTATTTTTCTCTGGAGCCGGGCGGGCCACGGCCTTGTTTTGCCCTCACTAAGCTCCGCCACTGCCTTCACATGTGTATCTTTACTGAAAATTTTGTTTAACGCTCATCTTCCAGTGGACCAATCATATGCAGCTTCATGTTTTAGTTATCACAATGCTCAATGCATCTTTCACCCCCTTCCGGAAGTTGTGAGAGCAAGACCTTTATATATGTATGTTCTATTGGAACCTGCTACTTAAGCTAATCTTGGTGTCAGGAATTAATTTAGGTAGGTCAGAATTTACTTTTGTGTTGGTGACGCATTCTTTGTAGATCTACACAACTACGGTTTCGTCCTGCAGATTTTTAGCTTAAGATTGGACTGTTAAATGAGCGTAAAATAATTCTTTAATCATTCATTTGTGTTTTTCTGCTTTAGTTTCTTATTGACTCATTTTTATTCAGGAGTCAAAGAGGTCGGCTCAGTCCCAAAGTGCTTTGCCTAATGGAGATGCAAAAGTGAAACCTGAGCATTGACAAAAGGACCCAAGTGCAAAGGGCAAGATCTTTCTTTATATTTCCTATAGTTTTTCTTAGGGAAGGCTTTGTGAACCAACAACTGGTATAACCTTGTATGCGCGCCCCCCTCATAGGAGTGATCAATATTTTTGTATATTATGTCATAATATCATATATTCAGCTTACCCATTTATTGAAGTGAATTACCCCATGATGCATCATCAATTTATCATACCTGTGCCTGTGAAACTAGCTACTCAGCTAGATTTGCCGTGTTTTTGTTTGTCTTTGTAGTACCACCATAAAAAATATATTCAAAGTGCCTAATGAAGTTCACCCATCTGATAAAATTGGAGGTGACTAAGCATTCTCGGGAACTCGAGAGCTAGAAATGGGATTCTTGGTTTAGTGAGTCTTCTACAGATGGCCCCTCTTCTGCAAAGGCTCGAGCTAAATGTAAGCATCCCTCTTCCTCAAATGCATGTCTCCTGTTTATCTTTTGAGACAAACGCTGTCTGCTTAGTGCTTGTTGCATCTGGTTCGCTGTAGTTTGCACTGCACTGTAACTGCTTATACTAGAGTTGACTACATGGAACTGTGATTTTTTTTTGTAATGTACATGGAACTGTGATTTGGAACGTTAAATTTAATTTAAATAAAGGATAACTCTAAGTTTCAGTCTCCAATGCTGCTTGTGTCGTTATCTAACTTTCGGCAACCCTTAAATTTTCAGGTGCTTCCACATGTGTCGGTAAGGTTTTCTAATGAGCCTGAAGCTTGTGGGCATTTTCAGTCATGCGCCCATCGCCATCTCGAGCAGTTCGAGGTTTCAGGGTTTATCGGTCTAAGAGGTCAGCTTGAGGTGATATTGTGCATCCTTGACAATGCGGTGGCTCTGAGGCGGATGTCCATAGAACCGAGGCTGACGGTGCATGATCATGTCTTTGGACACTCGGCTGAGTTTGAGCTTGATATAAGAAGAGGCAGGGAATGAGCCTTGGACTTTTTCCGCCAGAAGACTACCCCAGCGTGCAGATTGAGATCTTCTGAAGGATCTTGGGGTTTGTTTGGCTTCAGGTGCTGAATGCCTTGAAGGGCTATGGAGGTGGCGCCTGCCAATGGGCAAGTGCGAGTGCCAGTACAGGATTTGTTGTATCTTTGTTGATTTCTGTACATATACCCGTGGCTTGCTGAACTAATAATATTTAAGAAAAAACAGAAACAAGCATCATATTTATTTACTTATTATGCTGAGGAAGAAGCTAATATGGAAATAGGTAAGGTAGCATTTGTTGTATCGAGCAAACTTTTCAGTTCTGATTTCTACAAATCAAAATGAAGCAACAGCAACTTCAGAGCCTCCATCTGATCTCGTATAGAGTACATAACCACAATTAGTGTACCGCTCGACCCCAACTTGCTTGCTAAGTCGCTGCATCCTGACGACATGCAGATGGGTAATCACACATAGTATGTCTTCTTACGGACTTTCGTGAGGTTCTGAGCCATGTCGCTTCGTGAAGTCGCTTGTAAGCACGTGATTTTTTCCGGACGCCTCAAAGTCCTATGTGTTTCTCGTTCACTTTTGTTTTCGGTATCGACCTACACACACTCATGCCAATCTAGAGAATTTTACATGGCGTCAAAAGTATGACGAGTGTTGTCCATGCCTGATTGAACCAAGGATGCCTGATTGAATTTCATTTTGCAGAACGTGGCAAACAACTGAACTGCATAGTGCCAATTTGCTAACTGTCAAAACCCACCTAGCGGTGTTGGGCCAGGTTCACTCTAGAGCTAGCAACAACACTGGTTTCTATCCTATCGTACAGTGAGCATCAACGCAACGCTCCAAGGCCATCACAGGAGCAGGCACATCAGACAGCTAGTACCCATTTCAAACAGGGAAGCGAAAACATGCAGGCAATAATACGTCACAGTTTGGGTCAATTAACAACACAAAATCTCGGCGAAACTGATGCCTATGAACAAGCTGTACAAGAAATATAAAACGATAAATTGGCCATCTCAACAACAATGATGACAACAAACACCCACACCCAGCAAGTAGCATGACATGCTGAGCACAATCTCAATCTGACGATAAACACTGCACAACGTCAGTCAGCAACAACGACCCCCATTTGACAAGTCCGGGGAAATGCATGATGTGCATGGTAAGATCATCGTAAGCATCTCCTTGAGTTCCCACGTCTCTGGCTGCTGACATAGCTTAGAAGAAAGGCCGAAGCCGATCTTTTATTAGATAGGGAAAGAGATTTTACATCGCGGCGAAGGCCGCAAAGAGAACAAGCGGGCAGAGCCAGTTCAAGACCTCCCGTGGTTCACGGTGCTCTAGCTCCACGAAGTCGCCTCCTGTAGGGGCGTCATTTTTTCCCGACGCCTCGTAGTTCTATGTGTTTCTCATTCATTTTTGCTTTTGCTATCGACCTACACAAGCTTATGCGGTTATGCCAATGCAAGGAGTTGTACATGGTGTCAAAGTTTGGCGAGTGTTACCTGAATGAACGATGGCGCTTGTGCTGCCATCTATATATACATGAGGAGGAGGTAACGCAACCAACATCAGCCGAGGGTTGGTGGTAGGAGCTAGGGCCCTACCGGATCTAGGGCGTAGGTTGTACGGGAAGGAGGGGGAAGGGCGAGGGCTGGTGCGCGGCGGCCGGCAGCGTGGCGCCGTCCTTGCGACGGGAGCAGCGGCGGCGAAAGTAGGAGGCGGCTAGGGTTTAGGTCTCCTGGCTCCCTAAGGGAAGCCGAGCAAATATTGATTGCTTCTTGCTTGATTAGATTGATACATCTCCTCTCCTTATATAGAGAGGTTTACTTGACTCCTAAGCAAACGATCCTAATACGATAAGATAATTGGGCTAAGCCCCTAATTAAGATACTTGGGCCATAACCCACTGGGCTAAGCCCCTATGCCGGTCATAACACTTCTCCCCGCCCGCACAAACAGCTCGTCCTCGAGCTGTAAGGTGGGGAAGCGCTTGCTGAACTCCTCGAGGTGATCAACCAGCGTCAAACACCTTCGCGACAGCTGGGGCAGCAAGGTCGGTGGCAACGGCGTCCTCCGGAATGTAGTCTGCAACCTCCAGGTAGAAGAGTCGCGGGCAAGCGTGGCCGGGCGTGTAGGGCTCGTCGCAGTTGAAGCACAACCCTTGGCGGCGACGCTCGAGTAGCTCGGCCGAGGTGAGCCGGCGGAACGGGCGCGCCGCGGTCAAGGCGAGGGGTGCCGCGGAAGCCTGAGTAGGCCGACCCTGAGCGGGATCTAGCCAGGGTAGCGACCCAGTGGCCCGGGACGGTGACTCCTGCTGGACGGCCACCGCGCGGCGCTCGAACGCGCGGGCGTAGTACATGGCCGTCTGGATATCCTGGGGTCCCCGAAGCTCCACGTCCACGCGGATGTGATCCGGAAGTCCACCGACAAAGAGGTCGGCCCGCTGCTGCGCCGTCACGCCCGACGCATGGCATGCCAGGGCCTGAAAACGATCGGTGAAGTCCTGAACCGTGGAGGTGAAGGGAAGGCGGCCTAACTCCGCCAGGCGGCTCCCGCGGATCGGGGGCCCGAAACGAAGGAGGTAGAGCTCGCGGAAGCGCTCCCAAGGGGGCATGCCGCCCTCGTCCTGCTCGAGGGCGTAGTACCAGGTCTGTGCCGCGCCGCGGAGGTGGTAAGAGGCGAGCCAGGTGCGCTCCGAGGCGAGGGTGCGCTGCCCGCGAAAGAATTGGTCGCACTGGTTGAGCCAGTTGAGAGGGTCCTCCGTGCCATCATAGGTGGCGAAGTCGATCTTGGCGAACCGCGGTGGTGTCTGGGTTGGAGCGCCGTGTCGAGCTGGCTCGGAGGTGCGGAGTAGCGAGGCGGGTGGTGCCTGGTCGGGGGACTCCGGGTAGGGATCCGCGGAGCCGGACGGCCCGCCGAACTGTGTAAACGAGGTCGGCTGCTCCGGAGCCGTAGTGTAGACCGGCAATGGCGACGACCCCGCCGCCCACGCTGGTAGTGGCGATGGAGAGGGCGGAAACCGGACCTGATGGATCGGCAGTCCCGCCGGCGAGGGCGCCCCTGAGTTGGGCAGGGGTGGCGCCGGTGGTTGTAGCGTCGGCGGCGGAGGGTGGGCGGTCGTGTCGGTGGCCGCGAGGGACGGCGGCTGCAGATACCACAGAGGGGCCGCGGCCAGAGTGGACCCGCCGGGGTGCCCTGCCTGGAACGGCAGCAGCGATAGCCCGGTGCAGGCCGACGCCGGTGGTTGCAGCGTCGGCGGCGGCGGAGGGTGGGCGGTCGCGTTGGTGGCCGCGGGGGACTGCGGCTGCAGATACCACAGAGGGGCCGCGGCCGGAGTGGACCCGCCGGGGTGCCCCGCCTGAAACGACAGCAGTGGCAGCCCGGTGCAGGCCGGCGCATCCTGGCTCTGATACCAAATTGGTAGGAGCTAGGGCCCTACCGGATCTAGGACGTAGGTTGTACGAGAAGGAGGGGGAAGGGTGAGGACTGGTGCGCGGCAGCCGGTAGCGTGGCGCCGTCCTTGCGACGGGAGCAGCGGCGGCGAAAGCAGGAGGCAGATAGGGTTTAGGTCTCCTGGCTCCTTAAGGGAAGCCGAGCAAATATTGATTGCTTCTTTCTTGATTAGATTGATACATCTTCTCTTCTTATATAGAGAGGTTTACTTGACTCCTAAGCAAACGATCCTAATACGATAAGATAATTGGATTAAGCCCCTAATTAAGATACTTGGGCCATAACCCACTGGGCTAAGCCCCTATGCCGGTCATAACAGTTGGCGTGCCATTCATTGCCGGCGACTTAAACACATAGTATCATGCACGCACGTGAGATCTTACTACCCTACTTTACTATCCATCTTAGTGAGTTATTGATCGTTCTTCTTTCCTGGCGCTCTTCCATATTTCCAAGTGCTTTCCGAAAAATACATGTGCTATATGTAAGCCACATTGCTCCAAATTTGTCGTTTCCGCATATATGGCAAACTGTACATTTTCCCCAAAGAAACTTACAGCACCACTGGATACTGCCAATCAAAATCCTCATAATATACAACACATGGCACATTGTTTCCTTGGTTCGTCACTCTTGCAGCCAGCCGAGCCCAACAACACATGGCTGTATCCGTCGGTCTCTCCCCTGAATCAGATAATATATACCAGCGACACGAGAAACATAAGGTGACATAGAGGTGCCAAACCTTCCCGTCGTCGATGGAGCAGAAAGAAAGAATTCGCAGTTTATTGTCTTAATTTTTATCCTTATTCTATACTAGTAATAATGTACATGCAATACACGTTTATATTAGGTAGGATATTAGTTGCACGTTATATTAGATAAGATATATCTGTTACACGTTGGTATTTAGTAAGATATCAATTACTTTTTTGTGGGAATGGTAGGATATTAATTACATGATAGATTTCAAGGGATAGTGTTGAGTCAAAACATGTTTATAACCAATGGCAGTGGTGGGTAATTAAAGCGTTAAACGTGTTTGATGCTCAACATTAGAGCAATTTGAACCGCTAGATAACATGATTTGACGGTCAAGATGGTTTGGATCTGCCCATTTGGATTTTTTTATATTGATATAGATATAGATGAATACTATAGATGCTATCACTTCTTTTCCTTTCCTCTTGGGAAAAAAACAGTTGGCGCAATCACAAAGCAAATCTGATTTTGCAGAATGTGGTAAACTACTGAACTGCATAGTGCCAATTTGCTAACTATGAATGCATTACAAAATCCACCTTGTAGAGTTGGGCTAGGTTCGCCCCTAGAGCTAGCAACAATTTATGTTCTATCATCAGTGAGCACCAATGGAACACTGCTAGCCTACAATCACAGGATCAGGCAAAGCTAGTATCCATCTCTAAACAGAGAAGGAAACATCACAGTTTGGATCAGTTGACAGCACAAAATCTTGGCGAAACAGATACCAATGAGCAGGTTGTAAAAAATATATAAAATCGATAAATATACCATCTCAACAACAATGACGAGAACAAACACCCACACCCAACAAGTAGCATGCCATGATGTGCACAATCTCAATCTGACTATAAAACATTACACAACGCCAGTCAACAACAATACCTGCTATTTGAGAAGTCCGGGGAAATGATTGATGCATATCGTAAGACTATCATTATCATCCCCTTCCTGAGTTCCCACGTCTCTGGCTGTGGAAGTAGCTGAGAAGAGCCTGTGCCTGCAGCAAATTCAAATTCTTAGCGAAATGATTTTGCAACTACATTTCTTCTAGCTGTAAATTTTGTTATCGGAAGTGGAAAACCTTCTCTCTTGCTTGTGGTGTTCCTGACCATGACAGTGTGACTAAAGGGGGCAAAACACCCTCTCGAAGAACTATGCTGCAACTTCTGTTACTGTTTTTGCATAGCTGAAGCAATGCTGCAACAACATTTTCCTTCCCTCTCGCTGAACCCAGTTCGACAACTTCAACAAGAGCTGAATACCTCGCGCCTGCCCAATCGCAGTTCTCCCTTCTGGTATCGTAGCAAGATTTGCCAAGACAGCTACCGCTATGTCGATCATTCCAAGAGCAGGATCCATAAGCTCAACTAGTTGCTTCACCGCATCAGCTTGCACAATGCGACCCTTGTTCTCATCAAGTATGGATAAATAAAACAATGCAATAGCTGCATCTCTCTTTCCTTGCGGGGTCCCACTTACCAGCAAGTCCACGAGAGGCTTGACGGCACCAGATCGTCCAACCCTCACTTTGTGTTCTTTAATAACCGAGAGACTGGACAAAGTAGCTGCTGAATTCTCTTTAGCTTCAGGGTTCCCTGTTTCCAGGACATGGATGAGAGGATCAATAGCATATGCATTCACGATGGCAATCTTATTGTTATCACTGATGGACAGATTGAGGAGGGATGTCACTGCATTTTCTTGGATCTTGGCATCTGGTGAATGAAGAAGACCAACCAGCAAGTTTATAGCCCCACAATCTGCAATGACAATCCTGTTCTCCATGTTGTGCTTAGCTAGAAGGCGAATCTCTGATGTCGCTGATCTTTGACCTTTGTTGTTGGATTTTGTGGATTTCTCTTCTCTAGCCAGGAAGCTAAGGGGGGAAGCTAGGGATTTCTGGAAGAACCTTATCTCCCGATTCATTCCTCTTTGTCTCAGTATATACAAACTACATTTACATTTTAACCCTTCTCACTTTACTATTTGCAACTAACTCCTCACAACACTCCCCCTCAAGATGGGGTGAAAATGTCTAAGAGCCCCATCTTGCCACACAACTTAAAGAAGGATACAACACTCACGCCCTTTGTTAATACATCCGCAAGTTGGTCTCCAGTTTTAACAAAACCTACTTGAAGTACTCCCTCATCAAGTTTCTCCTTAATAAAATGTCTATCAATTTTGATATGTTTTGTTCTATCATGTTGAACCGGATTGTTGACAATGTTGATTGCGGCTTGATTATCACAATGGAGCCTGAGTGGTCCTCCTTTAAACAACCGAAGTTCAGTTAATAATAATCGAAGCCATAACAACTCACATAGCCCTGAAGCCATGGATCGCAGCTCTGCTTCTGCCGTGGATCTGGCGACAACACTTTGCTTCTTACTCCTCCAACTGACTAAATTTCCTCCCAAGAAGATGCAATAACCTGAAGTGGATCTCCTGTCATCCAAGCACCCAGCCCAATCAGCGTCTGTGTATCCCTCAACTTCTAGATGCCCATGGTTGGAAAGGAGAATTCCTTTTCCGGGACAACCTTTGAGATACCGCAGAATTCTATTTACTGCATCTAGATGACCTGATCGAGGATCATCCATATATTTACTCACGAGGCTTACAGCATATGCAATGTCTGGTCTAGTATGGGATAGATAGATTAAACGTCCCACAAGTCTCTGGTATCTCCCCCTATCAATAGGTTCTCCTGAATTGGCTGTAATACGAAGGTTTGGCTCAATTGGTGTGGCAGCTGGTTTACTTTCAAGCATCCTAGTTTCAGCGAGAAGATCAAGCACATATTTCCTTTGAGAGAGATAGATACCTTGAGCTCCATAAGCTACTTCTATTCCCAGGAAGAAGTGGAGGAAGCCAAGGTCTTTGACTTCAAATGACTTCGCCAACATTTTCTTCAAATTCTTTATCTCCACATCATCATTCCCTGTGATCACAATGTCATCAACATATACGACCAATACGACATTTTTATTTTCATGGTGCTTAAAGAAAAGGGTATGGTCAGCATTGCTTTGTCGAAAACCCAAAGTGCAGACTTCCTTGCGAAATCTCCCAAACCAAGCCCTTGGTGACTGTTTAAGTCCATAAAGTGATTTCTTCAATATACACACTTTACCCATTGTCTCAGGCCCACTGAACCCTGGTGGAATCTCCATATAAACTTCTTCTTTCAAATCTCCATGAAGAAATGCATTCTTCACATCTAGCTGAAACAACTTCCACTTGTTATTTGCTGCCACCGAGATTAAAGCTCTGATGGTGTTCATCTTTGCAACTGGGGCGAAGGTTTCATCATAGTCCACCCCATATGTCTGGCTATAACCTTTCGCCACAAGTCTCGCCTTATATCTATCTACTTTCCCTTCGGGTGTATGTTTTATGATAAACACCCATTTGCAACCTACCACTTTATTGTTACAAGGAACTGGAGTAATTACCCATGTATTATTCTTGTCAAGAGAAGACATCTCCTCAAGCATTGCTGCCCTCCATTTTGGGTTTAATTTTGCCTCCTGCCAGTCCCGTGGTAAGGGTTCTGCAGAATCCAGCGCTGCAATAAAGGACTTGTAAGAAGGACCAACAATGTCATAAGAGACATAGTTGGAGACATTATAAGGATCCAATTTAGAGGGCAATTTTTTGGCACTAGCTCGTGGTTGCTTTCTATAAGCTATTGGGACATCAAGGTCGTCATATTGAGAAGAGATGTTACCACTGTCCAAGGAAGGTCCAGTATCACTAGTTTGAACTTGAGTATTATCTTGTTGGTCAGCCTCCTTCTCTTGCTCACCATGTTGCCCATAAGCCTCAGGCTCAGGTTCCAACACTTGCATCCTTTCCTCCTCAATACGACGTCTTCGTGTATACACCTAAATCTCCCTTTCCTCATTTGGTTTTGGCCACCGGAATGCTTCACTTGATGTATCATACTGCTGCTCATGTCTTCGTTCTTGCTTTGTTTCCACTGGAATTACCCCAATTATCATCTTTCTTGATGTTGCATCATCTTCCTCTTTCTTATCTCCCCCTGTCTCACAATCTGCATCTAAATTTTCATTTTCATTAGCAAACAAATCAGGGAAGACATCAGTTAAATCCGTCGGTTCACCATAGAATGGTTCCTGCTCTCTAAATACCACATCCATACTCACAAACATTCTCCTTTCAGATGGACACCAACATTTATATCCCTTCTGCTTACCAGAGTACCCCACGAATACACACTTTAACGCCTTTGGATCTAGCTTGCCAACAGATGGTCTATAATCCTTCACAAAACAAACACACCCAAAGACCTTAGGTGGAACCACATATTTTGTTTCACCCGTTAGACACTCTAACGGTGTTTTATAACCAAGTACCCTGGATGGCATTCTATTCATCAAGTAAGCAGCTGTCATTACAGCTTCACCCCACAAAAACTTAGGAACATTCATAGATATCATTATGCAACGAGTGATTTCCAGAAGATGTCTATTCTTCCTTTCTGCCAAACCATTCTGCTCTGAAGTACCTGGACAAGTTGTGTGATGAATAATCCCAAAACTGGATAAGTACTCATCAAATTCCTTGTTCACATACTCCGTGCCATTATCAGTGCAAAATGTTTTCACACAAGCATTATATTGCGTTCTGATCATATTATGAAAATCAACAAAGCATTCAAACACATCGTTCTTGTTCTTCAACACATAAACCCAAGTCACTCTAGTACAACAGTCAATAAAGGTAACAAACGAGCGATATCCATTTAAAGATGGAACTCCACTAGGACCCCACACATCAGAATGTATAACTTGAAGTGGCGTGTCACTTCTATTATCAGACGATGTATAGGAGCTACGTGTTTGTTTACCATATTGACAAGCATCACATACTAGACTCCCCTGGTTAACTTTACTATAAAGAGCAGGATAAAGCCTACCAAGGGTGACAAAAGACATATGTCCTAGCCTGCGGTGGTGAAGAAGGAATTCGTCAAGTGGTGAAAGGGACACAACAGCTGCAACCACAGGTGGCACATTATTATCCAGATAATACAGTCCATCATGCATGATCCCCGTCCCAAGTCTTCTTCCAGTCTCAAGTTCCTGAAACAAGCACCATGATGGAAAGAAGATAGCAACACAATTAAGTTCATTTGTGATGCAACTGATGGATAGCAGATTTATTGGGAACGAGGGAACATGCAAAACAGATGACAAAGACATATCAGTGCTACACATAATTGTCCCTGATCCCATAATGGTTTGGGAGGAGCCATCAGCTAATTTAACGGTTTGCTTATTTAAATCAGGAGTATAGTCAATAAAATTTCTGTAGGAACCAGCCATATGTCTAGATGCACCTGAATCTAATAACCATGGTGCATCAATGGACTTATCTATCACAGTGTGAGAGTTGTTACCACCAAAATTTGCTAAGGCAGCAGAGGTAGGCGCTTCAACAGTTGGCTTGTCACCTAGAGAAAGCCCCTTGAATTGACACCACTTCTCCCAATCCTCAGCAGTCATCTCAACGCTCATAGTTTGGGTGGTATTTTCAGTGATCACCGACGTGTTTGCTTTAGCAGCAGGGCGTGTACCTCGCCCACGGTAGCCTCGTCCTTCAAGCCCACGGCCACAACCTCTTCCACGCCAGTCCTGCCCTCTTCCTCTGCCGCCTCCCATTAACTCAGGGCATGAAAACTTCAAATGTCCTGGCTGACCGCACTCAAAGCATTTCTTCTCAGTTGTATTTGATCCCGACCTTTGATAATTTCCACCCTCTGCTGCATAGAGTGCTGATCGCCGCTGCATGATACCTTGCATCACTGACCCGGCTGCCTCTAATTTCAACCTGGTTTCCTCACTAATGATAGCTGATATTGCCTGCTCCAGTGTAGGAAGCTTTTCGCTACCATACAGTGCAGCCCTCCCGTTTTCATACTTAGAATGAAGTCCATTTAGGAAGTCCCTCACACATCTCTTTTCCGTCCACTTGTTAAATTTCTCAATACACTTGCCACACTCCATATCAATTAGATCAAAGTAATCAATCTCACTCCACAATCTCTTCAACTCGGACACATAATCCACAACTGATTTGTCACCCTGACTCAACCCCTGTAGCTCCTTTTGAATTTTACAAGCAAGCATCTCATTACCGACTCCAGAATATGTACCTTTCAGTAGCCGCCAAATTTCTGACGCCTCCTTAATCCTTTCCACCTGCTTAGCAATTTGAGGTGAGACTGAACTCAGCAGCCATGCTCTCACCAATGCGTTGGTCATCTTCCACTTCTGGCCTTCCTTGGAGTTCTCGTCAGCTGGTTTTTCAATTGCCCCATGTATATAGCCCTCTAGACTTCTTGAGGCAAGAATTGTCTCTGCGTGCTCTGCCCAACTTGCATAGGTTTCAGACCCATCTAACTTCACCAGGGGCATCTGCAATGGATGAACCTCCTCCTTGACCTCTGCTTCTGGTTTTGAACTCCCTCCTTGCTTGCTCATAGCCTCGAACAACAATCTGTATTTCTCATCCATGGCTTGCAACACCGCTGCAAGCTCCCCTGCCGTGACTCCCGATGGAGCGGCATCCCTGTCACCCATCGTTGCAAACCTCTCCTTGATGTGCTGCTCTGACCTGGTCTTCAGTAGCCCAGAAATCCTCTTGCTTCAGGACCAAGCACACTTGTGACCTTTGGTGCTTCTTTCTCTGTTGCAAGACAACAGCAGCTCCTGCCTCCTTCTGGACACAACTTGCCCAGCAACACCACGCAACCACCTCCAGGGAACACTCTCCTACACCTCTGCTTGGCACCTCCAGCCTGCTTCCACACCTATAGTTCTGCTCGCCTCCAAATCAGTGGCTCTCCACCAACTGCTGCCCCAAGCGTACACAATCCGTGCGCTGGCTCTCTCTGCCGGCGACACCCTTGCTGAGGCTTCCGATTTCGAGCAGCCTGCACAAGGCTACAAGCAGGAGCACCACTCCCAGGTCGCACAGCCACCAGCTTCAACTCCAACCCGCTGAACCGCCTCACACCCTGGCCGCAGCTCCTTCTATTCGCTCCAGTCCACCACCAGAAGCACTCCTCTTCTCTCTTCGACAACAGCAAGGAGCGCCACCATTCCCTTGGTCGCCGGCAGCGGCTACAGCACCTGCTCTGACACCATGATGTTGGATTTTGTGGATTTCTCTTCTCTAGCCAGGAAGCTAAGGGGGGAAGCTAGGGATTTCTGGAAGAACCTTATCTCCCGATTCATTCCTCTTTGTCTCAGTATATACAAACTACATTTACATTTTAACCCTTCTCACTTTACTATTTGCAACTAACTCCTCACAACAACCTTCTATGGAATCGCTTCTCAAACCATCGATTAGCTTGTGCACCTGATTCTCAATGGCAGAAAGATCACCCCGAGCATCCATGGATGAGGAAGATATTATTCTAGGAAATCCCCTGTCAGATACTTGTGGGCGAATAAATTGCTCTCTCATGCCGACATCACCCAATTTTGGCAGGATGAGCCAAAGTGTGCTTATCCTAGCACACTTTGTGCGCAGGGTGTTGTCCATGTAGACGTTAAAGCAGTGACGAATGTCAAGGAACTCCAGGTGGCAGCAATTATCCAGGATAGCTGTCAGTCCTTTATTTGTCAGGCCATTGCCAAACAGCTGCAAAGAGCGTAGCCCACGCATGGTTGCAATCCCCATGGCTTCATCATCCTTGTCGTAGTCACTAGCTTCAGAATCATACAACACATCCTTAATCAGTCTGAAGCTCTTCAGTTGTGGGCATGCTTTGCCAACAACCCCCAACACGCCACTCCCACCCACATTTGAACACAATGCAAGCTCGAGCTCCTCAAGCAAATGGAATTTCACTATCGCCTCCGTAAGTGCTTCATCACTAAATGTATAGCATGAAACGAGGTGAAGACTCTTGAGAGATGGTGCCCTGCAAATGTAGCACTTGGATCTCAATACCCAACAAAAACAATATAAAAAAGACATAAGCACACTGAATAAAAAATAGGTAGCTAGAATGTAAGTTCTGACAGACTTGCATAGCCCGAATAGAACATTTCATAAATTCAGATAATTGCGTAGCATCAAAGTACATTGGTACATACATAATTTAAAGGGGTTTACTGGGAATTCACTATATTGGAGAGAAGTTTCAGGGAAGCTAAATCGTTATTGCAGGTTGCAAATTTAGGATAAATTCTGCACTCTAGGAGTATGAAATCAGATGAGTTCGTTCTGTTTAATAATTAACATAACTCAAAACATTCTCGATACGACTGTTTCAGCAGGAAATGTCCACAAGCCCTAAAAGGCTAAGTCCCAACTGTATTCTTTGCCAAACCAAACCAAAATAATACTTTCCGTTGTGGCTAAATGTTGTGATACGAGACCCAATAAACGAAACCCAAAGTTTGAAGCAATGTCAAAATTATCCAATAAACGAAACCCAAAGGTACACATAAGTTGCAAGCAATTGGAACAGAAGCAGAACATGTAGCCTGATGGTTAGGGGGGTCTCACTGGTCGGCGAGGTGGAGGAGGAAGCCGTGGCCGCCGGCATGCTCGCACCAGAACGCCTCACACCTACCCGCGCTGCGGACGGCGGCCTGCGCCATCCCGTGGAGGTTGAGCTGGCGGGAGAGATCGGCGTGGCCTAGCATGTTGATGCGGCGCCACAGCTCGGGCTCGTCGCGGGCGGCGCCGCGCCAGGAGCGGCACGCCTGGCCGGGCCCCATCAGGATGTCGACGTGGCCGAGCTTGTGGAGGATGGATGAGATCGCGTCCAGCGGCAGCTCCGCCCAGTTCCTCGTCTCCGCCTCCGCCGACACGAACGAGGAGGAAGAGGGCATCGCGCGCGCTAGGTGGGTTGCGACCCTTCACGGCGAGGAAGCTGAGGTCAGCTGCGCCGCCTTGCAGTCGAGGAGGAGCGCGCGCTCGACGTCGGCCAGCAGTCGCCGTCTCGCCGGAGCCCGGCGTGTACAAGGGGGTTTTGCAGTTCGAGGGAAACAAAATGGGAGTTTATAGGAGGAAATTTTGTTGAGAGAAAAGAATTGAGAAGAAGTAGTATCAGTCCCCGTCACACATGTAGCATGTGTTGGGAGGGAGTTGCTTGTGGGAATTTGACAGGCCTTGGAATCCGAGGAGAGTGGCCGGAGACGGAGATCCAGTGAGGACCTCCGGCGCCGTTCTTGAGCAAGAGAGAGAGATGTGGGGAGAGAGACAAGTGAATGGGTATGGGGAGTTGGAACTCCCCTGCCCGAGTCATAACCCCACGCTCACTCGATGGCGCGGTAGTACCGTGCCTCATCGCGGTAGTACCGCTCGGCGGAAGTACCGCACCTGAGCGGTAGTACCGTGCCCTAGCGCGGTAGTACCATGCATCTCAAAGCGATAGTACCGCAGCAAGCCGCGGTAGTACCGCGGGCTCAATAAGATGCACGTTTCAAGCACACGAAAAAAGGTCTTTGCATGAACACTCCGAGGCAACACGACACCACAAGACCACGCTACACACAAAGGCAGAAAGGCAAACGACAAAACGAAACAACCACGAGACACCACCTCTCCAGAGAGAGGGCGGTGGCCGTAGCCACCTATGTTTGAGCCAATTGGTATGGCACCGCGAAGAATTATCCTTGGGCCCATGACCAAAACTCGTCTTTGAAGCACAAGTACCATCAAACATGGCTAATGTGAAAGACTTGATCAATTTATGCATAATGGGGGGAGGGAGAGTTCATTGAGAGAACAACACTCCCCCTATGTCCATGCCTACATCTAAACAAGACAACACGTTGAGTATGGTGGGGTGTGCAAGGGTTCAAGTAACATTGCTCGAATCAATGATATTTAGCTCATGTCTTAACTCGCGAAATCTTGCTTCATCCAAGGGCTTCGTGAAAATATATGCAAGGTTATCATGAGTGTTGACATAGTTGAGCTCGATCTCTCCTCGCCTAATGTGATCCCGGATGAAGTGATACCGGATCTCAATGTGCTTCGTCTTGAAGTGTTGCACCGGGTTGAGAGAGATCTTGACGGCACTTTCATTGTCACACCAAAGAGGCACTTTGTCACAAATGACACCGTAATCCTTTAAAGTTTGCCTCATACATAAGAGTTGTGCACAACAACTACCGGCCGCCACATACTCCGCTTCGGTGGACGAGAGAGACACACAACTTTGCTTTTTGGAAGACCAACTTACAAAAGAGCAACCAAGAAATTGGCACCCTCCGTAAGTGGACTTCCTATCCACTTTGTCTCCCGCCCAATCGGAATCCGAATACCCTACAAGCTTGAAGTTTGCTCCTCCTGGGTACCATAAGCCAAAGTTTGGGGTATGAGCCAAATATCGAAAGATTCGTTTGACCGCCACATAGTGACTTTCCTTAGGTGCGGCTTGAAACCGTGCACAAATTCCCACACTCAATATGATATCCGGTTTAGATGCACAAAGGTAGAGCAAGGAGCCTATCATGGAGCGATATACCTTTTGATCCACCGTTTTACCATTGGGATATATGTCAAGTTGGCACTTGGGGGGCATTCGAGTGGAAGCCGGCTTGACATCACTTAGCTTGAATCTATTGAGCATGTCTTGAGTATATTTGGCTTGGTTGATGAAGGTTCCTTCTCTTCTTTGCTTCACTTCGAACCCTAGAAAGAACTTCAACTCTCCCATGGAAGACATCTCGAACTTTGAGGTCATGAGAGCGGCAAATTCCTCATTGAAAGCTTTGTTAGGGGAACCAAAGATAATATCATCAACATATAATTGGCACACAAACAACTCCCCTTTGACCTTCTTAGTAAAAAGAGTGGGGTCGATTAGCCCAACTTCAAAACCACGGTCTTGTAACAACTCGGTAAGGTGGTCATACCACGCACGTGGGGCTTGTTTAAGGCCATGGAGTGCCTTATCGAGTTGATACACATGATCAGGAAAGTAGGGATCCTCAAACCCGGGGGGTTGCTTGACATAGACCAATTAATTAATGGGACCATTAAGAAAAGCACTCTTCATATCCATTTGTTGTAACTTAAAGTTATGATGAGAAGCATATGCAATCAACATGCGAATGGATTCAAGACAAGCAACGAGAGCAAAGGTTTCACCGTAGTCGATACCCTCGACTTGGGAGTAGCCTTGTGCTACCAAACGAGCCTTGTTGCGAATGATAATCCCATGGGCATCTTACTTGTTCTTAAATATCCACTTGGTTCCAATGACATTGTGGTTCCCCGTCGGTCTTGGCACCAATCTCCACACTTTGTTGCGCTCGAAGTTGTTGAGTTCTTCATGCATGGCATTGAGCCAATCCGGATCTTCGAGCGCCTCATAGACCTTGTGGGGTTCGACACAAGAGACAAACGCGTGATGCTCATAATAGTTTGCTAATTGTCTACGAGTGCTTACCCCCTTTCTTAATCTTCCAAGCACATTCGTCATGAGATGATCCTTGGTGGAGAGCTTGGAAGCAACCTTGGCGGCACGACGCTCCAATTCCTCCTCGGGGGTGAGACGAGGAGTGGTCACTTAATCATCTTGAGCGTCGTCTTGAGCTTGCTCGGAGGAGAGAACTTGAACTTGGGAATCACTTGATGTGTCAACACCGTCTTGAGCATGATCTTGCCCTTGGTCATGTTCTTGAGGATGAGGGCCTTCATGTTGTTCTTCGGAAGCATGTGGGCCTTGGGTTAGTGATGGCTCCACTTGAGTGGAGCATTGTCCTTCTCCTTCGGTCACAAGGGGTTCCTCAATGGTTAGGATAAAGCCAACACCCATTCTTCTTAGGGCTTGAGGAGGAATTTCATCACCTACATCGCAAGTGCCACTTTGCTCCACTTGGGAGCCGTTATTCTCATCAAACTCCACGTTACACGTCTCCTTAATAAGTCCCGTGGATTTATTGAGGACACGGTAAGCATGAGAGTTTGTAGCATAACCAACAAATATGCCCTCATAAGCTCTAGCCTAAAATTTAGACAACCGAACACCCTTCTTGAGAATGAAACACTTACACCCGAACACCCGAAAGTACTTGAGGTTGGGCTTGTTACCGGTGAGTATCTCATATGGAGTCTTGTTCAAGCCCTTGTGGAGGTAGAGCCGATTGGATGCATGACACATGGTGTTGATGGCTTCGGCCCAAAAGTTGTACGGAGACTTGAACTCCGCCATCATGGTCCTTGCCGCATCCATCAATGTCCGGTTCTTCCTCTCGCAACACCATTTTGTTGAGGGGTGTAAGGTGCGGAATATTGATGCTTGATCCCCTCATCACTAAGAAACTCATCCAAGGTGTAGTTCTTGAACTAGGTGCCGTTGTCACTTCTTATTGTCAAGATCTTTGCATTGTGTTGATGTTGTGCTTCATTTGCAAAGTCAACAACGGTTTGTTGGGTCTCGCTCTTCCTCTTGAAGAAATACACCCAAGTGTATCTTGAGTAGTCATCCACAATCACCAAGCAGTACTTCCTACCCCCAAGTCTATCGAAGGATGGAGGCCCAAAGAGATCCAAGTGAAGGAGCTCCAAAGGCCTCTTTGAGTAAATGATAGTCGTGGGAGGGTGAGCCTTCTCATGTAGCTTTCCTTCGATACAAGCATTGCAAGCACGATCTTTAGCAAAACTAACATTCGTTAGTCCACGGACATGGTCCCCCTTGAGAAGACTTTGCAAAGATCTCATATTGACATGGGCTAGACGGCGATGCCAAAGCCATCCCACATCAACTTTAGCCATTAGGCATGTCGCGATCTTAGTGGGTCGCTCCAAAAAGTTAATCACATATAGACCATTCTCGACATGCCCAACGAAGGCTACTTAAGAGTCTTGCTCCACAAGAGGGCCACGGTATTGATATCAAAGAAAGTGGCAAAGCCCGTGATTGCAAGTTGACGAACGGAAAGTAAATTGTATGCAAGGGACTCAACAAGCATGACCTTCTCGATCGTGAGATCATGAGAGATGACCACCTTGCCAAGTCCCAATACCTTAGAAGATGAGGCGTCATCCCTCGACATTGGTGGGCATAGATGGAATCTTGTGCACGTCCACCACCAAATCCTTGCTTCCGGTCATATGATTTATAGCTCCGCTATCGAGCAACCATGATCCCCCACCAGAAGCAAACACCTACAAGAGATCAATGCTTGGTTTTAGGTACCTATTTTGTAATGGGTCCTTTGATGTTAGTAACAAGGGTCTTTGGAACCCAAATAGACCATTCAATGTATTCATGATGAGAACCAACGAATTTGGCAAAGACATGCCCATCACTAGCATGACATAACATATAAGAAGGATTAAAGTCGTCGGCTTTGATGAGAGGAGTGGCATTGCCCTTTTTGACAGCGCCACCCTTCGCATTTTTCTTCTTCTCTTTGGAAGCACTCTCTCCCTCCTTCACAAAGGTTTGCATGAGAGGAGGAGGTCGTTTGGTCTTGTCGTTCTTCTTCTTGTTCTTGGACTCGGGCACGTACCCAACCCCTTCCTTGGCCACAAATCCCTTTTGGTTGATCAAGAGGTCATTGAGGTTCTTCTTGCCTTGTATGCAAGTTGCAGGACCTCTCTCAAGTTGCCCCTTTAGCTTAGCGTTCTCCTCAGCAAGATGCACATGCTCACAACATGGGTTAGTAGCATTTGCATTATCGATTAACATCATACGAGGAAAAGTGGCTTTTTCCTTGGTTAGCTTTACTTGAAGTTGATCATGAGACTCTTTGAGGCTAGCATGAGCACTCTTCAAGGCCTTGTGAGCCTTGTCGAGTAGATCAAACTCCTCTTTGAGTCTAGCAAGATCAACCTCAAGTTCGGCTTTCTCGGAGTTTAGCACATGAGAAACAATGAGAACATGATCATAGTCTTTCTTTAACTTAGCATGATCAATGTTGTGTGACTCCTCAAGAGCCAAACGAAGACCACGCTCTTCCTCAAGAGCATTGAAAAGATCCGAAATCTCATCGGCATAGTCACGACTATGCCCTTCCATCTTAGTGATGGTATCTTCGTGAGCCTCGATCATGTCATTGGCTTCACCAAGTTGTTCCAAGAGAGCAACAAAGTGCTTCTTGGTTTACCCTTAAGTTTGCCCATAAAGGCCTCAAACTCATTCGCATCCACATTAGTTCCCTCATGTTCATCAATGCTATCCGTCGAAGAAGGATGATTAATGATGGTAGTTTTGATGTTGGGGGTTACCTTGTTGGTGACTTTAGCCATGAGGCACTTGGCGGTGATGCTCTCATTGGGTGAGTCGACGAGAGACACCCGTGGAGTCGTCGCAATGGCAACTAAGGCCATGGAAGCCAACTCACCATCTTCATCATCGTCATCATCCTCATTGTACTCTTCTTGTACCACCAACGCCTTGGGAGGAGTCTTCTTGGTGAAGTTGCTCTTGTTGGCGAACGACTTGGCCTTGTCCTTCCGGATGAGCTTGCTGTTGGGGAACGTAGTAATTTCAAAAAAATTCCTACGCACACGCAAGATCATGGTGATGCATAGCAACGAGAGGGGAGAGTGTGATCTACGTACCCTTGTAGATCGACAACGGAAGCGTTTGGTTGATGTAGTCGTACGTCTCCACGGCCCGACCGATCAAGCACCGAAACTACGGCACCTCCGAGTTCTAGCACACGTTCAGCTCGATGACGATCCCCGGACTCCGATCCAGCAAAGTGTCGGGGAAGAGTTCCGTCAGCACGACGGCGTGGTGACGATCTTGATGCACTACCGTCGTAGGGCTTCGCCTAAGCACCGCTACAATATTATCGAGGACTATGGTGGAAGGGGGCACCGCACACGGCTAAGAATATGATCACGTGGATCAACTTGTGTCTAGGGGTGCCCCTTGCCCTCGTATATAAAGGATCAAGGGGAGGAGGCTGGCTGTCCCTCTATGGCGTGCCAAGGAGGAGTCCTCCTCCTAGTAGGAGTAGGACTCCTACTAGGAGGGGGAAAGAAGTGGGGAGGGAGAGGGAAAGGGGGGGCGCTGCCCCCCTCTCCTAGTCCAATTCGGACCAGGGGGAGGAGGCGCGTGGCCCACCTTTGGCTGCCCCTCTCTCTCTCCACTAAGGCCCATATGGCCCATTACTTCTCCCGGGGGGGGGGGGGGTTCCGGTAACCCTCCGGCTCTCCGGTTTTCTCCGAAATCACCCGGAACACTTCCGGTGTCCGAATATAGCCGTCCAATATATCAATATTTATGTCTCGACCATTTCGAGACTCCTCGTCATGTCTGTGATCACATCCGGGACTCCGAACTAACTTCGGTATATCAAAACTCATAAACTCATAATATAATTGTCATTGAAACCTTAAGCGTGCGGACCCTACGGGTTCGAGAACAATGTAGACATGACCGAGACACGTCTCCGGTCAATAACCAATAGCGGAACCTGGATGCTCATATTGGCTCCTACATATTCTACGAAGATCTTTATCGGTCAGACCGCATAACAACATTCGTTGTTCCCTTTGTCATCGGTATGTTACTTGCCCGAGTTTCGATCGTCGGTATCTCAATACCTAGTTCAATCTCGTTACCGGCAAGTCACTTTACTCGTTTCGTAATACATCATCTCACAACTAACTCATTAGTTGCAATGCTTGCAAGGCTTATGTGATGTGCATTACCGAGAGGGCCCAGAGATACCTCTCCGACAATCGGAGTGACAAATCCTAATCTCGAAATACGCCAACCCAACATGTACCTTTGGAGACACCTGTAGAGCTCCTTTATAATCACCCAGTTACGTTGTGACGTTTGGTAGCACACAAAGTGTTCCTCCGGCAAACGGGAGTTGCATAATATCATGGTCATAGGAACATGTATAAGTCATGAAGAAAGCAATAGCAACATACTAAATGATCGGGTGCTAAGCTAATGGAATGGGTCATGTCAATCAGATCATTCATTTAATGATGTGATCCTGTTAATCAAATGACAACTCTTTGTCCATGGTTAGGAAACATAACCATCTTTGATTAACAAGCTAGTCTAGTAGAGGCATACTAGTGACACTCTGTTTGTCTATGTATTCACACATGTATTATGTTTCCGGTTAATACAATTCTAGCATGAATAATAAACTTTTATCATGATATATAAGGAAATAAATAATAACTTTATTATTGCCTCTAGGGCATATTTCCTTCAGTCTCCCACTTGCACTAGAGTCAATAATTTAGATTACACAGTAATGATTCTAACACCCCTGGAGCCTTGGTGCTGATCATGTTTTGCTCGTGGAAGAGGCTTAGTCAACGGGTCTGCTACATTCAGATCCGTATGTATCTTGCAAATCTCTATGTCTCCCACCTAGACTAGATCCCGGATGGAATTGAAGCGTCTCTTGATGTGCTTGGTTCTCTTGTGAAATCTGGATTCCTTTGCCAAGACAATTGCACCAGTATTGTCACAAAAGATTTTCATTGGACCCGATGCACTAGGTATGACACCTAGATCGGATATGAACTCCTTCATCCAGACTCCTTCATTCGCTGCTTCCGAAGCAGCTATGTATTCCGCTTCACACATAGATCCCGCCACGACGCTCTGTTTAGAACTGCACCAACTGACAGCTCCACCGTTTAATGTAAACACGTATCCGGTTTGCGATTTAGAATCGTCCGGATTAGTGTCAAAGCTTGCATCAACGTAACCGTTTACGATGAGCTCTTTGTCACCTCCATATACGAGAAACATATCCTTAGTCCTTTTCAGGTACTTCAGGATGTTCTTGACTGTTGTCCAGTGATCCACTCCTGGATTACTTTGGTACCTCCCTGCTAGACTTATAGCAAGGCATACATCAGGTCTGGTACACAACATTGCATACATGATAGAGCCTATGGCTGGCGCATAGGGAACATCTTTCATTTTCTCTCTATCTTCTCCAATGGTCGGGCATTGAGTCTGACTCAACTTCACACTTTGTAACACCGGCAAGAACCCTTTCTTTGCTTGATCCATTTTGAACTTCTTCAAAATCTTGTCAAGGTATGTGCTTTGTGAAAGTCCAATTAAGCGTCTTGATCTATCTCTATAGATCTTTATGCCTAATATGTAAGCAGCTTCACCGAGGTCTTTCATTGAAAAACTCTTATTCAAGTATCCCTTTATGCTATCCAGAAATTCTATATCATTTCCAATCAGTAATATGTCATCCACATATAATATCAGAAATGCTACAGAGCTCCCACTCACTTTCTTGTAAATACAGGCTTCTCCAAAGGTCTGTATAAAACCAAATGCTTTGATCACACTATCAAAGCGTTTATTCCAACTCCGAGAGGCTTGCACCAGTCCATAAATGGATCGCTGGAGCTTGCACACTTTTTAGCTCCCTTTGGATCGACAAAACCTTCCGGTTGCATCATATACAACTCTTCTTCCAGAAATCCATTCAGGAATGCAGTTTTGATATCCATCTGCCAAATTTCATAATCATAAAATGCGGCAATTGCTAACATGATTCGGACAGACTTAAGCATCGCTACGGGTGAGAAGGTCTCATCGTAGTCAACCCCTTGAACTTGTCGAAAACCTTTTGCGACAAGTCGAGCTTTGTAGACAGTAATATTACCGTCAGCGTCAGTCTTCTTCTTGAAGATCCATTTATTCTCAATTGCTTGCCGATCATCGGGCAAGTCAACCAAAGTCCATACTTTGTTCTCATACATGGATCCCATCTCAGATTTCATGGCTTCAAGCCATTTTTCGGAATCTGGGCTCACCATCGCTTCTTCATAGTTCGTAGGTTCATCATGATCTAGTAGCATGACTTCCAGAACAGGATTACTGTACCACTCTGGTGCGGATCTTACTCTGGTTGATCTACGAGGTTCAGTAGTATCTTGTTCTAAAGTTTCATGATCATTATCATTAGCTTCCTCACTAATTGGTGTAGGTGTCGCAGAAACAGGTTTCTGTGATGTACTACTTTCCAATAAGGGAGCAGGTACAGTTACCTCGTCAAGTTCTACTTTCCTCCCACTCACTTCTTTCGAGAGAAACTCCTTCTCTAGAAAGGATCCATTCTTAGCAATGAATGTCTTGCCTTCGGATCTGTGATAGAAGGTGTACCCAACAGTCTCCTTTGGGTATCCTATGAAGACACATTTCTCCGATTTGGGTTCGAGCTTATCAGGTTGAAGCTTTTTCACATAAGCATCGCAGCCCCAGACTTTAAGAAACGACAACTTTGGTTTCTTGCCAAACCATAGTTCATCAGGTGTCGTCTCAACGGATTTTGATGGTGCCCTATTTAATGTGAATGCGGCCGTCTCTAAAGCATAACCCCAAAATGATAGCGGTAAATTTGTAAGGGACATCATAGATCGCACCATATCAAGTAAAGTACGATTACGACGTTCGGACACACCATTACGCTGAGGTGTTCCGGGTGGCGTGAGTTGCGAAACTATTCCTCATTGTTTCAGATGTAGACCAAACTCGTAACTCAAATATTCTCCTCCACGATCAGATCGCAGAAACTTTATTTTTTTGTTACGATGATTTTCAACTTCACTCTGAAATTCTTTGAACTTTTCAAATGTTTCAGACTTATGCTTCATTAAGTAGATATACCCATATCTGCTTAAATCATCTGTGAAGGTGAGAAAATAACGATATCCGCCATGAGCCTCAACATTCATCGGACCACATACATCTGTATGTATGATTTCCAACAAATCTGTTGCTCTCTCTATTGTACCGGAGAACGGTGTTTTAGTCATCTTGCCCATAAGGCACGGTTCGCAAGTACCAAGTGATTCATAATCAAGAGGTTCCAAAAGTCCATCGGTATGGAGTTTCTTCATGCGCTTTACACCGATATGACCTAAACGGCAGTGCCACAAATAAGTTGCACTATCATTATCAACTCTGCATCTTTTGGCTTCAACATTATGAATATGTGTGTTACTACTATCGAGATTCATCAAAAATAGACCACTCTTCAAAGGTGCATGACCATAAAAGATATTACTCATATAAATAGAACAACCATTATTCTCTGATTTAAATGAATAACCGTCTCGCATTAAACAAGATCCAGATATAATGTTCATGCTCAACGCTGGCACCAAATAACAATTATTTAGGTCTAATACTAATCCCGAAGGTAGATGTAGAGGTAGCATGCCGACCACGATCACATCGACTTTAGAACCATTTCCCACGCGCATCGTCACCTCGTCCTTTGCCAGTGTTCGCTTAATCCGTAGTCCCTGTTTCGAGTTGCAAATATTAGCAACAGAACCAGTATCAAATACCCAGGTGCTACTGCGAGCTCTAGTAAGGTACACATCAATAACATGTATATCACATATACCTTTGTTCACCTTGCCATCCTTCTTATCCGCCAAATACTTGGGGCAGTTCCGCTTCCAGTGACCAGTCTGCTTGCAGTAGAAGCACTCAGTTTCAGGCTTAGGTCCAGACTTGGGTTTCTTCTCCTGATTAGCAACTTGCTTGCTTTTCTTCTTGAAGTTCCCCTTCTTCTTCCCTTTGCCCTTTTTCTTGAAACTAGTGGTCTTGTTGACCATCAACACTCGATGCTCGTTCTTGATTTCTACCTCCGCAGCTTTCAGCATTGCGAAGAGCTCGGGAATAGTCTTATTCATCCCTTGCATATTATAGTTCATCACAAAGCTCTTGTAGCTCGGTGGCAGTGATTGGAGAATTCTGTCAATGACACAATCATTTGGAAGATTAACTCCCATCTGAATCACGTGATTATTATACCCAGACATTTTGAGTATATGCTCACTGACAGAACTGTTCTCCTCCATCTTGCAGCTATAGAACTTATTGGAGACTTCATATCTCTCAATCCGGGCATTTGCTTGAAATATTAACTTCAACTCCTGGAACATCTCATATGCTCCATGACGTTCAAAACGTCGTTGAAGTCCCGATTCTAAGCCGTAAAGCATGGCACACTGAACTATCGAGTAGTCATCAGCTTTGCTCTGCCAGATGTTCATAACATCTGGTGTTGCTCCAGCAGCAGGCCTGGCACCCAGCGGTGCTTCCAGGACGTAATTCTTCTATGCAGCAATGAGGATAATCCTCAAGTTACGGACCCAGTCTGTGTAATTGCTACCATCATCTTTCAACTTTGCTTTCTCAAGGAACGCATTAAAATTTAACGGAACAACAGCACGGGCCATTTATCTACAATTAACATAAACAAGCAAGATACTATCAGGGACTAAGTTCATGATAAATTTAAGTTCACTTAATCATATTACTCAAGAACTCCCACTTAGATAGACATCCCTCTAATCATCTAAGTGATCATGTGATCCAAATCAACTAAACCATAACCGATCATCACGTGAAATGGAGTAGTTTTCAATGGTGAATATCGCTATGTTGATCATATCTACTATATGATTCACGCTCGATCTTTCGATCTCAGTGTTCCGAGGCCATATCTGCATATGCTAGGCTCGTCAAGTTTAACCTGAGTATTCTGCGTGTGCAAGACTGGCTTGCACCCGTTGTAGATGGACGTAGAGCTTATCACACCCGATCATCACGTGGTGTCTGGGCACGACGAACTTTGGCAACGGTGCATACTCATGGAGAACACTTTTATCTTGAAATTTAGTGAGAGATCATCTTATAATGCTACCGTCAATCAAAGCAGGATAAGATGCATAAAAGATAAACATCACATGCAATCAATATAAGTGATATGATATGGCCATCATCATCTTGTGCTTGTGATCTCCATCCTTGAAGCACCGTCATGATCACCATCATCACCGGTGCGACACCTTGATCTCCATCGTAGCATCGTTGTCATCTCGCCAATCTTATGCTTCTACGACTATCGCTACCGCTTAGTGATAAAGTAAAGCATTACAGGGCTATTGCATTGCATACAATAAAGCGACAACCATATGGCTCCTGCCAGTTGCCGATAACTCGGTTACAAAACATGATCATCTCATACAATAAAATTTAGCATCATGTCTTGACCATATCACATCACAACATGCCCTGCAAAAACAAGTTAGACGTCCTCTACTTTGTTGTTGCAAGTTTTACGTGGCTGCTACGGGCTTAAGCAAGAACCAATCTTACCTACGCATCAAAACCACAATGATAGTTTGTCAAGTTGGTGCTGTTTTAACCTTCGCAAGGACCGGGCGTAGCCACACTCGGTTCAACTAAAGTTGGAGAAACTGTCACCCGCAAGCCACCTATGTGCAAAGCACGTCGGGAGAACCGGTCTCGCGTAAGCGTACGCGTAATGTCGGTCCGGGCCGCTTCGTCCAACAATACCGCCGAACCAAAGTATGACATGTTGGTAAGTAGTATGACTTATATCGCCCACAACTCACTTGTGTTCTACTCGTGCATATAACATCAATATATAAAACCTAGGCTCGGATGCCACTGTTGGGGAACGTAGTAATTTCAAAAAATTTCCTACGCACACGCAAGATCATGGTGATGCATAGCAACGAGAGGGGAGAGTGTGATCTACGTACCCTTGTAGATCGACAACGGAAGCGTTTGGTTGATGTAGTCGTACGTCTCCACGGCCCGACCGATCAAGCACCGAAACTACGGCACCTCCGAGTTCTAGCACATGTTCAGCTCGATGACGATCCCCGAACTTCGATCCAGCAAAGTGTCGGGGAAGAGTTCCGTCAGCACGACGGCGTGGTGACGATCTTGATGCACTACCGTCGCAGGGCTTCGCCTAAGCACCGCTACAATATTATCGAGGACTATGGTGGAAGGGGGCACCGCACACGGCTAAGAATATGACCACGTGGATCAACTTGTGTCTAGGGGTGCCCCTTGCCCCCGTATATAAAGGATCAAGGGGAGGAGGCCGGCCGTCCCTCTATGGCGCGCCAAGGAGGAGTCCTCCTCCTAGTAGGAGTAGGACTCCTACTAGGAGGGGGAAAGAAGTGGGGAGGGAGAGGGAAAGGGGGGGGGCGCCGCCCCCCTCTCCTAGTCCAATTCGGACCAGGGGGGAGGAGGCGCGCGGCCCACCTCTGGCTGCCCCTCTCTCTCTCCACTAAGGCCCATATGGCCCATTACTTCTCCCGGGGGGGTTCCGGTAACCCTCCGGCTCTCCGGTTTTCTCCGAAATCACCCGGAACACTTCCGGTGTCCGAATATAGCTGTCCAATATATCAATCTTTATGTCTCGACCATTTCGAGACTCCTCGTCATGTCCGTGATCACATCCGGGACTCCGAACTAACTTCGGTACATCAAAACTCATAAACTCATAATATAACTGTCATCGAAACCTTAAGCGTGCGGACCCTACGGGTTCGAGAACAATGTAGACATGACCGAGACACATCTCCGGTCAATAACCAATAGCGGAACCTGGATGCTCATATTGGCTCCTACATATTCTACCAAGATCTTTATCGGTCAGACCGCATAACAACATACGTTGTTCCCTTTGTCATTGGTATGTTACTTGCCCGAGATTCGATCGTCGGTATCTCAATACCTAGTTCAATCTCGTTATCGGCAAGTCTCTTGACTCGTTTCGTAATACATCATCTCACAACTAACTCATTAGTTGCAATGCTTGCAAGGCTTATGTGATGTGCATTACCGAGAGGGCCCAGAGATACCTCTCCGACAATCGGAGTGACAAATCCTAATCTCGAAATACGCCAACCCAACATGTACCTTTGGAGACACCTGTAGAGCTCCTTTATAATCACCCAGTTACGTTGTGACATTTGGTAGCACACAAAGTGTTCCTCCGGCAAACGGGAGTTGCATAATCTCATAGTCATAGGAACATGTATAATTCATGAAGAAAGCAATAGCAACATACTAAACGATCGGGTGCTAAGCTAATGGAATGGGTCATGTCAATCAGATCATTCATCTAATGATGTGATCCTGTTAATCAAATGACAACTCGTTGTCCATGGTTAGGAAACATAACCATCTTTGATTAACAAGCTAGTCTAGTAGAGGCATACTAGTGACACTCTGTTTGTCTATGTATTCACACATGTATTATGTTTCCGGTTAATACAATTCTAGCATGAATAATAAACTTTTATCATGATATATAAGGAAATAAATAATAACTTTATTATTGCCTCTAGGGCATATTTCCTTCACTGGCCATCATTGTCTTCCCTCTTCTCATACGGGCACTCCGCAACAAAATGACTCACATTGCCACAATTGTAGCAAGTCCTTACACGTTGCTTGCTCTTCGTGCCACTTGAGTTGTTTTTGTTAAAGTTTGGCCTCGAGTTTTTCTTGCTCCAAAATTGCCTTGAAGCGAGTGCCATGTGTTCATGATATGCATACTTTGTATCTTCGGGGTTGCTCTCCTCTTCTTCCTCTTATTCTTCTTCAACGATGAGCTTGGCCTTCAATGCAAGGTTGGGCTTCTTTTCCCTTTGAGAACGAAGCACCTCATTGTCGGCGGTCTTGTACAAAATGTTCATGGCCACAAACTCATCCAACACTTCACTTGAGGTCAAAGTGTGGAAGTCCGGTCTTTGATGAATGACGGAGGACATGGCCTTATGGTAGGGCATCATTGCCTTGAGGAATTTGCGCTTGATCCAATTGTCATCCGTGTCCTTGATCCCGTGATCTCGTAGTGAGACCGCGAGTTTGGTTACTCTCCGATAAAGCTCACGAGGTTCTTCATCTTCTTTCATTGCAAACTCATCGGCCTCATCTTGCACCACTTCATAATTGGAGCGTTGAATACTTGCGCTTTCCCGGTAGAGAGAGACAACACAATTCCATGCGTCTTTGGCCAAGGCGAAGGGCCAAAGATGAGGTAGGTCTTTGGGTGGGATTGCATCTTGAATGATGAAGAGAGCATTCTCATTGGATTGATTATTCGCGGCTTCTCGAGGAGTGAAGTTGCTTGGATCATGCGGATAGAAACCTTCTTCAATGATTCTCCAAAGATTAGTGTTCACATGATTTAAGTGACGTTTAAAGCGGTAAACCCAAGAATCAAAGTCCTCATTTTTCACAATCCTAGGGGGAGGACCGGCATGATTCAAATGAGTGGAAGGAACCGGTCCACCATAAACAAGTGGTGGTTCCACATGAGCAAAGATACCGGTGCCATTCTTACCACTAGAAGAAGGAGCCTTTTCACTACTAGCTTCCCCCTTATCAGAGGTAGCATCCGTCACCTTGTCGGTGGGATTACCCACTTTGAACGGTGCGGTGGATAGTTTAAGCCCTTCAAGGAATTTAGTAAACATGCTTTCAACCTCGGTCGTCATGGAGGTTTTCAATGTCTCCAAGGCCACATTGAACTCCTCACGAGAGACCGAGGTTTCCCCATCGCCCGTAGACGAGATCGGATTCACACCAGAGTGTTCCTCCACACCATCTACAGTATCAACCATACTCTTCAGACGGTAAAGTCCTTGATAAAGAGACGAGACTCTGATACCAATTGAAAGGATCGATATGGTTGACTAGAGGGGGGTGAATAGGCAACTAACAATTTTTAGCTTTCTTTAACAATTTAAACTTTGCATCAAAATAGGTTGTCTAGATATGCAACTAGGTGAGCAACCTATATGATGCAACAAGTATAGGAACACAAGAAAGCAAGAGATATGATACAAATAAGCTTGCACAAGTAAAGGCACGAGATAACCAAGAGTGGAGACGATGGAGACGAGGATGTGTTGCCGAAGTTCCTTCCCTTTGAGAGGAAGTACGTCTCCGTTGGAGCGGTGTGGAGGCACAATGCTCCCCAAGAAGCCACTAGGGCCACCGTATTCTCCTCACGCCCTCACACAATGCGAGATGCCGTGATTCCACTATTGGTGCCCTTGGAGGCGGCGACCGAACCTTTACAAACAAGGTTGGGGCAATCTCCACAACTCAATTGGAGGCTCTCAACGACACCACGAAGCTTCACCATAATGGACTATGGATCCGCGGTGACCTCAACCGTCTAGGATGCTCAAACACCCAAGAGTAACAAGATCCGCAAGGGATTAGTGGGGGGAATCAAATTTCTCTTGGTGGAAGTGTGGATCGAGGCCTTCTCAACCACTCCCGAGCAAATCAACAAGTTTGATTGGCTAGGGAGTGAGATCGGGCGAAAATGGAGGTTAGAGCAACAATGGAGCTTAGGGTTGGAAGAGATGAGTCAACGGGGAAGAAGGGGACCCCTTATATAGTGAGGGACAAAGATCCAACCGTTATCCACCTACCAGCCCGCGGCCAGCGGTACTACCGCTCCAGGCCAGCGGTACTACCACAGGGCCGCGCGGTACTACCGCTTGCTGCCAAGCGGTACTACTGCATGGTCATGCGGTACTACCGTACAGGCCCGCGGTACTGCCGCAACCCCATCAACAGCAAGGTCAGATCTGAAACACATGAGCTGAGGGCGGTACTTCCGCGAGCGCGGTACTACTGCGCCCCCATGCGGTACTACCGCAAGGCAGGAATCCCCCAGCCAGGGGGAAGGAAACATCTGTGCCTACTTCCGCAAAGAAACCGAAGAAGCAAAAACCCGACACAGTAGTACTGCAGATGGGTGGTACAACTGCCTGACAACATAGCACGTTACTACCGCGGAGCGAAAGCGGTACTACCGTGGTAGGCGCGGATGTAAAAAATTACATCCGCCCCTACTACCGCGAGGGAGCGGTACTAGCCTGGTGGGCAACGGTAGCGCAGCTCCAGGGGAGCAGTACTACCGTGGGCACCTGCGGTACTACCGCGCTGCTGCATGGTACTACAGCTGGTGCCTACGGTACTACCGCTCACTTGGGAGCAGTACTACCGTGAGCCAACGCAGCAGCCAGAAACAAGGCGGCGAGAAAGCGGAGGATGCTCCAAGGGAAAGGAGGGGACAAGAAGGAGATGTGTACGTGATGATTCCACCCAAACCTTTCCGACGCGGACCCCCTCTTAATAGTATGGCTTTCCTACGATTCAAATCCACCAAAAAGAAACGTAGAAAAGACGTCATCTTCAACAGTCTTCGAGAGGCACCCAACCGTCTTGTGCCTGGCGATGAAATGTCTGGGATACTCAAGGCACACGATTAGTCCACAAACGTGTTGTCATCAATCACCAAAACACCTTAGGGATAAATATGCCCTTACAACCACCATGCTACTCGTCAGAGAGATAGTCGTGCATCCCACCATCCAGGGCCACCTCCCCGGCATCCCAGACCGCCCCTCCACCGTCGTCAGAGCATAAGGACACCACCAACCATAACCAAGATGAGCCGTCGTCAGAGCACATGGGCACCACCAACCAAGATGGGCAGTAGGCCTCTCCTTCCACCCCTAATACAAGCACTACATAACGGATGGAGCAGGGACAGGGTAGGGCCGCACCGAGACCCACCCATGAGCAAAGACGGGGCCCGGACGATGTAGGGACAGGCCACTGGCAGCCACCAACAGTCCACCCACACGACACCATCGAGAACCCGGGCCACTGGGGAGGCCGATCTAGGGCCTCCAGACCTTGATGACAGCGAGACCTAGAGGTCCGCTGCCGATTCCTGTTGTGCCCACTGTGCATGCCATCAGAAGCTCCCCGCGCCACCGTTGACCAATAGGAGTTGCCACCAGCGCCACGACTACACAACTCGTGCAGAGGAGGGGGAGTTCAGCACACAACCACAAGTAGGACCCCATTGCTACCGTCGACCATGCGACGACACAGTGGAGGGGGGAAGAGAGGACTGGCGACTAGGTTCAGAGTCGCCTCCCGTGCCGCCCACGCGGGGGCAGTTTTCTTTTCTGCCGAGTGCATGGTGAGAAAGTTCTTGCACAAGGGGAATATTTTGTATTGACGTGAAGAGAAAAGCAACAAGAAATCGGAATTTCCTCGCACAATGCCATTAGATGAAACGCTTACCATGACCCGACCAATAACGACGCACACATCCGTCGCCTCTGTGGCCATCGGATATGATTTGATGGGATGGTTCGGGCAGTAGCCTATTGACATACTATAGGTTTGCAACTAAGCCACTGTTGCAATCTCCCCCACCTCAACAACTAGGTTGTTGCAGGATCTAGATCTCATGTGACTTGTTGACTACCTCCTTCGTACTCAACGTGTTTCCTGTGGGTCACTCGATGGTGGGGCAGTTGCGAAAACATCTTTCATTGCATTCTGCAACATCTTTCACGTTGCAAAACTCATTTCCACAACATCATCCACGTTGCAAATCTGCAACACAACCACTGTTGCAAAAAAAAATCTGTAACATGAACTCTATTGCAGAAAGTACTGCAACACCGTCTTTGTTGCAATGATAAGGATGTGGTTGGATCATTCGATGATGCCATATCTAGTTGCTGTCAAGGCGGCGGATTTTTTAAAAAGATCCGTCGGCCGACGTGTAACAAGGTTGTTAGATGGTACGATTGGCACAAGTCCAATTAGATGATACAAGTGGCACATGTGTCGACCACGTCAACTTTCACGAGATACTTAACGGCACCAAATAATCCAATCCTCACTTTGTTCTTGTTAAGTTTTTTCTTATTTTCCTCATGCTAATCTGGGTAATCTGTCTAAAGAACGTGCTAGCAATGTGGTTATTACTGTGTTATAAGGGGGAAACTACTGCTAAAAATCTTGAAAAGAATTCAATGAGTTCTTTCGTACTACCTGGAGGTGTACTGCTCGTGCTATTTTTTTAGAAAAGAAGGATTACCCCCGGCTTCTACATTTAGGCGATGCATACGGCCATTTTATTAATTATTTTCACAAGACCTTATAAAGCCATACAACAGCAAGACTAAAGTCACCGTCTAAGCAACAACTGTCGCTACACCTATACAATTAATGAAGGGGCACAGATAGTCTGGGCCTAATACCAAACAGACATCGTAGCCAAAACTAAACATCTAAGACCTGAGGTCCCAACCAGGACGCCTGCCGGGATATGGGGCACTTACCGGTCCGGCGCACTCCTCAACCAGGACGCCTGCCGGGTATGAGGCTGCCACAGCCACCTGCCATCAATCCATCTTCAGAGCTGTACTGTTGCATGTACCATGCCAGGGCTCTCTGCCATCGACGCCACCACGACGCTCGACAACGTCGTCCTCCTGCGCGAGTCCATCCTCCCACAACGAACTCTGAATCTGCACTGCGCCACGCCATCAAGATCCGTCGCCATCAGTGTGTAGGATGAAGCACCGCTCCACCAAAGAATCAGTCCTCTGGTCCCTTGATCACGTGTGTACCGCCAAGAATGACGCCCCCAAGGGAGGAACGACACCAGAGCGCCGCCGTCATCCGATCATCCGATCTAGGGTTTCCCCTGGAGGTAGCAGAGAGTGGCCTTGAACTTCCCCGCGGCGATGCCTTCAAGAAGGGAACGACGCAGATAGCGCCGCCACCGCCGGCCTTAGCAGAAGCCGAAGGCAAGTTTTCACCCAGATCAGTTCGAAGGGATCCAACTCCCGTGCACGGGTTGACGTCACTACCAGCACCATCAAGCAGACCCTGGAATACCGGCAGATCAGCGAGCCGCCGGCACCACCGCATCCAGATCGCCGGCCACGCCGGGCCGCCGCCATCCCCCGCGCCGTCCGGGTCAGAGACGGAGCCGCCGACCGCGCACAGGGACCGCCGCCGCCTGCACACGCCGGAGCGCCGCCGAGAGCCCAGCGCCCGCCACCGCTTGCCGAAGCCAACCTCCGCCCGAGCACTGGTGCCACCGTGGAGCCATCAGATCGGGGAGGAAGACGTCGCGCGCCGACCACCGTCACGGACCCCGCCGCACGCCCGAGCGCCGGCGCCACCGCGGCGCCATCAGATCGAGAGGAGGAGGAGCCCGTGCCTCGCCGCCCCGCGCAGACCACGCCGCCACCAGCGCCGCACAGGGAAGCCCCGCCCAGATCCGCCGGCGGCCCGACCTGCCGCCGAGCCGAGCGCCGCCGCGAGGGCCGGCCGTCCCGCGCTGCCCAGGAGCCTCGCGAGGAGGGAGGGAGCCCCCCCGCCGCCGACGCACACGCGGGCTTTGCCCGGCGGCGGCGAGGGAGAAGGAAGGCGAGAAAGGGGAGCGGCGGCGGCGATCTAGGGTCCTTCTCAATACATTATGACGGTGTTAGGTTGCTTGTTTACCGTATAACTATTTGCGTTGTCATGTTTTGTCCCGTAATGGGTTTCTCGATGTCGAGCATTCGTAGCAGGTTTCCTGGCAATGCACCAGCTCGCCTCCCCTCTCTTTCCCTCCTCCTATCTTGCTTGTAATACCAGTGAACTTTGTACTCCATTTCCGTTAAGCCCGTAATGGCAAGGGGAATGCCCGGTTGAAAAAACAAACAAAGAGACCGAACAACAAAGCAGACGCCCAATTCTCTTTCAATATCCCAAGACATGGATGACTGGATAGACAGCATCTGCATTCGCGATAGATTGTTATAGAATCGTTTCTCAAATCATCAATTAATCTGCGTACCTGCTTCTCGATGGCAGAAAGATCACCCCGGGCATCCATGGACGAGGAAGATTTATTCTTAGGAATCCCCTGTTAAATGTTTGCCGCCGAAGAAATTGCCCTCTCATGCAGACAGCACCCAATCTTGTCAGGCACGATTACATTTTCCCTTCGAGGGGCAGGGAGAAACACATGGTTGCATCCTACGATCTGTCTCGCTGAACCAGATGAAATAGGCCAGTGACACAAGAAACATGACGCTTCCTTTTCTCTTATAGAAAACAGTCTGTGCAATCAGAGAGACATAACTGAGGTAGACTGCTGAGCTACTAGTACTGCATAACGCAAATTTGTGCTAACTGCCAAGTATCAACGCATCACAAAAGCCACCTGGCAGAGTTGAGCCAGGATAGCTCCTGGAGCTATCATGATACAGCGCTGCTAGCCTACAATCGCATCATCAGGCACATCAGAGACATCTCTCAGTAGAAGCATGCAAGCAGTAAACCAGTGCGAGTCAGCTAACAGCACGTGCAAAGCAAAATCCCGGTCAAAAAGATACCAATGAACAAGCTGCACAAAAGATATGTAAAAAAACCCGAAAAAGACGCCATCTCAACAACAAACACCCACGCCCAACAAGTAGCATGAGATGATGAGCACAATCTCAATCTGACTATAAATACGCAGCACCGGTCAACCACTTGGAAACGCTTAATGAGCTCCCATGTCTCTGGCTGCGGAAGTAGCTGAGAAGAGCCTGTGCCTGCAACAAATACATATTCTTAGCAAAATGATTTTGCAGGTGGTTTTCTTCAAGATGTAAATTTTGTTGTAAAAAGTGGCAGACCGTTTCTCTTGCTCGCAGTGTTCCTGACTGTGACAGTGTGACTAAAGGGGGCACGGCGCCCTCTTTAAGAACTACGCTGCAATATCGGCTGCTGTTTGTGCATAGCTGAAGCAATGCCGCGGCAGCATTTTCCTTCCCTCTCGGTGAACCCAGTTCGACAACTTCAACAAGAGCTGGAATACCTCGTGTCTCCCCAATCGCAGTTCTCCCTTCTGGTATCATAGCAAGATTTGCCAAGACAGCTACAGCTTTGTCGATCATTCCAAGAGCAGGATCCATAAGCTTAACTAGTTGCTTCACCGCATCAGCTTGCACAATGCGACCCTTGTTCTCATGAATTATGGATAAATAAGACAATGCAATAGCTGCATCTCTCTTTCCTTGCGGGGTCCCACTTACCAGCAAGTCCACGAGAGGCTTGACGGCACCAGATCGTCCAACCCTCACTTTGTTTTCTTTAATAACCGAGAGACTGGACAAAGTAGCTGCTGAATTCTCTTTAGCTTCAGGGTTCCCTGTTTCCAGGACATGGATGAGAGGATCAATAGCATATGCATTCACGATGGCAATCTTATTGTTATCACTGATGGACAGATTGAGGAGGGATGTCACTGCATTTTCTTGGATCTTGGCATCTGGTGAATGAAGAAGACCAACCAGCAAGTTTATAGCCCCACAATCTGCAATGACAATCCTGTTCTCCATGTTGTGCTTAGCTAGAAGGCGAATCTCTGATGTCGCTGATCTTTGACCTTCTATGGAATCGCTTCTCAAATCATCGATTAGCTTGCGCACCTGATTCTCAATGGCAGAAAGATCACGCCGAGAATCCATGGATGAGGAAGATATTATTCTGTCAGATGTTTGCCGACGAACAAATTGCCCTCTCATGCGAACATCACTTAGCTTGCACACCTGATTCTCGATGGCAGAAAGATCATCCTGGGCATCCATGGATGAGGAAGATATTATTCTGGGGAATCCCCTGTCAGATGTTTGCCGACGAACAAATTGCCCTCTCATGCGAACATCACTTAATCTTGGCAGGATAAGCCTCAATGTACTTATCCTATCACACTTTGCACGCAGGGTGTTGTCCATGCAGACATTGAAGCAGTGACGAATGTCAAGGGACTCAAGGTGGCGGCAATTATGCAGGATGGCTGTCAGTCCTTTATTGGTCAGGCGATTGGCAAATAACTGCAAAGAGCGTAACTCATGCATAGTTGCAATCCCCATGGCTTCGTCGTCCCTGTCATTGTCACTAGCTTCAAAATCATAGAACACGTCCTTATTCAGTCTGAAGCGTTTCAGTTGTGGGCATGCTTTGCCAACAACCCCAAACACACCACTCTCACCCACATCTGAACATAATGAAAGCTCGAGCTCCTCGAGCAAAGGGAATTTCACTATCATCTCCTTAAGTACTTTATCAAAATTATAGCGAGAAATGAGGCGAAGACTCTTGAGAGATGGTGCCCTGCAAATGTAGCACTTGGATCTCAATAACCAATAAAAAAATATGCCACACATATAGAAAGACATAAGCACCCTGTATAAAACAGTAAGCTAAATTTATGTTTCGACAGATTTGCAGAGCACGAATAGAACATTTCATAAATTCAGATAACTGCATAGCATCATAGGACACAGATCATAACTTAAAGAGGTCTAGTGACAATTCAATTAATGATTAATTGTTTGATTTGACAAAAATTTCAGGGATGCTAAGTTTTTTATGCCTCATCGCAGGTTGCAAAATTAGAATAAACTCTGCACTCCAGCATATGAAATCTGTTGAGTTTGTTCTGTTCAACAAGCAACATAACTCCAAAGTCTCAAACCATTGCTAATGGGACTGTTTCACTGGAAAATACTCAGAAGCGCTAAAAGGCTAACTCACAACTGTATTGTGTTTCAAACCAAACCAAAGAATACTTCCCCGCTGTATTAACAAACCAATATATGAAGAACTCGGCTGAGTTAATTCTTAGTTGGCAAGCCAATGCACAGGTTGACGACGGGACAACAATTTTTGGTTGGCTGGAAAATCAGCATTCCTTTTCAATAGGGTGGGCACAAAGGGATAGGTTTAACTGTATGAAGATAAGTAGATCAATGACCAGACCAGAGGGTGGCTAAATGTTGTGATAAGAGAAATTCAGCAGAGTAAAACTTGAAACGTCAGAATCATCCAATTATTGCAAACATTCTATGATTTACCCATACGTCCACAAGTGCTTCTATTTGTAAGTCGCTCATCCATTCTCCCTTGCCAATTAAGTATCACTAAATTTTACGAAGCTGCAGACAACATGAAGGCGGTATGGTGTCCGGAGTAATGCACGGTGATAGGTTTTCTCTAGCGCTTTCTCTTTATCAAACTAAGAATAGTCACTCCTCTTACTGAAATATATATAATAAATTCAATAAAATAACTAGTGTTATAAGTCTGAAAAACATGATAAAGTGATAATACAAAAAGGCACTATAAGCATCAAATCAGAAACCACATAATTTTCAGTTGTGTGATTCCATAGCAAAATTGCATGATTCCTACCCAAAAATAAAATTGTACAGAACTTTTCCGCTAAACGAAACACGAAGGTACACATAAATTGCAAGGGATTGGAACGGAAACAGAACATATAGCCACTGCCTAACAAATTAAATAGAAAGCTCCTAAAACAAGAAGATGGTGTGGGGGGTGGTTAAAAATTCTCACTGGTCGGCGAGGTAGAGGAGAAAGTCGTGGTCGTCGGTGTAGTCGCCCCAGAACGCCTCGCATCTCCCCGCGCTGCGGCGGACGGCGGCCTGCGCCATCCCGTGGAGGTTGAGCTCGGGGGAGAGGTCGGCGTGGCCCAGCATGTCGATGCGGCGCCATAGCTCGGGCTCGTCGCGGGCGGCGCCGCGCCAGGAGCGGCACACCTGACCGGCCCCCATCAGGATGTCGACGTGGTCGAGCTTCTGGAGGATGGTTGAGATCGCGTCCGGCGGCAGCTCCGCCCAGTTCCTCATCTCCTCCTCCGCCGACACAAACGAGGGGGAGGAAGTGGGCATCTCGCTAGGTGGGCTGCGACCTTCATGCAGCGCGAGGAAGAAGCTGAGGGCGTTTGACGAGTACAGCTCCTGCGCTGCCTTGCGGTCAAGGAGGAGCACGCGCTCGAGGTGGTAGTCGTCGTCGCAAGTCGCCGGCGAAGTCGCCGTGTACGAGCGAGCGACGGCCGGCGTGTCAGGGAAAGGAGCGAGGAACTGGTTCAGGTGGGGAATTTTACTATTTTGCACAAAAATCTCATCCTCCGTGCGGAAAATACTCGTCGGAAAATAGATGCCTTATCAATTTCTCTCCCACGAGTATTTTTAAATAGAGAGAGTAAAACCATCTGTAAGCGGGCTCCTCAAATTGATCAGAACGCAGAGCCATTAACCAGACAAACTAAATAATTGATCTAACCAAACCTCTCAAAGTCTCCTTAAATGTTTTTATTATTGCCTGGCACCCCTCATATTGCCCTCGTACTCCCTTCGTCTCTTTTTACTCTGTATATGAGATTTGGTCAGAGTTAAACTTTAACTAAGTTTATAGAAAAATATATTAAGATTCATAATATAAAATTAATATTGTTAGATGCATCATGAAATTAATTTTCATACGTATAGCTTTAGTATTGTAGATGTTGATATTTTTTCAACAAAGTTGTCAAACTTTATAAAGTTTGACTTTGCTCAAATCTTATATGCAGACTAAAAAACGGAGAGAGTATATGAAATGAGTACGAGGAGTGTCCAAGCATGTCCGGTCAATGATTCTGCGTCTGTGACATACAATTCAGCTCACCACGAAGCATTTTTTGTTTCTTTATTATTTTTATTTCTCTTCTTCTTCACCAATCACATGCATACTCGAGCAGGCTCGCCAATACCTGCCCCGTCCCTGACACCTCTGCATTGTTCCATGGCCACCTTGCCCGAGGCCGGCCCATCATCCTTGGTCACCACTTTTTTACCCGGCGTGCCGATCTTGGTCGACTTTGGTGTCTAGGCATGCGACCCCATCAAACCAATCTCCAGCGACCCATCTGTGCTGGATCGCTCGCTATAAGACTAGTCACAATTGAGAGTAACATACACATATCCCTGGACTATATTACTACCTTTATAGTGGGTAGTAACTTAAGTGTGATAACATGCAAAGATTCATTTATTAGGTTATAGACTCATATTGCATTGGAACATGTGATGTTACAGTAACTAGCTAAGTTACTACAACTAGCTCTCTCCTCATTAACTCATTGTCACATAAACAAATTTGCTGAGTTGGACCCGATGTTACTATTGAAGTTACTCCCACTGTGGCTAGTCTAACCTTGGCAGCCACAAAGCACCCTCAAAAAAAGAAAGGAAGAAAAAAAATGTCAAGAGTGTCCGACCTGCCGGATTCGAACCAGCGACCTAAGGATTGATCTGCAACACTACAGTCCTCCGCTCTACCAACTGAGCTAAGGTCGGTTTGTGTTTGAATTAAATAATTCTTTCTTACATTAATAAGAAGCTGTGACAAGGATTCGATCCGTAGATCAGATGCACGATTAGTTAGTTGATCAACGGTACTTGAGGGAAACAAAGAGTAAAGAAATGATTGGGGGTGTTATTTGTAATTAGGAACCTAATCTACTCGAGTTACATTTTGCGGGCCTACAGGAAGCCATAAAACATGAGTGCATGACTACCCCACCAGCTATGCTGCATGCAACAGAGGCAGGCAGGCCGTGATTTTGACCGAGTATCTTCTCCATCTAGAGGAGGATCACACAACATTAACCGCGAAAGGCGTCCGGACCGACTGCGCGCCATCCGACCAGGTGATGGCGCCGTACGCGTACCCCTTGCTGGCCCCGGCGCCCGCGAAGCGCACCTCGTACGCCGCCGTCGTGCACCGCCTCGAGAACAGCAGCCGCTGGGGCGATACCTTCACGGACAGGCCCGCCGGCGCCTCGACGGACGCCACGTACGTCGAGTCGGACTTGGACGGCTCCCCGTTCGTGGCGGTGCGCGACACGGCGACAGGCTTCCCGGCCGCGAGCCGCGGCACGGAGATGGACGGGTAGTTGACGTTCGCCGTGATGAGGTCCTCCGCGACGAGCTTCTTTATCCGCCGCGACACCGTCAAGTCCGTGGCGACGCACACCAAGATCTTCCCGTCCACCTTGCGCGCGCGCAGCGATCCTGGACTGCAGTTGCTGCAATGCAGCCGTCACAGACTGATCAGCGATCAACATTGTAAAACGTAGTAACTTGACGTCTTCAAAATGGTCTTGATATATGTACCTTGCCTCGGCCACCGTCGCGCGCCGGGCTGCCGCCTGGGCCCCAAACACCAGAGGGTAGCGCTCTCCGCCGAGGCTCTGGTTGAGAAGTTTATGCCGACTCCCAGACATGGCATGGCGCGTCGCGTTGAGGTTGAGGGATACGAAGCAGTGTAGCACGGCGATGGCCATGGCGACGCGTACCTTGAGGACTTTCCCGTTGCCGAGGACGATGCTGGACTGGAAGGCGCGGTCGATAGTGGAGGCGGCGACGGTGAGGATCCACGGCGCGGAGTTGGCGACGTGTGTAGGGGTCGGGCCCGTCGTTGCCGGAGGAGCAGACGATGAGGACGCCCCTCTGGTGCGCGTGCGCGTGGAAGGCGCCGAGCGCTATGTGCCGATGGAGATGGAGATCACGTCCACTCCGTCGCTGACGGCGTCGTCGATGGCCTTGAGCAGCGCCGAGCCCAGGCACGCGTCCGTGGTGCACACCTTGTACGAGGCCACGCGTGCGGCCGGCGCGCCGCCCCCGTACCAGGCCGTAGTAGTCCGCGCCCTCCACGGCCGCGCCCGCGGCCGTTGACGCGCAGTGCGTGCCGTGGCCAACGTCGTCTCTCGGCGAGGAGGCCTTTTTGCCGTAGTGCCGCGCGCCGATGAGCTTCCTGCGGCACACGATGGCACAAGTTCAGCCGTGTCACAAGGTGCACATTGCAAGTGTTTTTTCTTTTCTTGTTATTACAGCACCTGTTGCAGTTGCTCTTGTGGAAGCGTGGGCCCTCCATGCACACCCCTCGCCATCTCGCCGGCACGTCCCGCATCCCGGCGGCGTCGTCGAAGCTCGGCGACTCCGGCCAGACGCGTGAAGGAGACAGCAAATCAGAAAAATGAAATGCAGGCAGTGTCTGTCTCGACTCACGATGCGAGTCGTGCGCTTGTCGCCCGCACCGGTATCGATGACGCCGATTATGACATCGCCGGACCGGAGGCCGGGCGGCCGAGGCGGTTGGCGCGGTGGCCGGACTGCGCGTCGCCGGCGGGTCCTGCCGACGGGCTCCACATGTAGACGACGTACGACTGAAACCATGATACCCATCCCAACAATGCCGTCAAACAAACCATGATATTGATATACAACAATAAACACGCGTTATTAGCTATTAGTACGTACGTACTTCTGTTCTCGCATTTCAGAGTTCCGACGCGCACGCGTGGCAGGTGCAATCCAACAGTAATAGTTTTTTTTTTACGAAAAGGGGTTTTACCCTAGCCTCTACATCAGATAGATGCATAAGGCTCATAAAATTAAAACGATAGTCCAGCAACAAGTCTCCAAGTCTCCAAGTGTGAAAAAAACAAAAGCTCCGTGTGCGGCAGAGGTTGGGGAGGCCGATTCGGAGGCGGGCAGCGAGGCAAGGGTCGCCGGTGATGATGAGGGAGGCCGATTCGGAGGCGGGCGGCGAGGCAGAGGTCGCCGGTGATGAGAGGGAGGCTGGAGCGTGGTTTCCCTGGCAGATCTATGGCATCCGCGGCTCCTGGGCAGAAAGAAGAATGGAGATGAGGGAGAGAAGAAGGAAGAAAGGAGGGGAGGTGCGGTGTCCTAGGCAGGAGCTCGCCGGAGCCGAGCCACGGAGGACGTGCGCTGCAGACGGAGGGATTCAAAGCCGGCCGGTCGGGCGACACCAACAAGGCCAGGGGTGGCGTACGAATGAGGACTTCATCACCATCAGGTAATCCATTCATCTCCTCTCTTTTCCTAATTCCCGACGATCTGGTCCTCAATCGCCATGTTCTTGAACTGCAGAAATCACTCATTCCCCATGTACTTGAGTTGCAGAAACCATTGGTTAACAAAGTGTTCTGATACATCGCTGTCAAATTGCATGGGCCTATCAAATTTTGTAATATATAGATGATGTTATGCTGTCAAATTCCATCCATGTACATATTCATGTGCAAAGTAAAGAAATTAAGATGTTGCAGGTTGCAAACAAGCAAAACCATTACCTGTCATCTGCAGAATTAACCTACATATAAATAAGATTTCTCTTCCAACCATCTTTCAAAGATAAAATCGTACAGCGAATGGGTCAGTTTTAACTAATACAAGTACACACAACATTCAGCTCGACAATTGGTCAAGAACCTTGGTGTCGGGCTGACGGCCATGCCGCCTGTGGTTATCTTGGTGTCGCTGACTGTCAGGACGCCTATTTCTGCTTCCTTCTGGATGAACACGGGAGATGGACGTGTTAGTAGAATTTGATCTGAATTGATTGATCGGCTTGTTTTGATGGCTTTTTGCGACATGTTTGTTATGTTTAGTATCTTTTTGAAACTAGAATTTGAAAAGAGCATGAGTTTTTATAGGATTTTATATATTCTTCGGTTGCTTACTGTAATCTTTTTGAAACTGAAATTTGAAAAGAGCATGAGTTTTGATAGGATTTTATATATTCTTCGGTTGCTTACTGTAACTTGTACCTTCTGGTCGGATATAGATAGAATCATACTGATTTCCTATAATTTCGCCGTCACAAAGATGTTCTATTTGTTTGGTTTGCTGTATTGTGATGACCGTCAGAAATTACCTATATATGCTATTCGTACTGTTAAATTTAGTTCTAGCGACCCCGAGGAAGTAATGTGTTGTACGCCTGACACGTGATTGAGAGTTAACTTGCTTGAAGATATGGTTCAGCTAAAACCTCTTTTCCAAATATCAACGGGCTGCTGTTTTTGGAAATTTTGATCAACACTCCGGAAAAATGTATGATGTACCTTTTTTACTTTGAGTATCGGTATGCAAACTCCAGAATTGGAGTATTGGCATGAAAACTCCAGAAAGTTTATGTGGTCCTGATACACACATCATGAAGTTGGTAACTGTTGTGGTATTTATATTCAGATTTGACAGGAATAAAAACTGAACCTATTAAATAGTTATGTTAAGCTAGATGGTTTACTCATATTCCATCGCTAGATGAACTAGCCGCAAGAAGCACGGTTAAAATTCAGCTCCATTTGATTTACATTCAGATCATCTTGCTGCAACACCACTACTTTTCTTGATAGCAAACAACCAGTTTCAGTCATCATATATTGCTTTTCTGATTTGTTTATTCTATTATACCATAGATATCATAAGAGATAGTTAATCGCTTAATGAGAGTGTTTTGTTCAGTCAATTGAGTGCCTGTTGGTCTGATTAGTTTATGTATGTGACAGTTCCTTTTAATAATTATAAGTTGCAATTCCCAGACAAGGCATATGTTCTATTGTTTCTCAGGTTTGTGCATTCCAAGCCTGCCTTAGGACACCCCTTGTGATAGTATGCCTAAGATAAAGATAGGCCGTGTCGAATATACTGAAGGGTGGGTGCTTATTGAACCCACAATCTGTGAGTTGGATGCCAAAATTAGAGAAGGTATGCATGTTATTAAGCATGCTATCTATCGATCTGACCTTTTCAGATGTCGATTGATATTTCATACTACAGGATGAGTACTAATATGATCTGCACGCACAGCTGAAAATGATACACGTGACAGGAAGAGAAAGTGCGAAGCACTCTACCCAATTTTCCGCATTTCAAGAAGCCATTACATTTATGATCTTTTCTATAGAAGAAGGAATGATATATCAAAGAGTGTGGTTTTCTGTAGCTCAGGGTTATGCAGACTGTAATCTACCTGTAAAGTGGAAAAGGTCAGTTGCCTCAACTTTATATCATTTGAGCTAGGGACCAAGATGGATGAGGTTGATTTGGCTTGATCATGCCAAACAAATTTACTTCCTTTTTGGAAAATGAAAGCATGTTTTGGAAGTTCAGGGTTAAGTTTCCAAAACCGAGCTTTATAGCAAGGCAAAGAGGATCAAGAGAAGCAGAGTAGGATAATAAAGGTTCACATAGATGTAGTAATCTGTCACTATCAGCTAGCTCAAGTATGTATTGACTGTACGATAATACAGGTTCACATATATATGTAGCAATCTGTCACTATCACCTAGCTCTAATTGAAATTTTCTTGGAGCAGTTTCATTTGCAAATAGACCAGCTACACGGGCACACACATACACACACACACACACACACACACACACACACACCTAATTGAGATATCATATTACTTACATGATGTGGGTTTATTCAGGTTATTATGATAAATTATTTGATTGATCAGTGTAAGCTGTCAAATCCAGTGGGTAGATGGCTAGGCTGCCTTTAGATCCAATGCACTCCAAGGCATTGATAGTGTCTACCGAATTCAAGTGCTTGGAAGGAATGTTGATTGATGTTAGTAGCTACAGTTGTCTGAATGAGACGACGTACAGGAGCAATAAGAAGGATCTCATGATGTACTTATGGGCTACCGAGCAGAACCACATATAGCCGTGTCTCCTTTGTTGCATCAAGGTCAGGAATCTCCAGATTCATTGCTTCTTGGTCTTTATTTTGTTGGTCAATAAATTGTAGTGCAGTAAATAACACAGAATGGATCAGAGTGACTTGCGATTTTTTTTTAATGTCTAGGTGAATAACAGAATTTTTTCTTATCACATAGCATTCTGTTTTGCTATTTCAAATGTGCTTGCCAATGTGCTCTTTATCGAACAATCTTTTGGCCTTCCAAGTTTCGAACCACTGTTTGTCACAATTTTTTAGGTTTTGTAATTTTTTCGCCCGTTGCAACGCACGGGCATTTGTACTAGTTGATATACAACAATAAACACGCGTTATTAGCTATTAGTACGTACGTACTTCTGTTCTCGCATTTCAGAGTTCCGACGCGCACGCGTGGCAGGTGCAATCCAACAGTAATAGTTTTTTTTTTTACGAAAAGGGGTTTTACCCTAGCCTCTACATCAGATAGATGCATAAGGCTCATAAAATTAAAACGATAGTCCAGCAACAAGTCTCCAAGTCTCCAAGTGTGAAAAAAACAAAAGCTCAAAAGAGCTAAGACAAAAAGCCACAACCGGCTGGCAAATAAAATAGGAGCACTACATGCCTATTCTATTACATGACCGCCATCCAAACCGGTTGAAAATATCCCGAGCTACCATCTCCCATCGGGTAGACGCAGTAACCAAACACTCCCTGGCCTCTGTCGGAGTGAGTAGCGTCCACATACGGATGAATGCCGTGGCCCTGAAGACAACCTGCAAAAAGTAAATGTTCGTTGATCTATTAAAAACTAAATCATTCCTGCAGTTCCAGACTGCCCAAAGTAAAGCACAAACGCCAACACGAATGTGCCTCGCTGTATCGGAATCAATCCCATCAAGGCACGTTCCAAATAACATGTTGATAGAGGTGGGCGGATTAATATTAAACGCAATATGAATCGACCGCCATAGAATCTTAGCCAACGGACAATCAAGAAAGAGGTGTTTGATATTTTCGTTATGGTCACAAAAACTACATCTAGCAGAACCCACCCAGTTGCATTTTGCCAGATTATCCTTAGTCAAAATGACTTATTTATGCACAAACCACATAAACACTTTGATTCACAAGGGTACCTTTACTTTCCAAACGTACATGGAGGAAGGAATGACGCTAGAGTTTATGACATCCAGATACATGGATTTGACCGAGAACACGCCGTTCTTAGTAAGTTTCCAATACAGCTGATCTGGCTGCTGGGACAGCTGTACATCCATGAAACGTCTTACAAGATGAAGCCAGGCCTCCCAACGATTTCCAACTAGCGTCCTCCGAAAACTAATATTGAGGGGAGTGGATTGTAAAACGGTTGCAACGTAGGCTTCTCTACGTTGAACAATGTTGTACAGTGTAGGATATTGAAGTGCAAGGGGGTTCTCCCCAAGCCACGTATCCTCACAGAACCTCGTATTAGCTCCATTCCCGACTATGAATCTTGTCTTGTTGAAAAAGAGTTGTTTAACTCTCATCAAGCCTTTCCAGAAAGGTGAGTCAGAGGGCCTCACAGTCACCTGGGGCAGGGTTTTAGCATGAAGATACTTATTACGTAGAATTTGTGCCCAAGTAGCCTCTGCCTCTGACGAAAGTTTAAATAGCCGCTTGCTAAGGAGACATATGTTTTTGACTTCCAGATTTTCAATTCCTAGACCCCCTTGGTCCTTCGGCCTACAGATTATATCCCACTTAGAAAGCCTATACTTTCGTTTAAGCTCATCACTCTGCCAAAAGAATCGAGATCGATAGAAGTTTAACCTTTTCCTGACACCCACCGGGACCTGGAAAAAGAATAGGAGAAACATAGGCATACTGGTAAGGACCGAATTAACCAAAATTAATCGTCCTCCGTATGACATGAGCTTCCCTTTCCAACAGCTCAGTTTCTTTTCAAAACGATCTTCGATGCATTTAGTCAGCTTACGATGATGAATGGGTATACCTAAGTACGTGAACGGTAACGTGCCCAATTCACAACCGAACAATTGTTTATAAGCCTCCTGGTTATCATTAGCTCTTCCAAAACAAAACAATTCGCTCTTGTGAAAGTTAATTTTGAGCCCGGACAATTGTTCAAATAAGCATAACAGAATCTTCATGTTTCTTGCTTTTGCCAAGTCGTGCTACATAAAGATGATAGTATCATCAGCATACTGAAGGATGGAAATACCTCCATCAACTAGATGCGGAACAAGGCCACCTACCTGCCCCGCGTCCTTAGTGTAACACCCTCGATGCGGCTATATCTCCTACGTGTCGAAGCAAGACTTAGAGGCATAACCGCATTGAAAGCAATGTCGCAAGTAAGGTAATCTTTACAACAACCCATGTAAATAGATAATAGGGAAAAAGGTACATAGTTGGCTTACACTCGCCACGTCACACAAAGTACATAAATAACATTACAATCATCCAATACACTCATGGTCCGACTACAATACCAAAATAAAATATCAACCCCAATGTTAGACTATGTATAGCTTCTGTACTTATGTACGTATTGTAACACATCCATTATATATAATGAGATAAGCCACCCCTAGAGGGTTGTGCTGGTTCCCCCAAAACTTATTGTCTTATATGGTATCACGCTAGGTTACGATCGCTTCCGCTTCCAAACCCTAATACCCGCACCGCCGCCGCAGCCGCCGCCGCCTTCACCGCCGCCATGTCGAGCGCCGCCACCACCGGTTCCACTACTGCGGGGTTCCTCCCGGCCTCTCTTGCGGCTCTGCTCAACCTCCCGCTCGATGCCGTCGCCGTTCCGGCTCCGATCGGGACCAGGAGCATCGGCTCCGTCTACTCCACGCCGCCGGCGCCCTCGCTTGGGCGCGACCTCGTGGTCCACACCGCGGCGCCGCCGTCCGCTGCGGACTCCGCGGGCGTCGTCCCGCCGCTCCTACCGCAAGCGGATCACACCGCCCCGCTGGCGGGGTTGGCGGCGTCCGCCCCGGCCGCGGGCCTTGCGGCGTCCGACCCGGCCGCGAGCTTTGCGGCGTCCGCCCTGGCTGCGGTCCCGCCTCCTCCCGCATCGGCTTCGGTGCCTCCGGCTGCCTCCATGGTGTTTGCACCCCAGGCAGCCCCCTCGATGGGATCGTCTTCGCCGCCGCCGTTTCACTTCGGTCATCTCATCACCATCAAGCTCTCCGCCGACAACTACATCTTCTGGCGTGCGCAGGTTCTCCCGCTCTTGGGGAGTCACTACCTGCTAGGCTACGTCGACGGATCGCTTCCCTGCCCACCCGCACTGGTAGACAGCGTGCACGGTCCGGTCTACAATCCGGCCCATCGCGTCTGGACGGGGCAGGACCAGGCGAACCTCTCCTCCATCCAGGGGTCGCTCTCGCCGGCAGTTGCCGGCCTTGTTGTCTTCGCGAAGACGTCTCATGAGGCCTGGACCATCCTTGAGCGCACCTTTGCAGCGCAGTCCCAGGCTCGTGTCTCTGCACTCCGTCGTCAGCTTGGAGAGTGTCAGAAGCTTGACTCCACTGCCACTGAGTTCTACAACAAGGTCAAGGGCCTCGCCGACACATTGGCCTCCATTGGACAACCCCTCACCGACTCCGAGTTCAACTCGTTTATTGTCAATGGTCTTGATGAGGAGTATGATGCCTTAGTCGAGATCATCAACGAGCGGGGCAACTCGACACCCATGCTGGCACACGAGGTTTTCTCTCGGCTCCTTCTCACTGAGCAACGGGTCGAGACACGCCGCTCCAGGGGCACTGGCTCCCTCTCGGCCAACGCCGCCACCAAGGGTGGCCGCTCTTCTTCATCACCCCGGTCTCCCTTGGGGCTGCCACCGTCGCCCGCCTCGGCCCCCCACCTACTGCGACCTTACCGGGGGCTGGCGGTCCACGTGTGTGCCAGCTTTGTGGCCGCGATGGGCACTGGGCCTCCAAGTGTCATAAGCGCTTCCAGCGAAGCTTCCTTGGTCTTGGCAATGACGGCAAAGATACACGCAACAATGCCCGTCAGGTCGCCATGGCTGATCGTCCCGCGCCGCAGAAGCAACAGGGACACACTCAGTCCTACTCCATTGATCCACACTGGTACATGGACTCTGGGGCGACAGAGCATCTGACCAGCGAGATGGGGAAGCTTCACACTCGTGAACCCTATCATGGCTCCGACAAGATCCACACCGCCAATGGAGCAGGTATGCACATCTCTCATATTGTTCAAGCATCTCTTCTCACTAGACATGCCAATAGGAGTCTTCAGCTTCGCAATGTTCTTCGAGTTCCATCTGTGACCCGTAATCTTCTTTCAGTTCCTAAACTCACACGTGATAATAATGTGCTTTGTGAATTTCACCCTTTTGATCTTTTTATTAAGGATCGGGGCACGAGGGACATTCTTCTTAGTGGGCGGTTGTGCCAGGGCCTCTACCGTCTGGAGCATCCTGGCGTCGCCCGTGTTTTCAGTGGAGTTCGGGTCTCTCCGTCACAGTGGCATGCTCGTCTTGGTCACCCGGCCACACCTATTGTCCATCATATTTTGCGTCGTCATGAGCTTCCTAGTTTGTCTAGTAATAAAGATGTAGCAGTGTGTGATGCTTGTCAGCAGGGGAAGAGTCATCAACTTCCTTTTTCAGAGTCCAGTCGTGAGGTGAAACATCCTTTAGAACTTGTGTTTTCAGATGTATGGGGTCCTGCTCAGACTTCTGTCAGTGGTCATAATTACTATATCAGTTTCGTTGATGCTTATAGTCGCTTTACCTGGCTTTACCTTATTAAACGCAAATCTGATGTGTTTGATATTTTTGTTCAGTTTCAAAAACATGTTGAACGTCTTCTCAAGCACAAAATTGTTCATGTCCAGTCGGACTGGGGGGCGAGTATCGCAACCTCAACTCCTTCTTTCAGTCGCTTGGGATAGCTCATCGTTTAGCATGTCCACATACACATCAGCAGAATGGTTCAGTCGAACGTAAGCATCGTCATATTGTTGAAGCTGGTCTTACTCTTTTGGCCCATGCATCTGTTCCGTTTCGGTTTTGGAGTGATGCTTTCACCACTGCATGCTTTCTCATCAACCGTACTCCCACTCGTGTTTTAAACATGAAGACTCCCATTGAGGTTCTCCTTAATGAACAACCTGATTATACCTTTTTCAAGGTATTTGGGTGTGCTTGCTGGCCGCATCTTCGTCCATATAATAAGCGCAAGCTTGAGTTTCGTTCTAAGAAGTGTGTTTTTCTTGGCTATAGCTCTCTTCATAAAGGTTACAAATGTCTTCATGTTCCCACTAATCGTGTCTATATATCTCGGGACGTCGTGTTTGATGAGCATGTTTTTCCCTTTGCCAAACTTCCTGTGTCCACTGTCGAACCACCATCTCTGCATTCATCCTCTGTTGCTTCTGACCAATTTGATGATGTTGCATACTCTCCTTTGTTGTTACCTAACCATGGTGCAGGAACCGGACGTGGGGCTCGTTTGGAGCTGTTGGAGGATTCACCATCATCATCGCCGCCTTCTGATGGGCACGTCGATCGTCCTATGTTGCATGGCATCGATTCGCGTGCCCATGCATGGTCACCCGAAGAGCCCGTCGCGCCGAGCATCTCCACTGCTCAGTCCGCTACGCCAGCGACCGCCGAGTCTCCAGCGGCTCGGCCCTCTTCGCCAGCGGCCGCCGGGTCTTCAGCGGCTCGGCCTGTCACGCCGTCTTCGCCCGCGGCTCGGCCCGTCACGCCGTCTTCGCCTGCAGCTCGGGTCCGTGACGCCGTCCTCACGTCGCCTTCATCCGTGGATCGGCCCGCAACACTGGCCGCGCCACGGCCCACTATGCCGGGCTCGCCATCGGCCCGGTCTGTGACGCCGGCGTCGCCAGCTGCTTCGTCTGCTCTGCCGGTTTCGCCGGTGGGCCGGCCTTCTTCGCCGACCGAGCCCGAGGCTATTGTGTCTGGCTCCTCGTCACCGGCTGACTCGTCAACGTCGCCGTCCTCCAGCCCGTTGCAGGCTGCTCCGTCGACCTCGGTGGTTCCTGTGTCCCGACCACATACACGCAGTCGCAGTGGCATTTTCAAACCTAAGGAACGTAAGGATGGTACGGTTGCTTGGTTGGCTGCTTGTTTGGCTGCTGCTGTTGCGGATCCATCTTCTGAGCCTCGCTCCTATCAGGCTGCCCTGCGCATTCCACATTGGCGAGAGGCTATGGAGCAGGAGTTTCATGCTCTCCTTCGTAACAAGACATGGACTCTCGTTTCTCCACCACCACGGGTAAATGTTATTGACTCAAAATGGGTATTCAAAGTGAAGAAGCATTCGGATGGATCTATTGAGCGTTACAAAGCGCGACTTGTTGCTCGCGGTTTTCGGCAGCGCCATGGTCTTGACTATGAGGACACCTTCAGTCCTGTCGTCAAGCCTACCACTATTCGGCTTCTTCTCTCCATTGCTGTTTCTCGTGGTTGGTCACTTCGTCAACTTGATGTGCAGAATGCTTTTCTACATGGATTTTTGGAGGAAGAGGTTTATATGAAACAACCGCCTGGTTTCTCTGATCCTGATCGTCCTGACTATATCTGTCGTCTCTCCAAAGCACTATATGGTTTGAAGCAAGCTCCTCGTGCCTGGCATGCCCGCCTTGCCTCTGCCCTTCGTGCTCATGGGTTTGTGCCGTCCACTGCTGACACTTCATTATTTCTTCTACAGAAGCCAGAAGTCACTATGTATCTTTTGGTATATGTCGATGATATTATCCTTGTCAGCTCTTCTCAGTATGCTGCTGATGCTCTTGTCTGCTCTCTTGGTGCTGATTTTGCGGTCAAAGATCTTGGGAAGCTTCACTACTTTCTTGGAGTTGAGGTCACTTCTCGTGCTACTGGTCTTGTCCTTACACAGAAGAAGTACTCCTTGGAGTTGTTACAAAGAGCGGGCATGCTGAAGTGCAAACCGACCACCACACCCATGTCGTCTACCGACAAGATAACAGCTGTTGATGGTGAGCTTTTGTCTCCTGCGGATGCCACAGAGTACAGGAGCATTGTTGGTGGACTTCAGTACTTGACGATCATGAGACCAGATATCTCTTATGCTGTTAACAGGGTTTGTCAGTATCTTCAGGCTCCCAGAGATACTCATTGGGCTGCTGTTAAACGCATTCTTCGTTATGTTCAGTTCACCCTGACATTTGGTATGCATATTCGGCCGACTTCCTCTCGGGTCCTTTCGGCCTTCTCTGATGCAGATTGGGCTGGTAGCCCCGATGACAGGCGATCCATGGGGGGTTATGCAGTATTCTTTGGCCCTAATTTGATCGCCTGGAGTGCTCGGAAACAGGCTACTGTGTCACGTAGCAGTACTGAAGCTGAGTACAAGGCTGTGGCTAATGCTACTGCAGAGATTATTTGGGTGCAGTCTTTGCTTCAGGAGTTGGGTTTGTCTCAACCACAGCCTCCTATTCTTTGGTGTGATAACATCGGTGCTACATACCTTTCTGCAAATCCAGTATTTCATGCCCGAATGAAACACATTGAAGTTGACTATCACTTTGTACGGGAACGTGTATCACAGAAGCAACTCCAGATCAAGTTTATCTCATCTAAGGATCAACTTGCAGACATCTTCACTAAGCCTTTACCTCTACCACAGTTTGAGGCTTGTAGGCGCAATCTTACCCTTCTCAGTTCTTTAGAAAGTGGCTAAGATTGAGGGAGGGTGTTAGACTATGTATAGCTTCTGTACTTATGTACGTATTGTAACACATCCATTATATATAATGAGATAAGCCACCCCTAGAGGGTTGTGCTGGTTCCCCCAAAACTTATTGTCTTATACCCAACAAGCGACATGGTCCTGATCGCCCCAACTGGGCACCACTACTGATCATCAGGGAAAGACACATAGTAACGGCGTGAGTCTTTGTCGAATTCCCACTTGAGCTCAAGCGCATCATCTGGAACGGAATCATCGGTCCCTGCATCTGGTTTGGAAGTAATCTGTGAGCCACGGGGACTCAGCAATCTCGCACCCTCGCGATCAAGACTATTTAAGCTTATAGGTAAGGCAAGGTAATATGTGGAGCTACAGCAAGCGACTAGCATATATGGTGGCTAACCTGTTCGCAAAAGAGAGCGAGAAGAGAAGGCAAAGCACGAACGAAGAACTAGAGAACAACCTACGGCAAACATTACTCCAACACCGTGTTCACTTCCCGGACTTCGCCAAGAAGAGACCATCATGGTTACACACGCAGTTGATTCATTTTAAATAAATTAAGGTTCATGTTATCTACAATCGGATATAACAAATTCTCATCCGCCCATAACCGCGGGCACGGCTTTCGAAAGTTCAAATCCCTGCAGGGGAGTCCCAACTTAGCCCATCACAAGCTCTCACGGTCAACGAAGGATAAACCTTCCCCCGAGACATTCCGATCAGACTCGGCATCCCGGTTTTACAAGACAACTTCGACAAAGATAAAACAAGTCCAGCAACACCGCCCGAATGTGCCGACAAATCCCGATAGGAGCTGCACATATCTCATTTTCGGGGCACACTCAGATGAGCAATCCGTACAACTAAAACCAGCCCTCGAGTTTCCCCGAGGTGGCGCTGCAAGGGGCTCTGGTTTGGACCAACACTCAGAGGAGCACTGGCCCGGGGGGGTTTAAATAAAGATGACCCTTGGGCTTCGGAAACCCAAGGGAAATAGAGGCTAGGTGGAAAATGGTAAAACCAAGGTTGGGCATTGCTGGAGGAGTTTTATTCAAGGCGAATTGTCAAGGGGTTCCCATTATCACCCAACCGCGTAAGGAACGCAAAAATCCGGGAACATAACACCGATATGACGGAAACTAGGGCGGCAAGAGTGGAACAAAATACTAGGAAAAAGGCCGAGCCTTCCACCCTTTACCAAGTATATAGATGCATTAAGATAACAAGTTAATATAGTGATATCCCAACAATAAACAATGTTCCAACAAGGAACAATCTCCAATCTTCACCTGCAACTAGCAACGCTATAAGAGGGGCTGAGCAAAGCGGTAACATAGCCAATCAACGGTTTGCTAGGACATGGTGGGTTAGAGGTTTGACATGGCAATTTGGGAGGTATGATAAGCAAGTGGTAGGTATCGTAGCATAGGCATAGCAAAAGAGCGAGCATGTAGCAAGCAAAGATAGAAGTGATTTCGAGGGTATGATCATCTTGCCTGCAAAGTTGTCAGAGTTGACTGGATCCTCGGAAGCAAACTCAACGGGCTCCTCGTTAGCAAACTCGTCTCCCGGCTCTACCCAAACAAGACAAACAAGCAAAAGGAACACAATCAACCACGTGCAAAGCTCGAACAACATGATGCAAACATGGTATGCTATGCGGAATGCGATATGTGATGCATATGCAAGATTTGACAAGGAATGATTTAAACTGGCCTCAACTTGGAAATCCAAGAGTGCCACTGGAAAGGTGAGGTGATTTCGGTTGAAATCGATATAAAGAACACTGGAATCGGATGCACGGTTTGGAAATGGCAAGCAAAACAAATATGGCACCGGTCTGCGATAAACAGCAAGTAGCCATCTAAATGCATCAAGATAATTATGCTACAACACTCAAACATGGCAACAAAATACACGGCAGGGATCCACTCATAATGCTTGACAAAAGATGAACACTGAGCTACGGCCAATTCATCCATTAACAGGTTCAAACAAGCATGGCAAAAGTGCAAATGATAAACAGATTTCAGACTTAGTGAAATTAACACAAGTCTGAAATTTAACATCAGGTAGCACACTTTGAAGCATGAAAACTATATGCTACAGGAACTTAACATGGCAAAGCAAGGCATGACATGAAGCTACTCAAAGTACTTAACAAAAGTCCATTAGTGACCTTGAGCCAAAAGGAATCAGAAAATACAATTGCAAGCATGTGAACATGGCAAAAACATAAACAGATTACAGACTTAGAGAAAAAACTGGAGCATGCAAATCTGTTAACGAGTAGACATGTTCACGAGCTCGATGCACTCACTACAGAGCATGGCATGACAAACTAAGCATACACCCATCAAGAATACATATTATATGAGCTAGACATGGCAAGAACAACAACATAGCATTCACGGATCAACAACAACATCCTCGGCAAAATCACTAATGAGTCAACAATCTGCCAGGATTCACGAAATAGCAAAAGTAGAGCTCTATTGACTCAAACTAGGGTGCTCCATAATTTCAAACAAAGACATGGATGGATAGAGCACCACAATATTAACAAATAATCCTTTCTGATCATCCTCAAAAGAGGTACGGATCACTAGGAAATAACATGAACATATGGCATATTGATAAAACAGATCAAGGACTTAGTGAAATTCTAAGTCCCTGAAATCAGCATTAACGGATGCACTACTTTGCAAGCTTGTTCTAGTCACCACACACATCACAAAAATATATGGTAAGCACCTCTGTAAAGATGGCATGACATATAACAAAACACATGTAGAAGTCAGGAGCATATCAAGCACACATTAATCATGGCAAAAATGACAAATAGCTATTTGATGCAGCAGATCTGACAATTATCTCAAATAGCTCTCTTCTAACAGCATTTCGGGCATCAAGATGAGCTCAAATGAAAATGATGCAATGATATGAAATGAACTCTCAGAGACGAACATTTTGATATGCTACACGCCCAAAACGGAGTTACGGATGCAAAGTTACGGCATGATGAAAAACGCAAAATAACTAGGGTTTCAGGGGAAAGTCAACCGAATCAGATCTGGATCTGGATCGGCACTGTAGCGGCGCGGACTTCGAGGATGGTCGGGGAGCTCGCCGGAGTTGTCGGGGAGGTCGCCGGACTTGGCGTGGAGAAGGTCGGCGACTTGCCGGTAGCCGGATCCGGCAAGGGGCGGCGGAGGAGGAGAGGACGGGCGGCGAGGAGGCGGGACCGGCCGCGGCGTTGCTCGGCTCCGGCCGGCGAGCTACGCGGCAGAGGCGGCCGGCGCAAGGGCGACGACGGCGGCGCGACGAGGCTCCCTCGGGCGCGGGCGGCGCTCGGGAGGAAGGAGGTGGGGCCCGGGCGCGGGAGGAGAGGGCCGGCCTTGGGCCCGGGCGGGCCGGCGGTGATGTGGGTGCGGCTGCCCACGTGGCGGCACGCGGTTGGTCCGGGCGGAGCAGCGGACGTGTCCGGCGCGTCCGGACGTTGTCCGGCGCGCGGAGAGGAAGGGGTCTAGGGTTTCGGGGAAGAAGACCCGTGAATTTCGGAGGGGGTTCTTTATATAGGCATAGAGGGAGCTAGGAGAGTCCAAATAAGGTGCGGTTTTCGGCCACGCGATCGTGATCGAACGCTCTAGATGATGGAGAGGGTTTTGATGGGTTTTGGGCCAAATTGTAAGGGTGTTGGGCTGCAACACACACGAGGCCTTCTCGGTCCCTCGGTTAACCGTTGGAGCATCAAACGAAGTCCAAATGGTACGAAACTTGACAGGCGGTCTACCGGTAGTAAACCAAGGCCGCTTGGCAAGTCTCGGTCCAATCCGGAAATGTTTAACCCCCACACACGAAAAGAAGGTAGAAAGGACCACCGGAGGAGATAGGAGCGCCGGAATGCAAAACGGACAACGGGGAAAATGCTCAGATGCATGAGACGAACACGTATGCAAATGCAATGCACATGATGACATGATATGAGATGCATGACAACGACAACAACACACGGAGACAAAAACCCGAACCCGAGGAAATAAAATAACTTAGTGCCGGAAACGGCAAGAGTTGGAGTACATAAAAGGTAAATTACATCCGGGGTGTTACAACACTCCACCACTATGAAAGGATCTCGTCCCGAGATCTAGGACTGGAAGAATGCCGGGTACTCAGAATGGAGGTGATCCTCGCGTTCCCAGGTGGCTTCACGGTCGGAATGGTGTGACCACTTGACTTTGAGGAATTTGATTGACTTATTGCGAGTATTGCGTTCAGTCTCTTCAAGAATAGCCACGGGGTGCTCACGATAAGAAAGGTCTTCTTGGAGATCAATGTCTTCAAAGTTGACGGTGCGGTCAGGGGTCTTGAAGCACTTGCGGAGCTGAGAGACATGGAACACGTCGTGCACATTTGCAAAGTTGGGAGGAAGCTCGAGTTGATAGGCGAGATCGCCTCTCTTACTGACGATTTTGAAAGGGCCCACATATCTAGGGGCAAACTTCCCTTTGATACCGAAGCGACGAGTACCTTTCATGGGAGAGACGCGGAGGTACACATGATCTCCGATCTCGAAAGCCAAATCACGGTGCTTACTATCATAATAGCTCTTCTGGCGCGATTGCGCTGCTTTGAGGTTATCACGAATGACTTTGCACATTTCCTCTGCCTCTGTGATCAAGTCATTTCCAAGAAGTTGACGTTCACCGGTTTCTGACCAATTAAGAGGAGTACGACACTTCCTGCCATACAGAATTTCGAATGAGGCCTTGCCCGAACTTGCTTGAAAACTGTTGTTGTAGGAGAATTCGGCATATGGAAGACAATCTTCCCACTTCATACTGAAGGAGATAATGCAAGCCCTGAGCATATCTTCAAGAATCTGATTGACACGCTCGACTTGACCGCTAGTTTGAGGATGGAAAGCTGTGCTGAAGCGGATGTTGGTGCCCATGGCCTTCTGAGAAGAATCCCAAAACTTGGAGGTAAAGATGCTACCACGGTCTGAAGAGATCAACTATGGAACGCCGTGCAGAGAGACAATCCGAGAGGTATACAGCTCCACCAATTGAGCTGCAGTGATAGACTCTTTAATGGGCAGAAAGTGAGCCACTTTAGTGAGTTTGTCGATGACAACGAATATAGCATCATTGCCACGCTTGGACTTTGGAAACCCAGCCACAAAGTCCATCTCAATGTGGTCAAACTTCCATTCTGGAATGGCAAGAGGTTGGAGGAGACCAGCTGGCCTTTGGTGTTCTGCCTTCACTCTCCTGCAGACATCACATTCATTCACGAACTGAGCAATCTCGCGCTTCATTCGAGTCCACCAATAAGCCTGCTTGAGATCCTGATACATCTTCGTACTCCCAGGGTGGATGGAGAGGAGTGAATTGTGCGCCTCATTCATGATAACTTTACGAAGGTCACCTTTGGGCGCAACAATACGATCCTCGAAGAAGAGAGTATCCTTGTCATCAAGGCGATAACACTTGTACTTGGGTTGACTCTTGGCAATCCCAATCTTCACCTTCTTCACCATAGCATCAAGAAGTTAAGCCTCGCGAATCTGATCTTCCAAGGTAGGAGAGACTTGAAGGTTGGCGAGGAAACCTTGAGGAACAACTTGCAGATTGAGTTTGCGGAAAGCTTCACAAAGTTCGGGTTGGTAAGGCTTGAGAATCAGACTGTTGCAGTAAGCCTTCCTGCTCAAAGCGTCAGCAATCACATTGGCCTTGTCTGGAGTATACTCGATACTCGGATTATACTCTTGAATAATTTCGACCCAACGAGTCTGCCTGAGGTTGAGATTAGGATGAGTGAAGATGTACTTGAGACTCTTGTGGTCAGTGAAGATGTCCACTTTTCTTCCCAATAAGAGATGTCCCCAAGTCAAAAGAGCATGCACAACTGCCGCCAACTCGAGGTCATGAGTAGGGTAGTTCTTCTCGTTGGGCTTCAACTGGCGAGAGGTATAAGCCACAACTTTCTTCTCTTGCATCAACACTGCACCAAGACCTTGAAGAGAGGCATCGCAGAAGACCTCGAACAGTTTGGATTCATCAGGAGGAGTCAGAACTGGAGCAGTGACCAATTTCTCTTTCAAAGTGTTGAAAGCGATGTCACATTTCGGAGACCAAACGTACTTGACGTGCTTCTGGAGAAGGTTTGGGAGAGGCTTCACGATCTTTGAAAAGTTCTCAACGAACCTTCGACAGTAGCTTGCGAGACCAAGGAAGCTGCGGAGTTGCTTCACGTTCTGAGGTGGTTCCCAATTCACAATTGCAGACACCTTCTCAGGATTCACCGCAATGCCCTTGGCAGAGATGATATGCCCAAGATAAAGAACCTCATCGAGCCAAAACTCGCACTTTGAGAACTTGGCGTAGAACTGATGTTCCCTGAGCTTATCGAGCACCAAACGCAAGTGCTTGGCATGATCTTCCTTGTTCTTCGAAAAGACCAGAATGTCATCGAGATAGACCAAAACAAAGTCATTTGTGTAGGCGTTGAAGATGAAGTTCATCATGCGAGAGAAAGTCGGAGGAGCGTTGACGAGGCCAAAAGACATGACAGTGTATTCATATGAACCATAGCTTGTTCTGAAAGCCGTCTTGGGAATATCTTGCTCACGGATTCGAATGTGGTGATAGCCCATACGGAGATCAAGCTTGGAGAATACTTGGGCACCTTTGATTTGTTCAAACAGCTCATTGATGTTGGGAAGTGGGTACTTGTTCTTGATAGTCTTCTTGTTCAATGGATGGTAGTCAACACAAAGTCGGTCCGTTCCATCCTTCTTCTTCACAAAAAGTACTCCACAACCCCACGAAGAAGAACTAGGTCGGATGAGACCCATTCGCTCTTGAATATCGAGTTGCTTCTTCAGCTCCTTCAATTCTTCAGGTCCAAGCTTGTAAGGACGTTTGCAAACCGGTTCTGTGCTAGGCTCAAGATCGATGACGAATTCAACTGGCCGGTGCGGAGGCATTCCTGGAAGCTCTTCTGGAAAGACGTTTTGATATTCGCAAACGACTGGAATTTGCGAGATGGCATCCAGTTCACCCTTCTCATTGAGAGAAAACAGACGGATGGTATCATCACGAGCGGCAAAGACAATTACATCCTCAGACGAATGAGTCAATTGAATCTGCCTGGCAGCACAATCAAGCTGAGCCTTGTGCTTAGAAAGCCAATCCATTCCGAGAATAAGATCAATATCCGAGTCACCAAGAACATTTGGAGAGGACAAGAACTTATAGTCACCCAAAGTGATTGAAACATCCGGAACGCATACTCGAGATGTCATTTGACGGGCCGGAGAGACAATAGCCAACGGTTTCGGCAACACTTGAGTAACAAAATCATGCTTAGGTGCAAAAGGTCTCAAGATGAAACAATGCGATGCACCAGTGTCAAAAAGAACTCTTGCAGGAATATCGTTAACAGGAAGGTTACCCATAATGACATCTGTCGAGTCCTCTGCCTGAGCTGCATTCACCATGTTGACCTTGGTGTACTTGGGGTTATGCTTGACCACAGCTGTACTTGCCGATCTCACATGAGGAGGAGGAGGGAGACGCCTCTGGTTGAAGCATTTGTTGGCATAGTGACCCTTCTGTTGGCACTTGTTGCACGTGACCACTGAAAGCGGACGGTGATACGAAGCACTCGATCTTGGAGCTTGAGACTAAGTCTTGTTCTGAAAGCCAGGGTTGGGTGGGTGGGAATATCCACTGCCACCTTTGCTCTTCTGCTGATACGGCTGACGGAACGGAGGAGGAGGAAGCCAATACTTTTGTTGCTTAGCCACTTGAGTTGAGGAAGAAGGAGTAGCATCTCTGACTCGCTTCTTGGAAGCATCGCACTTCAGTTGAGCAGCCTCTTGCTTCAATGCCATATTGTAAAAATCATCGTACCTCATGGGCTCAAAGAGAACAAGAGCTAGCTGGATTTCTTCTCTAAGACCACCCCTGAACTGGTATATCATGCTCTTCTCGTCAGGGACGTCCTGCTTAGCAAAGCGGGCGAGCTTCTGAAACATCTTGTTTTAATCATAGACAGACATAGAGCCTTGCTTCAGGTTGCGGAATTCCTCACGCTTGCTTTCAACCACGCCCTGAGGAATATGATGAGCTTTGAAGTCTTGACGGAATTCATCCCAGGTAATCACACGGCCTCCTCTGGAATCTTTGTACTACTGAAACCATTCTGCAGCTTGGTCTTTGAGTTGGAAGGAAGCGAACTTGACAAAGTCCTCAGGCCTGACGTTACTGCACTCGAAATGCTTGCATAAGTCCACGAGCCAATCATCAGCGTCAGTTGCCTCAACGCAATTGCTGAAGATCTTTGGCTGGTTAGCAAGGAACTGGTTGAGTGTAACAAAGTGATTCTGATTGTTGCCCTGGTTGCCTTGGTTCGCTTGGTTGCGCCCTTGAAGAAGTTGCATGATCAGCTGCGTGTTTGCATTGGTAGCGGCCATCACAGCTTGCCATGCCTCCGGAGGTGGAGGTGGTGGTGGCGGATCAGAATTCGGAGTCGTGCGCGTTGGAGGAGCCATCCTGAAGAGGTTGACATCCATTAGCACATTGATAGACAAGAATTGAAGCTGAACCAAACGGGTTGAAATTACAACACATAGTCTTCACATCCGAACAAAATGAATGAATGCATTCCAATTGAAATGGTCACATATCCATAAATTGAGAAGCCACTTAGAATTGATGTAGAAGAATAAAATCAACAAGGTACAGAATAAGAATGAATACTCGGTAAGGATCACCCAATCTCAAACCAAATATCCGTGGAAGAAGAACTAGAGCTACAAGAATTCCTACCTATGAAACTCCCGAACCTTTCCGGTTATGCAATCAGGTGTTGGGGATACAGGATAAGCATAATATCTCACCAAAATCTAGCAAATCCTACATCCAGCTGTATCCATCCTTTAACACATAACCGAGAAAACTTCAGAAATCGTCTATCTCAACCTTCGAAAAGCATCCGTTATGCAAGTTATGGCAATACTCCCGAACTCCCGCCCCAGTACTGGGTGCAGTCGAGGTTATCTCACCAACAACTGCATAAAAGAGATTTTCGATGTCAGCGAACTAAACTCAGGTATTCCAGAACTGCAACGATAAAATTGTAATGACAACACCTCGGAGCTCAACTCCCCGGGACACTGCCACAACCCCTAAATGACAGGAGGCACCAAGAACAATGTTCTCGTCACAAATCGATCGGAACGATTCCAAGATACCCGCGTGATCCTAAATTTTTTTTTACTGAAATTTGAGAAGAGAAGAGTCAAAACTCTACGTCAGGATGCCTTACCAGAGCGATGAAGGGACTGGGGAGTAAAAAGAATTCCTAAACTCTCTGATATATAATTCCTAAATGACTCAAAACAATTTTTCTAGACACAACTCGTCAGCTAATTCGATCAGGTAGTGGGGGCTCCTAACGTCGGGGAAGGCTCTGATTACCAACTTGTAACGCCCTCGATGCGGCTATATCTCCTACGTGTCGAAGCACGACTTAGCGGCTTCACAAGAACCCATGTAAATAGATAACAGGGGAAAAAGGTACATAGTTGGCTTACACTCGCCACGTCACACAAAGTACATAAATAACATTACAATCATCCAATACACTCATGGTCCGACTACGGTACTAAAATAAAAGATCAACCCCAACAAGCGACATGGTCCCGATCGCCCCAACTGGGCACCACTACTGATCATCAGGGAAAGACACATAGTAACGGCCCGAGTCTTCGTCTAATTCCCACTTGAGCTCAAGCGCATCATATGGAACGAAATCATCGGTCCCTGCATCTGGTTTGGAAGTAATCTGTGAGCCACGGGGAATCAGCAATCTCGCACCCTCGCGATCAAGACTATTTAAGCTTATAGGTAAGGCAAGGTAATATGTGGAGCTGCAGGAAGCGACTAGCATATATGGTGGCTAACCTGTTCGCAAAAGAGAGCGAGAAGAGAAGGCAAAGCACGAACGAAGAACTAGAGAACAACCTACGGCAAACATTACTCCAACACCGTGTTCACTTCCCGGACTCCGCCAAGAAGAGACCATCACGGTTACACACGCAATTGATTCATTTTAAATAAATTAAGGTTCATGTTATCTACAATCGGATATAACAAATTCTCATCCGCCCATAACCGCGGGCACGGCTTTCGAAAGTTCAAATCCCTGCAGGGGAGTCCCAACTTAGCCCATCACAAGCTCTCACGGTCAACGAAGGATAAACCTTCCCCCGAGACATTCCGATCAGACTCGGCATCCCGGTTTTACAAGACAACTTCGACAAAGATAAAATAAGTCCAGCAACACCGCCCGAATGTGCCGACAAATCCCGATAGGAGCTGCACATATCTCGTTTTCGGGGCACACTCAGATGAGCAATCCGTACAACTAAAACCAGCCCTCGAGTTTCCCCGAGGTGGCGCTGCAAGGGGCTCTGGTTTGGACCAACACTCAGAGGAGCACTGGCCCGGGGGGGTTTAAATAAAGATGACCCTTGGGCTTCGGAAACCCAAGGGAAATAGAGGCTAGGTGGAAAATGGTAAAACCAAGGTTGGGCATTGCTGGAGGAGTTTTATTCAAGGCGAATTGTCAAGGGGTTCCCATTATCACCCAACCGCGTAAGGAACGCAAAAATCCGGGAACATAACACCGATATGACGGAAACTAGGGCGGCAAGAGTGGAACAAAATACTAGGCAAAAGGCCGAGCCTTCCACCCTTTACCAAGTATATAGATGCATTAAGATAACAAGTTAATATAGTGATATCCCAACAATAAACAATGTTCCAACAAGGAACGATCTCCAATCTTCACTTGCAACTAGCAACGCTATAAGAGTGGGGCTGAGCAAAGCGGTAACATAGCCAATCAACGGTTTGCTAGGACATGGTGGGTTAGAGGTTTGACATGGCAATTTGGGAGGCATGATAAGCAAGTGGTAGGTATCATAGCATAGGCATAGCAAAAGAGCGAGCATCTAGCAAGCAAAGATAGAAGTGATTTCGAGGGTATGATCATCTTGCCTGCAAAGTTGTCAGAGTTGACTGGATCCTCGGAAGCAAACTCAACGGGCTCCTCGTTAGCAAACTCGTCTCCCAGCTCTACCCAAACAAGACAAACAAGCAAAAGGAACACAATCAACCACGTGCAAATCTCGAACAACATGATGCAAACATGGTATGCTATGCGGGATGCGATATGTGATGCATATGCAAGATTTGACAAGGAATTATTGAACCTGGCCTCAACTTGGAAATCCAAGAGTGCCATTGGAAAGGTGAGGTGATTTCGGTTGAAATCGATATAAAGAACACTGGAATCGGATGCACGGTTTGGAAATGGCAAGCAAAACAAATATGGCACCGGTCTGCGATAAACAGCAAGTAGCCATCTAAATGCATCAAGATAATTATGCTATAGCACTCAAACATGGCAACAAAATACATGGCAGGGATCCACTCATAATGCTTGACAAAAATGAACACTGAGCTACGGCCAATTCATCCATTAACAGGTTCAAACAAGCATGGCAAAAGTGCAAATGATAAACATGTTTCAGACTATAGCACACTTTGGAGCATGAAAACTATATGCTACAGGAACTTAACATGGCAAAGCAAGGCATGAAATGAAGCTACTCAAGGCATTTAACAAAAGTCCCTTAGTGACCTTAAGCCAAAAGGAATCAGAAAATACAATTGCAAGCATGTGAACATGGCAAAAACATAAACAGATTACAGACTTAGAGAAAAAACTGGAGCATGTAAATCTGTTAACGAGTAGGCATGTTCACGAGCTCGATGCACTCACTACAGAGCATGGCATGACAAACTAAGCATACACCCATCAAGAATACATATTATATGAGCTAGACATGGCAAGAACAGCAACATAGCATGCACGGATCAACAACAACATCCTCGGCAAAATCGCTAATGAGTCAACAATCTGCCAGGATTCACGAAATAGTAAAAGTAGAGCTCGATTGACTCAAGCTAGGTTGCTCCATAATTGCAAACAAAGACATGGATGGATAGAGCACCATATTATTAACTAATCATCCTTACTGATCATCCTCAAAAGAGGCACGTATCACTAGGAAACAACATGAACATATGGCATATTGATAAAACAGATCAAGGACTTAGTGAAATTCTAAGTCCCTGAAATCAGCATTAACGAATGCACTACTTTGCAAGCTTGTGCTAGTCACCACACACATCAAAAAAAAATATGGTAAGCACCTCTGTAAATATGGCATGGCATATAACAAAACACATGTATAACCCAGGAGCATATCAAGCACACATTAATCATGGCAAAAATGACAAATAGCTATTTGATGCAGCAGATCTGACAATTATCTCAAATAGCTCTCTTCCAACAGCATTTCGGGCATCAAGATGAGCTCAAATGAAAATGATGCAATGAGATGAAATTATGTACTCTCAGAGACGAACATTTTGATATGCTACACGCCCAAAACAGAGTTACAGATGCAAAGTTACGGCATGATGAAAAACGCAAAATAACTAGGGTTTCGGGGGAAAGTCAACCGATGCAGATCTGGATCCGGATCGGCACTGTAGTGGCGCGGACTTCGAGGTGGTCGGGGAGGTCGCCGAACTTGGCATGGAGGAGGCCGGCGGCTTGCCGGTAGCCGGATCCGGCGAGGGGCGGCGGAGGAGGAGAGGACGGGCGGCGAGGAGGCGGGACCGGCCGCGGCGGAGCTCAGCTCCGGCTGGCGAGCTGCGCGGTGGAGGCGGCCGGCGCAAGGGCGACGACGGCGGCGCGGCGAGGCTCCCTCGGGCGCGGGCGACGCTCGGGAGAAAGGAGGCGGGGCCCGGGCGCGGGAGGAGAGGGTCGACCTTGGGCTCGGGCGGGCCAACGGCGATGTGGGCGCGGCTGCCCACGTGGCGGCACGCGGTTGGTCCGGGCGGAGCAGCGGACGTGTCCGGCGCGTCCGGACGTTGTCCGGCGCGCGGAGAGGAAGGGGTCTAGGGTTTCGGGGAAGAAGACCCGTGAATTTCGGAGGGGGTTCTTTATATAGGCATAGAGGGAGCTAGGAGAGTCCAAATGAGGTGCGGTTTTCGGCTACGCGATCGTGATCGAATGCTCTAGATGATGGAGAGGGTTTTGGTGGGTTTTGGGCCAAATTGGAAGGGTGTTGGGCTGCAACACACATGAGGCCTTCTCGGTCCCTCGGTTAACCGTTGGAGTATCAAACAAAGTCCAAGTGGTACGAAACTTGACAGGCGGTCTACCGGTAGTAAACCAAGGCTGCTTGGCAAGTCTCGGTCCAATCCGAAAATGTTTAACCCCCACACACGAAAAGAAGGTAGAAAGGACCACCGGAGGAGATAGGAGCGCCGGAATACAAAACAGACAACGAGGAAAATGCTCGGATGCATGAGACGAACACGTATGCAAATGCAATGCACATGATGACATGATATGAGATACATGACAACGACAACAACACACGGAGACAAAAACCCGAACCCGAGGAAATAAAATAACTTAGTGCCGGAAATGGCAAGAGTTGGAGTACATAAAAGGTAAATTACATCCGGGGTGTTACACTTAGCCCGTCCTATTAAAATAGTCAGCATATCAACGACTATGTTGAATAGGATCGGTGACATAGGATCTCCTTGTCTTAACCCTTTGTGTGTCTGGAAATAGTGACATATGTCGTCATTCACTTTAATCCCTACACTCCCTTTTTGCGTAAAGGATTCAATCTGGTTTCTCCAAGCCGGATCAAATCCTTTCATACGCAAAGCTTGTTGAAGGAAAGGCCATTTAACTTTATCGTATGCTTTTTCAAAATTCACTTTAAGAACAACGCCATCTAGTTTTTTTGAGTGAATCTCATGGAGCGTTTCATGCAAGACAACAACCCCTTCAAGGATATTTCTATCAGGCATGAAAGCAGTCTGGGACGGATGAACTACAGAGTGCGCAATCTGTGTAAGTTTGTTCGTCCCGACCTTGGTGAAGATTTTGAAACTAACATTAAGCAGACAAATAGGCATGAACTGCTAAATGCGAACTGCCTCTGTCTTCTTAGGAAGAAGAGTTATCGTTCCAAAATTTAGCTTAAACAACTGAAGCTGCCTCGCAAAAAACTGCTAAAACATTGGCATCATGTCTCCCTTAATGAAATGCCAACACTTTTTGTAAAACTCCACCGGAAACCCATCCGGTCTTGAAGCCTTATTATTTTCCATTTGTGCAATGTCCTCAAACACCTCTTTCTTCGTAAAGGGAGCTGTTAAAATCTCATTCTCGTCAGTCTCAAGTTGAGGAATTCTCTTCAGATTGTAGACACAGAATTCTCTTCCGGAGGTCCAAACAACTGCTTATAATAGTTGGTAATGTAGACTTTCAGATTTTCTTGACCAACTATCGTCCCTTCGTCTTGTTCTAATTAGAAAATTCTCTTTTTACGATGCTTCAGCCGGGAGGGACACCGGAAGGAGGACGAGGGCGACCAAGGGCGCGGCGTTCATCATTGGAAACTACTACTGGTCGGTATCCTACTGATCGATGCAGTGATTGATCTGATGCATGCGGCACGATCAGTGGCCCAATTTGTAGCCGGATTTCTACACCTGCTCCTTAATTTTCCCACTTTCTCTAACACAATCCGATTCATCAGAGCTGTAATAATAAAGCTGGTCCATACTTGACAACACAGCTTGTCTGGGTGGTGTAGTTGGTTATCACGTTAGTCCCACACACTAAAGGTCCCCAGTTCGAACCTGGGCTTAGACAAACTTCTTTTTTGATATTTTCTTCATTCCTCAGGTTTACAGCATTTTGTATTCCTCAAAGATGATCTGCGTTTAATTTGGATCAACATTAATCCACTTAATCACAGTTAATCGGCTATATGCAATTATGCATGGTTCATGTCAAAAAGAAGTCAGACTAAAAAAGACAAAACATTTGCCGCCACTAGTTTCGTTATTTTATCCTCCTGAATGCTCCTGGCATAAAGGGGGACGAAGGAAGGATACAATCCATGTGTAAAGGCTATTACTATGTTTGGTAGCAAATTATTAGAAAAACCGAAGTATTGAAAACCACAGTATTTTTGTTAGTGGGTACAAGATACCACAGTTTTAACATACCAAAATATATTGAAGTGTTGAGATTACTGTGACCTGTTTGGTTGTTGCCGCAAAACACAGTATTGTTGCCCAGCCTAGCCGTTGCGTTCAAACACGCTACCTAGCCGTTGCCCAGCTTAGACAAACTTCTTTTTTGATATTTTCTTCATTCCTCAGGTTTACAGCATTTTGTATTCCTCAAAGATGATCTGCGTTAATTTGGATCAACATTAATCCACTTAATCACAGTTAATCGGCTATATGCAATTATGCATGGTTCATGTCAAAAAGAAGTCAGACTAAAAAAGACAAAACATTTGCCGCCACTAGTTTCGTTATTTTATCCTCCTGAATGCTCCTGGCATAAAGGGGGACGAAGGAAGGATACAATCCATGTGTAAACGCTATTACTATGTTTGGTAGCAAATTATTAGAAAAACCGAAGTATTGAAAACCACAATATTTTTGTTAGTGGGTACAAGATACCACAGTTTTAACATACCAAAATATATTGAAGTGTTGAGATTACTGTGACCTGTTTGGTTGTTGCCGCAAAACACAGTATTGTTGCCCAGCCTAGCCGTTGCGTTCAAACACGCTACCTAGCCGTAAGCAGTGCAAGCGGCTGGCCGGTTGAATACTATTTCTGTTGAGCTTTTGTAGCTAGCTAGCTGGATATCCCTAACCATCAGCCTGCATAACAACCGAACGGGTATCTTGTGTATACAAAAAAGACCGCCCAAGGCACGGCCTCACCTATGACTCATCTGGTGATGAAGCTACACACAGACGGAGAGGCTTGGCCTTCATTGCGTCACCATTGAGGCGCAGCCGAGCTACACGTGGAGGTGGCGACCCATCACGTGGCGTAGTTGGCCAGTCATCCGTCATTGTCGAGGGGCACGAAGAGCTGCGCCAGGACTGGAATCGCGCGGCCACGCTCGGCACATTCACTTGATATTTGGATCGTCTCTATCCTCTGTAAGTCATCCTAGTTGCTCCATCAATGTGGGGGGATTTTTTGAAGCGTAAACACCGAGAAGATGATGAGTTGGCCATCATCGAAGCCGTATACGTTCTGACCACGAAATTTAGCAGCATCTGCATACTCTTTCATCATAGAAACGAGCAGGTCAAGTTGAGCAGTGGTCCATGATGCTCGTGTTTTTTTGTCTGCAAATGGAAAACAAAATGCATCAATTTAAGTGTTCGAATCAAAACAAACATCAGGAAAATTGATAAGGATACAACATGAAACCAAAAAATCTCTGACTTATTCCACAAATCAACTTCTGAGAGAACAAATAATAGTGCCATCACCAAACAATTCCCAGTGCTTACAGTTTGAAATTTATGCATAAATAAGGCAAGAGAAACCTGCAGCTGAGTTTCTTATTTGCATTAAAAGCCAACTTTGGGAGGAGTTTGAATTCAAGGCTCTAGGCCTGCATCTCCAGTAGTATCTAGTATGTCATTTGTTCATGCATATACAAGTTCATGACTGAACTTATCCAAAGCAATCGTTTAAAAATGGGACTGATCCAGAGCAAATATTCAGCTAACCAGCAACTAGCAAAACCATATTCTATACAAGGTCGGACAGTGAACCTATCTGATTCTAAAGACATGTATACAAGTCCTGGATAAGACTGCTAGCAGACTAGACGAACAGCTCGAGCAGTCTTCAATTAACAAGCGTTGAGATCCAGCTAGCAGACTATACGAACAGCTCGAGCGGAGTTGAATTAACAAGCATAGAGATCCAGCTAGCAGTCTAGACGAACAGTTCGAGCGGAGCTGCACGACATCCATAGTTAGGAAAGGCACAGCCGTGCAGACTGCAGAGGAAGGGGCCGGCGATCACCATGGAGAGGCGGGACGAGCGAAGAGGGAGGGCGAAGGGCAGAGTCTACTCACCTTTGGTCTCTCCATCCTCGTCTCTTTCCTTCCCCATGGCTGCCGAGGGAGATATCTCCAAAGGCGACGGCGGCGGCGTGGGAGCGATGGCTCTGTTTTAGATCGAGCGAAGAAGACAAGGACGTCCCACCCCTTCTTTCCAGCTGCTCTGTTTTAAAAAAAGAGGTCTTGAGCTCTATTTTTTATGCAGAGAAAAAACTACAGTTTAGCAAATACTGCAGTTTGAAAACCACAATTATCAGAGGCAACCAAACAACTCATTGCAAATAAAACTATGGTAATCTTAAAAACTACAGTATTCTTAAAATACTTAGAATATACTTTGTTATCAAACAGGGCCTAAACTTTTTCGTTAGTGCGTGCAAAATTATGTTAATGGGTTATGCAAGAATAGACTTGCTCAAATCGTTCATGTTATACTCCTTTGATCCTAAATCTAATGCCCATGTTCTTGTAGAAAATAAATAGTCAGATGAAAGTGTCCTTCTACTCCCGAGCTCAAATGAGCTCGGCGAACAGTAATAAAATAAAAAAATTGTACTTTTTTATGACAAACATTGACAAAAGTTTCAAGTGCTTGCAAAATTTCGTAATGTAATCACATCTCTGTAAAGGTGTGGCAAAAAAAAGATCAATGCTCCAAAATGCTCTTGAAAGTAGTATTTTCAGAGTATTGATTTTTGTTTTTGCCACGCCTTCTAGGAATGTGATTCGATGACAATTTTTTGCAAGCACTTGAAACTTTTGTCGATGTTTGTCACAAAAAAAATCAGATTTTCTAGATTTTATTTTATTGTTCACCCGAGCTCATTTGAGCTCGGGCTGAGAAACTTTGCGTCCATAGTCAGACTTTTTTTCCGGAAAATAGTCAGACTTCTTTATACAGTACTTGACCCCTAATTAGTTGGTAACAACGCTAAGAAAAGACATGAATGGTACCATTAGAATTTCTATTAACAATTGTTGTGCAATACTATTTTATTATGTTTTACTTGCATACTTGTTTACTTAATTGCCGATATCATTTAATAACTAGAAAAATACAGTTATGCTGACAAACAACTCACCATTTCTTCGTTCGTCCTGCGCGTCGCAGCGGCTCACGGAACGTGTGGCTACCCTGAGAGGCTGAGATACAGAACGAGCACGGCTGCTTTCCCACGGCTTTGTGTACCTCTGCAGCAAAAAGCCACGGGATTAATTACAGATTGCTCAACGTAGTGGGTCTTGATTTGCAGAAGGCGCCGAGGAAAGCACACATCTGACCGCGCGGTGACCAAGCTTACAGATTGTTGAACATGCTGGGTCTTTGCATCGATCGAGATGAAAATCTTAGTTTCAGATAGATTCCTCGGGGGGTGGGGGCATGATTCGCCAGGATTCTTGGTGCGCTAGCCAGCAGAGAAGATGGTGGCACTGGCGCCGGCCACACAGGCGGCGTCGTTGTCACCGAGGGAATCGCCCCGCCCCGCCCGTGTCCATGCCGCGCCACTTTACCTTCGCACGTCGTCGTCACCGGTGCATGTTACTGCTGCTATACACAAACATGCATGTTACTGCTACACAAGCCCACGCTCTTCTTCTTCCCCGAAGCTCGAGAGCCATGTCTGCGTTGCTCCTCCTCGCCATGGCCTGGATCATTGGTTCATCAGGTCATCGTTGTTCCTACGCCTCAGTGTACTTCTTTTTTCTTATCGGGCCGGCTAAAATTTCGAGCAGACCCGTTACTTTTCCCCTCGCTGGCGGCACCGTCCGGTTTCTCTTTATTTTTGATTTTTTTTGTTCTCGTCCTGTAGCTGCCCTTGTCCTTCCCCTTCTCGTCTCTAGTAGCACGCAACCGCGACCAGATGGTTGAGAGGTGTGCTTTTTTCTTTGACGCCTCTCCAATACCACCCTTTCGTTCCCTCTCATGTTTCTCAACTCTCAAGTTGTCATTCTGTGTTCTGTGTTCTGTACTTCCAACTCATAACTACTTTTAAGTTGGGTCATCTATTTTGAAACGGAGGGAGTAGTATTTGCAACCAAAATTCATTTGGCATGTGTGGGCTTTTGGGTTTTTTTTGAAATCCAGCTGCTATGTGTGGGCCGTTTAGATTTTGTCTGCGGGTGTTTGATTCTCGCTCGGTTGCAATTCGTCTTCGTTTGAATTTGTGGCTCTCCGATCTTGCGCGGAGATTCGCGCTTGGAGTTGGTGTTTTTCATCTCGGGTCCGCTTTAGTTTCCGGGCCAGCCCGTTAGCTCGCGCTGCCTTTTCCACTTCTATTTTAAATTTCCTTTTAATATCTCCCCATTTCGTTAGGCGGCACCGAAAGGATGCGAGTCCTTGCGATTTCTTCTTCCTCCATGGCCAATCCGAGCTCTCCCTCTCCTCCATCTTCAACATTTCCACTCCAGTGGTTGTGAGTTCGGTTTGTGTGTATCGTGTAGTGGTTCTCCCTTTCCCTGTTCAATTTTGGTGCTCCTGTCCCTTCCAGATCTTGTAGTTTGACTCGATTCGATCCCCTGAAGTTTGATGTGGATGAAGGTGCACGTATTTTGATTCCCCTGGGCCTTTTGTGGTGGATGTAGTGGTATGTGTTTGGATCCCCCCAGGCGTTTTGATTCTGCTAGCACATTTGACGTAGATGTATGTGCAGATGGTTGATCGCCCTGGCCTTTTTTCTTGTTAGATGTAGTAGTAGGTGTTCGATTCCCCTGGGCGTCTAATTCCCCTTGCCCGTTTTGATGTAGATGTATGTCTAGAGGCTTGATTCCGCTGGAGTAGCAAATATGAGCTCTACCTCATTCTCCCATTGTCTCTGTAGATGTAGGTGTTTGATTCCTCTTGGCTAGGTTTTGATTTCAGTGTGGATTTGTGGTCTGTATCGGTGGGGCTTGTGCTTCTTCATGTTGATTATTGCGATAATTCTTTCTAAAATTGTGATCTAGTTAAGTGGAGTGCAGGTAGTGTTTTAGCCAAACCTCCCCTCTCTGAACTCATCTATTTAGTCATATATATGAAGCAACCAAATCTCTGTGTGTGTGTGTGTTTGCTGGTTTGCCTTTTTTTTTGCTTAGTTAATGTGTCTTTCAGTTATTGTCTCTGTTCATGCTTATCTCTGCACAAATAGTTGTTGCAACGGGCTATTGGAACTTTCGATGCTCACACTATATTAGGTTGTTTAATGTTTAGCTTGGCGTTATGTAGTACCTGTTTGTTCACTACATTTGGAGTATGGTTCTGGCTCACACTGTATTTGTAATTCTACTATAAATTTGCACTATAAATCTATTGAAATTATACTGTTAATCCACTGCAATTACATGTAATTCTACTGTATTTTTACACTATAATTCTATTGTAAATTGCACTGTAAAGCTACTATAAATTACAGTATTGATCTACTACAGTTACACTGTAATTCTACTGTATTGTTTACTTTGTAATTCTGCTGTAAATTACACTGTAATTCAACTATAATATAATGTATTTTCACTGTTATTTAACTGTAAATCAATTGTAAATTACAATGTGATTCAAACTGTAAAACTGTGATCTTCTACTGTAATTGAACTGCAGAACGTTACACTCTAAATTACACTATTAAGTTCTTTACTCTTTTTCAACTCTTCCTTTTTGTGTGTCATGTAAGCTTATAGGATTAGTTTAATGGGTAGACTACGGAAGGTTCTCACCAGGACGTTCCTGTAGTATCAACTTTTGAAACTGCAGATTATTTCGATGAACCTTTTGTGCCCAGCAACTTCGTGGTTTATGATTCATTTTAATGAGTTGTCGTTGGTAGTTATTCTTGTCTATTTTTTTGTTCTTTTCCTCATTTGGTTTAGTTCTTTATTTTAGTTCATTTTAATTTGTTTATTGGCTATCTCTTTTTATGCAGGAACTATTTGTAGATGATGGCAACTTTTAGAAAGCTCTACTGAAGTTCTATATGAATCATTTGCGTGCTATTTGTTTACTTGTAGTCCTTGCATTTTTTATTTTTCTTTATTTATGCCTTTTCCACCTTCCTTTGGTTTACAGTCCTCTTCATTCATTTGTTATTTTTTTCAGAAAGTAAAATGTTTGAAATGAAAGCTTTCATGTTCCGGCACAAAGAATGTGGTTAGTTGCATCAAATTCTTTTCATATCGGACTAGTCACTTCTTTTTTTAGAAATTTACTTTAGTGTTACCTATGTACTTAGACCAGTATTGTTTATAATCATCTTCCACAGTAATCTACCTTAGTTTTTTATTTGTTTTCCCTTTTTGTTTCATTTAGAGACATAAGAGATATAGTGATTTTCCTGTTTGTTCAACCTTTACTAGATATTCTGGGAAGTTCTTTTATGTGGCGTTGTTGATGGCTGTATAAGAATATTATTCAGAGATATGGGATGGAGTGTGTTCTTTATTTTGTCAGAACTGAGGTCCCTGAAAGGCTTGTCAAATGGATTGCTACTAGGTTTGATGTATATTGCATTCATTTTTAGAACCTTTTTTGGAGTTTACTGCTTAACTTGCAGTTTCACTAAAAGTGTAACTTCAGGGGCAATCGACACTGTAAATTCAGGTCAATTACAATGTAATTTGAGTGCATTTGCAGTGTAATTTGAGGGATTTTACATTATAAATTTAGGGAAACTACTACTATTATTCATGTGCAACATTCAGTGTATTTCGCAGGGCAATTACTATGCAAATCATAGAGAAATTAATTGTAATTCGTGTGCAACTCACTGTAAGTCGCACAGCAGTTACAGCGTACTTTTTAGGGCAATTTTATTTGGTTTGTCTTTGTTTGGTTGGTTTGTCTTTGTCGAGTAACATTATTTTTCTAGATAGTTTTGGGGTTTTGTCAATGTTAGATGATAGCACTCTCTTACTGTGAAAATTGCAAATCTACAAATCCACCGTAAAACTGTAAATATACTACTGTTATTCAATTGATTTACTAGTGTAAATTACAAATAAGGCTGACAAACTTATACTAATTTACAGTGGTAATCTACAGTTCTTACAGTGGTAATATGCAGCAGTTTTTTTAATAATTTTGAAGGTGTACTCATGCAATCACAGTGTAATTTTGGTCTTTTGTTAGTTTGCAAGAGTCAGCGTTTATCTTGGGTTGCAACTGTTAGCGGTCATTTTCTCTGCTTATCAGTATTTTTACAGTGTAATTCTTACTAGATTTTTTGGTGTAATTACTCTATCTTATCATTTGAATTTACACAGTAATTCATAGTGGATTTTTTAGTGTTTTTTACTCTATCTTGATCTGTGATTTTACACTATAAATCTTAGTGGACTTGTAGTGTAATTACTTATATTATCAGTGAATTTACACTATAAATCATAGTGGAATTTAAGTGTGATGTTAACTGTAATTTTTAGTGTGCTTTTGGTCTTTTGTTGGTTTGCTAGAGCTATGGTTTGTCTTGGGTTATAACTGCTAGTCTTTCATATGCTTATTCATTTAAATTTTTATTTCTTACTGTTTTGATCTCTCCCTGGTTATTGATATGAGGTATTTCTTCAGCTGTTCCTGCATCTTCAGCGGACTGTAGTCAACTTCCATGTTAGGCTCTACCTCTGTATAAACACCTCCCAAATGTCCTCTCTTCTTTTTCCTACCTCTGTAAGACCAGAACTGTTTTTTTTCGACTGTGTAAGACCAGAGATTGTCAGGACATCCAACCTTGATCCTCTGTCTGACGAAGTTAACATTTTTACTCCGAGCCACGAAAGCATTTTTACTATTTACTTTTTCCTCTGCTGTTCTCTGCAGGAGCCTACGACCCCCTTGATCCAACGGGCAACATCACAATCAGATGGGATGTGAGGAGCTGGGTTCCAGATGGCTATGTGGTAAGGATGAATCACTTGTTGAACAACAATAATCCCTCTACAATTCCACATTATGAAATATACATACTGTACAGCAATGACTGCTCAGGCATGAGACTGTACCTTTCCATTGTTTATCCTCTTCCAAATGCTGACATGATGTAATTTCTCCAGGCTGAGGTTTCACTATTCAACTATCAGCAGTACCGCCACATTTAGCCACCGGGATGGAAGCTCGGTTGGGTGTGGTCGAAGAAGGAGATAATCTGGTATGTGCAAGGTGGACAGGCTACAGAGCAAGGCGATTGCTCCAAATTCAAATATGATATCCCTCACAGCTGCAAGGTGAACCCGGAGATAGCCGACCTGCTTCCCGGGGCACCTTCCAATAGGCAGAGGGCCAACTGCTGCAAAGGTGGAGTCCTCAGCTCACTGGCACAGGACCCTGCTAATGCTGTGGTGTGCTTTGAAGTGTCAGTTGGTCGATCAGGGACCACAGCCAAGACTCTGGAATTGCCTATGAATTTCACTCTGAAGGCCCCTGGTCCAGGGTATACCTGTGGACCTGCAACCAAGTTAGATGAACCTACAAAGTTCACTACACCAGATGGAAGGAGGAAAACTCAAGCCCACAGTAAGCCATTGTCTACATTTCTTGATGCATGGAAAGAATATCTTAGTAACTAGCATGCATATCTGACTGTTTATTTTATTGTGCAGTGACATGGACTGTGACTTGTACCTACTCACAGTTTCGCGCTCTGAGGTATCCCACGTGTTGTTTATCTCTCAGCGTGTTTTACAGCGACACACTTGTTACCTGCCCCAAATGCTCATGTGGCTGCCAAGATAACAGCACAAAACCAGGAATCTGTGTAGAGTAAGTTACATTTGACATAATCCAAATAATAAACTAGAATGAAGAGCCAGCTTATTGTTTAGTTATCTGACAGTGGATGCTACACTTTTTTAGGGGAAACTCACCTTATCTTGGTTCTGTCATGAATGGTCAAGACAAGAACGGCTTGGCACCTCTGGTCCAATGCACTACTCATATGTGCCCAATAAGAGTTCATTGGCATGTGAAGGCTAACTACAAGGAGTACTGGAGAGTAAAGATCACAGTGACAAACTTCAACTACGGGATGAATTACTCGCAGTGGAACCTAGTAGCTCAGCACCCTAATTTCAACAGCTTGACTAGCATTACCAGCTTCAACTACACAGCTCTGAACCCTTATGGACTTATGAGTGAGCACCTCATCCCTGGACAATTGATATTCCTTGTGAATGTTTTTTCGGCTATTAACAAATCCTCTTATCGCAGATGACACCGCTCTGTTATGGGGCATCAGGCACTACAATGATTATCTCTTGACTGCTGGACCTGATGGATATGTTCAGTCTGAGCTACTATTCCGGAAGGACCCGTCAACATTCACCTTGCGGGCAGGATGGGCCTTTCCAAGAAGAGTGTACTTCAATGGTGACAAGTGTGTGACGCCGCCTCCAGATGCGTACCCGTGGCTGCCAAACGCATCCACGAAATCAACCGTATCAGTTATCGTCCCATTGGTTCTTTGGATGCTTGCTAATCCCTACTTCTGAGAAGAATGAAGGTGCATTATTAAGACATGCTTCTAATCTAGTTTTCATGGTCGACTTTTTTACACCTTGTTTATGAAACTCTGCACCGGAATCATTTCATTCGGCCCTCAACCAAGTAATTAGCACCCTGTTAAACTTTCCTGCAGAATGCAAGTCATTGACACCCTGATACATGTAAACAGTGCCGTCGTAGGCCTGAAGTTAAAACTATGACGCTTGAGATAACAATCTATGATTTTATTTTGTTTGGTATTCAAGAACTTATCTATCTGCTTTGCCAACACTAGAGAATATTCAAAGAGCCGTGCAAGTAAAACAGATGGTCATGTTGTTGCAGAACAGTCAGAATAGGTTACCTAGAAAAAGGATATTTCAGATGTTGTTGAAAAGTAGTTGGTAATGGTGAAAACACTCTTTTCTGCCAAGATTTATGGATTGGCAATAACTCACTTAGGGGATGTTTTAATAGGCTGTACTTATTTAACTTTTAGTGTCAATTTTACAGTAGCTAAGGTTTTTGAAGAAGGTTGAGGTTGTATTAGATTTCGTAGAGTCCTTTTTGGTGAAACAGCTAAACTTTGGGCCGAGCTTAATGTGCTAATGTAATGTTATCTAAAGATCGAGATAGTTGTAGATGGCTTTTGACTAAGAAATGATTTTTCTTGGTTAAATCTCTGTATAATTTTCTTAAGATGCAGCAGGTTCAATGTAAATTTAAGAGCTTTTGGAAAATTAAAATACCTCTTAGAGTTAAAAAAATCTATGGCTTTTATGGACAGTATTCTAACTAAGGATAACTTAGTGCATCGTGGTTGGACAGGTGATGAGCGTTGTAGGTTTTGTTCTTGTAAAGAAACTATTGATCATTTGTTCTTCGGTTGTAGTGTAGCCAAATATGTGTGGAATGTAAGTTCTTGTGCATTAGATTGTAATGTGATGCCTGGGAAAATAGAAGAGCTTTATGATTGGATTTTGCCGTTTAAAGGAAATGTGGTAAGGCAGGCTGTGGCATCTGGAGTGGCTTCGATTTTATGGGGGTTGTGGAAAATTAGAAACAAAGCCTGCTTCCAGCGTGTTTACCCTGCTGATCCTAATAGTTTGGCAATAGTCATATCTCAGCTGTTATTTTCTTGGTCTATTCTGAACAGGGAAAAGGCTCGGAAAAATCCTTTGCTACGGAGCAAAGTTGCTGCTGGTATTGGCGTCTGATTCAACAGGAATAGAGGCTGGGCATCGTTGACAAAGACTGGAATGAAAAAAAGAAGCAATGCGTTGGAAGTGGTGAAAAAAAGAAGGTGCTGTGAACTATCAGGATGTTGTTGCGTGCTCTGGTTTTGCTTTCTTAGGTGCTATCCTTGTTCCTGGTATGCTTTGCTAGAGATGTACGCTGTTTCAGTTTCTTTGACTGTAGTTTTGTGTACTTCCCAAGTTCCCAGAGTATAGGACTTGAAAGTAGGCGCTTGGTAGAAAAAAGACCTCTGTTACTTTTGCTGTGTTATCAGCTTCTTAATTGAAGCTGGGGACGTTGCCCCTTGAGTCGGAAAAAAAGTAGAAGGATTACCTTCCTCAATTTTCTCAACTAATCAATCATTTGCTGGTCTATCACTCTGTAATTGTCATGTTCAATTGCTCTTGTGCTTACTGTTTGCAAAGGTCATGACACAACTGGTAACACTTATAACTTATCGCAAGAACGTATTCATGTATGCATTAGAGATCGATATATTTGCAAATCACTCATGTCATTATAAACAAAGATCATATGCCATGGACCCAAGAAAACATGCTAAATCGCCAAACAGCATCAACACTCAAAAGCAAAATAGCATAGTAAAGACATCAAGGAAATGCGAGGAAAACAAACCGCTGCAGCATACCCAACAGATATATACAGAATCTACCAATTCTTTTGCAGTCTCCTACTAATTTTCACATTTACAATAACAAAGTCATCTAATCTAAAGGGTTAAAATAATAAACGTAGAGAAAATACAAAGAAACACAGAAAACAGGAAAAAAATAAGAAGAGAAGAGAATGTGCTCTTACATGTAATAGAGAACAAACTCACAGAGCTTTCTTGTTTTACAGAATGCAATGTACAGTGAAGCCCATGTTGAACCACCGCAGAGAACAAATGCTAAACCTCAACCATTGGGTTAGTAAAGAAAATAGGATGCTTTAGTTATTTCTTTAAAACTAAAAGTTGTCAAGAAAAGGTACTTCAAAATATAGAAACCAACATCAATTAAGGACACATATCCAAGCTTAATTACCAACCGCATCATAAGTGATCCGACATGTTCTTTTTGGTGGAGCAAATTCGGCAGATGTCATTTTGTACTGATAATTAGGAGCTGACGAGACTTGTTCATCTCTTGGTGGAGAAAATTTAAATAATATAATTTTTTATTAATAATTGGTGGGCCTCGTATTTTTTTGTTAATGCACACCTAAATTCGTGTCATTTTGTATTAAAAGAAAATTAAGGAAAATTAGGGCCTCATATGTTGCGTTTATTAATGTAGAGAATTGCAACATCTTACTAAGGAAAAAATGCCTTACATCATAGCATCTTAGCACGGTACTTAAGTTGTGAGTGATAATATCGCACTTAGGTAATATAGTGTTCAACTAGAAGGTCAAAATTTCCAGTAACATGATGTGTCAGAATAAAATGTTATTTTAATTTTTGAGTCATCCTGTGAAAATACTAGATAGCAAAATTCGAACGAGGTGAATTTTTTAAGGGAAAATTGTAGTTTCATACCAACCACCAAACAACGGGCATATATAGCTAATTAAGAATTAACAACCACATAGTATCATGAATAGAAAGTAAGAGTAACACTAAATAGAAAGAAAAAAAGTGTGAATAACGTGAGTGTTTGGTTACTGATCTACTATTTGAACATCCCTCCTTTGTCATATGTAGTGGGGGATTTCGATAGAAAGTGTTTAGAACCAAAAGGATTTCCATCATTCTTGATCAGCTCGACATTATCCAAATTGGCCAACTCCTGTGATTAACAGGACAGATGCATGCAATTTCAAGTAATATTCCCAACAAAGCGAATGCAGTTCTGGTAAATATTACAGAGATGAGCGATTGTTTCACAACAAATCATTAACACAGAATGGTTTACTTTTGTCAGCTACAGCTGCATATTTTGGAAACTATGTTGAAGAGAAGATACAACCTACCACAACATGCTCACATGCATTTGCTGAGGTATCTATAAAAAAAATACGAATGTAGCGTGACTACCCTAAACTGCAAATACAGGAGGCGAAGATTTCAGGAACTATGTGTGTAATTGCAATAGTAGTTCCTAAAGTTACTTCAAATCCGGGAAGCGACATATCAGAGTTCAGTGATTACTACTGAAAATTTGCGAGACATGACGGGTAACTTTACAAGTCAGCTCAGAAGGTTCAGAGTTCTGATAGAAACATATGAGGCGTTTGGAAGATTGCACCGTATCTATACCAATATAAAAAGACCCAAAGAGACAGATCCAACTAATCTCAGCCATCATACCATGTGCACCCAACAACCTATATTGCTTCTATATCGAGCGCTCAACATGTTTAGTGTGGAATCAATAGCATACCAAATATTAACGATAGCACTATCCACGTAATTAACATGCAATTAATATCATACATTTTCTAAAAAAAAATCCTACCTAATATCAACATGTCATTAATATATATTTTAACTCTTAATTATTGGCCTATCTGGTATCAACGTGCATTGCACGTACACATTTACTAGTTTGTTCAAATAGTATGTATAGTTTGTCCAACATTTTTTTCTCTGATTGTTAGATTACCTTTTTGGAGCAAAATTGTTAGATTATGGGCTATAACAAGAACTCGTCATATATTTATTTAAGAGAAAAATGGTACTCTCGGGATTGATAAGAGGTCGCCCCTTCCATAATGTCTTTGCCAAAGCTGAATTTGGCTCAGCTAACACTTGTGATGGTACCGGATTGACAAGGAAAACAAATCTAAGCGCAATTTTAGCACCCTCGACGAGGAGAAAAACATGCCATGAAGTGCGCGGAGAGGAGGGAGAGGGAGACAGAAACAGGGCAGAGATTCGGTTTTGGAATCAGACACATACGTAATGGGCGGCCAATTAAGCGATCTCCTTAATTAATCCCGTTGATTTGACCTAAACCCTACACCCCAATTCATCTGCCACGAAAGCTGTCCAGCCTGCGAATCAACCTATGGTTGAGATGGTTAGGTGAACAGTGGTACCCCAACCCACCAGGGTTCAAATCCTGGTGCTTGCATTATTCCTGGATTTATTTCAGGATTTCCGGCGATGCGTTTTCAATGGGAGAAGACGTTCCCGTCGACGACGAGGCGCCTACCGTGACTTCGTAAATCTCAAGATGATGTGCCGGCTCAGTTTTTCGAAGATGCTCATAGGGGTAGGGTGTGCGTGTGTGCGTTTATAGGGGTGAGTGTATGCGCGTGTATATGAGCGCTTGTGTCTGTACCGATGCTCAAAAAAAAAAGCTGTCCAGCCTCCTCCCCCCGGTCGTCGGCTCCGCCACCTTCTTCTCGCGACTCATCCTCCACCCTGCAGCAAGGCCTCATCGCATTCGCTTAGCATCTATCACTCGGTGAACCAAACACCACGTATTTGTTTTGGTACGATTACATGTAAACATACGTGCACATGCGCAATGCAACATCACAAAAAAGAAAAAGGAAATCTTACTTCGTAATTTCACACAACTTTTGCTAGAATACAAAATTCAAGTTCTTAACAACCTTCGAGCTAGTAGAGTTTGATGCGTCGTTATTCATTGTAAACGTGCCCTTCTATCTATCTTAAATCTACGTGCATCAAGGGAACCTGCAGAAGTCGCAGTGGCACCCGATTGGACGGCATTTGGCCACCTGGGAGCACCTCCCCTGACAAAGAGGTTCATCCTTGTTCTCAACGCGGCATGAATCGTCACAGTTGGTGGAATTGCATGGATCACGCGTCCCAACATATCTTCCAAAGCAAGATTCTCCGGGTCTAGCATCTGCAAAAACATCATTATATACGAGTATTAATTAATAGAGAATCGCACGTCTAATTTGTGGTCGGATCGGTTGTCCAAGCATGTGGTACTATAGGCGTAAGAACAAACGAGTCCGTACCTGATGATGATGATAGCATGAGCAAGATTAGAGTCACGCACAGCAGGGCGGTCCTCATCTTGGCTAACGGCGGCGTTGAGTTGATGATGGGAAAGAGGATGTTCTGTTTGACTTGTAATAGCAGAAACAATAATATGGCTACCCTTTTATTTATATAACCGTGGAAGGTAATAATTGCTACGAGTAGAAACGAAGGAAAATAGTATGAACAATTATTGAGGCGGATCGGTTTATATCCGCCCCATTGATTTCCGGCATGATCTTTTCCTTGTTTAACAAGAGATCGTGTCGCTTTACTAATTTCCGTATGGTAGTGTTTGATTTGATTGATTCTATAACAGATTCTACCAGGAGAGTGCCTTGTACTCTAGGTGCCGAGTCGGACCCCCAATATCCCAGTTTCGTCGGGTCAAGGCCATTATTTCGTCACCACATGAAACATGTGGAAAACAATCCAAACAATTCAAAAAAAAGGCCATTATTTCGTCCAACACGCCCTACGCCTTGGGACTCGGAGCATCTCCAGCCGTTCAGCCTCCCAGGGCGTCGTCGAAAAAAAATGGTTTGGGGGCGAACCGGCGCTAGATTAGCCTCTGGGGGCGACCTAGCTTCCAGCCACGCCCCCAGGCGTTGCCCCGGCCGCGGCAAATTCAAACGGCGTCTCATTCCCGCTCACAAAATAGACGCCACAAATCCGGCGATCAAACGGCCACAAGTTCGGCGTACAAAAAGCAGAAAGGACGCGCGTGCGCATCAACGGCAAGGTCGGCCTCCGGCGTCGGCGTGCGCGGGCTTGGCGGGGTCTCCGTGCTGGGCGGCGTCGGTGTGGCTTCTGTGTTGCGGGGAGTCTCGGCGGCATCATCGCTCGGGCTTGGCGGCGTCTTCGGCGTGGGCGTCGGCATGGGCGTCGTCGTCGAGGGAAGCTGGTTCAGGATGAGGCCACGCTCCGCCAAGTACCACGCCTTGACCGCCTTGTCGTTGCTCTGGAGCATGTCCGCCCCGCCCAGCAGGAAAGGCAGGTCAGTGTTTCTCTTCTTCGCGGCGACATTGGTCCGGAGTAGGTCGAGCTTGACGGTGCTGCTCGACATCAACGCCGACCACCGCGCCTCGGTCTTCTCTTCACGAAGGGCGGCCTGGGCCTGCGCGTCGGCGAGGCAATGCTCGATGGACTCCTGCACACGAGTGGTGGCCGCGTCGGCGTGTTTCCCCTTCTTGGCACATTTGTTGCCGTCCGGACGCCCTTCTGACGCGCCCGGAGTCGGCGCGTCCGGCTTGTAGGTCTCCTTGGCCTTGTCGAGGATGCGCCGGACTTTCGCCCACTTCTCGCACTTGTCAATGCGCTTGTAAACGTTGAGGTACTTGAATTCGGCGTCGCTGTTGCCCTGCCGATACATGGCGAACATGCGCAGCAGCTGCGCGGAGGAACAACTAGTTGGGGGGCGCACACGGCGAAGAGAGGCGGGAGACCGGCGTGCCATACCTGATCCTCAACGCTGGAGCCGCTCTTCGGGCGAGCCGCGACCTCCTCGACGATCCCATGCCATTTGTTGCACGCCCCTGGATACGCCCCCAATGGTTCGCCATCGCCTTCGACCCGCGCTGCATGTAGACGCCTTTAAAGTATGGGTTGACGAGCTTGCGCTCGTCGAACTCGGCCTTGATGCTCTCCCAGTACATCTCGATACTCTGGTTCGTGCCGGTGGTCGGGTCGAGGCAGACGACTTTTCATGCTTCGGCGAGGCATTCCTCCTTTTTGGACGCCCACTTGATGCGCGGCTCGCCGGACCTTGCCGCATGCTTCTTCTTCTTGCGCCTCCTTGCCGGAACAGTCGCCGGCTCCTCCTCCTCCTGCTCCTCCTCGTCATAGACGTAGCCGAGCTCACCGTCCATGCCGCCGCTGAGATCCACCGTGTCGTCCGGGGTAACGAACTCGGGAGACGCGGAGGCCGCGGCCGAGCCTGTCGCGATGATGTCGTCCATGTCGGCCTCGGTCTCGTCAGTGTCGCCGAGGTGCGAGAAGGGCAGCGCGCCACGGCGGAGAGGGGCGTCGGGGAGGACGCGTAGGCGGACGGCGAGTAGTTGTTGGAGGGTACTGCACGCCGCCGAAGGCGGGCGAGGGAGTGCGCTGGGCCGGGTGTCCATGGGGGAAGGTGACGTTGGGGTTGAACCCATTGTACGCGTCCCCTTCGGCGCAGCCTGGCGAGGGCACGCATCCCCATGGCTGTGGCGACGGAGAGCCGACGCCTTGCTGGCCCCAGGGCGCGTACTGGGTGTGGCTGCCGGGTGGATTCATCATCCCCGCGTGAGTCGCCTCGGTCTCGGCTTGGTCCGCCGAAGCCGCAGCCGCATGTGCCGCGTTGTCATGGGCCTTCTTGGCGATTGCCCTTTTCCACCGGTCGGCGGTGACAGCCTCTCGTCGCTGAACTTCCTGTTGGAAATATGCCCTAGAGGCAATAATAAAAGCATTATTATTATATTTCCTTGTTCATGATAATTGTCTTTATTCATGCTATAATTGTGTTATCCGGAAATCATAATACATGTGTGAATAATAGACACCAACATGTCCCTAGTAAGCCTCTAGTTGACTAGCTCGTTGATCAACAGATAGTCATGGTTTCCTGACTATGGACATTGGATGTCATTGATAACGAGATCACATCATTAGGAGAATGATGTGATGGACAAGACCCAATCCTAAACATAGCATAAGATCGTATAGTTCGTTTGCTAGAGTTTTCCAATGTCAAGTATCTTTTTCTTAGACCATGAGATCGTGTAACTCCCGGATACCGTAGGAGTGCTTTGGGTGTACCAAACGTCACAACATAACTGGGTGACTATAAAGGTATGCTACGGGTGTCTCCGAAAGTGTCTGTTGGGTTGACACGGATCAAGACTGGGATTTGTCACTCCGTATGACGGAGAGGTATCACTGGGCCCACTCGGTAATGCATCATCATAATGAGCTCAAAGTGACCAAGTGTCTGGTCACGGGATCATGCATTACGGTACGAGTAAAGTGACTTGCCGGTAACGAGATTGAACGAGGTATTGGGATACCGACGATCGAATCTCGGGCAAGTAACATACCGATTGACAAAGGGAATTGTATACGAGGTTGCTTGAATCCTCGACATCGTGGTTCATCCGATGAGATCATCGAGGAGCATGTGGGAGGCAACATGGGTATCCAGATCCCGCTGTTGGTTATTGACCGGAGAGCGATCTCGGTCATGTCTACATGTCTCCCGAACCCGTAGGGTCTACACACTTAAGGTTCGGTGATGCTAGGGTTGTAGGGATATGTATATGCAGTAACCCGAATGTTGTTCGGAGTCCCGGATGAGATCCCGGACGTCACGAGGAGTTCCGGAATGGTTAGGTAAAGAATTATATATAGGAAGTGCTATTTCGGGCATCGGGACAAGTTTCAGGGTCACCGGTATTGTACTGGGACCACCGGAAGGGTCCCGGGGGTCCACCGGGTGGGGCCACCTGCCCCGGGGGGCCACATGGGCTGTAGGGGGTGCGCCTTGGCCTACATGGGCCAAGGGCACCAGCCCCAAGAGGCCCATGCGCCTAAGGTTCAAGAAGGGAAGAGTCCCAAAGGGGGAAGGCACCCCCTAGGTGCCTTGGGGGGGGGAGGGATTCCTCCCTTGGCCGCCGCCCCCCTAGGAGATTGGATCTCCTAGGGCCGGCGCCCCCCTTGGACTCCCTATATATAGTGGGGGAAGGAGGGCTTTTCATAACACATCTTTGGTGCCTCCCTCTCCCTCTCCAACACCTCCTCCTCCTCCATAGAGCTTGGCGAAGCCCTGCCGGAGTACTGCAGCTCCATCAACACCACGCCGTCGTGCTGCTGCTAGAGCCATCTTCCTCGACCTCTCCTTCCCCTTGCTGGATCAAGAAGAAGGAGACGTTACGCTGACCGTACGTGTGTTGAACGCGGAGGTGCCGTCCGCTCGGTGCTAGGATCTCCGGTGATTTGGATCACGTCGAGTACGCCTTCCTCATCCCCGTTCTTTGAACGCTTCCGCGCGTGATCTACAAAGGTATGTAGATGCAATCCAATCACTCATTGCTAGATGAACTCCTAGATGGATCTTGGTGAAACCGTAGGAAATTTTTTGTTTTCTGCAACGTTCCCCAACAGTGGCATCATGAGCTAGGTCTATGCGTAGTTCTCTTGCACGAGTAGAACACAAATTTGTTGTGGGCGTAGATGTTGTCAACTTTCTTGCCGCTACTAGTCTTATCTTGCTTCAGCGGTATTGTGGGATGAAGCGGCCCGGACCAACCTTACACGTACGCTTACGTGAGACCGGTTCCACCGACTAACATGCACAAGTTGCATAAGGTGGCTGGCGGGTGTCTGTCTCTCCTACCTTAGTTGGAGCGGATTCGATGAAAAGGGTCCTTATGAAGGGTAAATAGAAGTTGACAAATCACGTTGTGGCTTTCACGTAGGTAAGAAAACGTTCTTGCTAGAACCCTGTTTCAGCCACGTAAAACTTGCAACAACAATTAGAGGACGTCTAACTTGTTTTTGCAGCAAGTGCTTTGTGATATGATATGGCCAAAGTTATGATGAATGATGAATGATCTATATGTGATGTATGAGATGTTCATGCTATTGTAATAGGAATCACGACTTGCATGTCGATGAGTATGACAACCGGCAGGAGCCATAGGAGTTGTCTTTATTTTTTTATGACCTGCGTGTCATTGAGAAACGCCATGTGAATTACTTTACTTTATTGCTAAACGCGTTAGCCATAGTAGTAGAAGTAATAGTTGGCGAGCAACTTCATGGAGACACAATGATGGAGATCATGATGATGGAGATCATGGTGTCATGCCGGTGACAACATGATCATGGAGCCCCAAGATGGAGATCAAAGGAGCTATGTGATATTGGCCATATCATGTCACTATTATTATTTGATTGCATGTGATGTTTATCATGTTTTGCATCTTGTTTACTTAGAACAATGGTAGTAAATAAGATGATCCCTCATAATAATTTCAAGAAAGTGTTCCCCCTAACTGTGCACCGTTGCGACAGTACGTTGTTTCGAAGCACCACGTGATGATCGGGTGTTAGATTCTAACGTTCACATACAACGGGTGTAAGACAGATTTACACATGCAAACACTTAGGTTGACTTGACGAGCCTAGCATGTACAGACATGGCCTCGGAACACAGAAGACCGAAAGGTCGAGCATGAGTCGTATAGAAGATACGATCAACATGAAGATGTTCACCGATGTTGACTAGTCCGTCTCACGTGATGATCGGACACGGCCTAGTTAACTCGGATCATGTTATACTTAGATTACTGGAGGGATGTCTATCTAAGTGGGAGTTCATTGAATAATTTGATTAGATGAACTTAATTATCATGAACTTAGTCTAAAATCTTTACAATATGTCTTGTAGATCAAATGGCCAACGTAGTCCTCAACTTCAACGCGTTCCTAGAGAAAACCAAGCTGAAAGACGATGGCAGCAACTACACGGACTGGGTCCGGAACCTGAGGATCATCCTCATAGCTGCCAAGAAAGATTATGTCCTACAAGCTCCGCTAGGTGACCCACCCATCCCACAGAACCAAGACGTTATGAACGCTTGGCAGACACGTGCTGATGATTACTCCCTCGTTCAGTGCGGCATGCTTTACAGCTTAGAACCGGGACTCCAAAAACGTTTTGAGAGACACGGAGCATATGAGATGTTCGAAGAGCTGAAAATGGTTTTCCAAGCTCATGCCTGGGTCGAGAGATATGAAGTCTCCGACAAGTTCTTCAGCTGTAAGATGGAGGAAAATAGTTCTGTCAGTGAGCACATACTCACAATGTCTGGGTTACATAACCACTTGACTCAGCTAGGAGTTAATCTCCCGGATGACGCGGTCATTGACAGAATCCTCCAGTCGCTTCCACCAAGCTACAAGAGCTTTGTGATGAACTTCAATATGCAGGGGATGGAAAAGACCATTCCTGAGGTATTTGCAATGCTGAAATCAGCAGAGGTAGAAGTCAAAAAGGAACATCAAGTGTTGATGGTGAATAAAACCGCTAAGTTCAAGAAGGGCAAGGGTAAGAAAGCCTTCAAGAAGGACGGCAAGGGAGTTGCCGCGCCCGGTAAGCAAGCTGCCGGGAAGAAGTCAAAGAATGGACCCAAGCCCGAGACTGAGTGCTTTTATTGCAAGGGAAGTGGTCACTGGAAGCGGAACTGCCCCAAATACTTAGCGGACAAGAAGGCCGGCAAAACGAAAGGTATATTGTGATATACATGTAATTGATGGTACCTTACCAGTATTCGTAGTAGCTCCTGGATATTTGATACCGGTGCGGTTGCTCACATTTGTAACTCAAAGCAGGAGCTGCGGAATAAGCGGAGACAGGCAAAGGACGAGGTGACGATGCGCGTCGGGAATGGTTCCAAGGTCAATGTGATCGCCATCGGCACGCTACCTCTATATTTGCCTTCGGGATTAGTTTTAAACCTTAATAATTGTTATTTAGTGCCAGCTTTGAGCATGAACATTGTATCAGGATCTCGTTTAATTCGAGATGGCTACTCATTTAAATCCGAGAATAATGGTTGTTCTATTTATATGAGAGATATGTTTTATGGTCATGCTCCGATGGTAAATGGTTTATTCTTAATGAATCTCGAGCATGATGCTACACATGTTCATAGTGTGAGTACCAAAAGATGTAAGATTAATGATGATAGTCCCACATACTTGTGGCACTGCCGCCTTGGTCACATAGGTGTCAAACACATGAAGAAGCTCCATGCTGATGGACTTTTAGAGTCTCTTGATTATGAATCATTTGACATGTGTGAACCATGCCTCATGGGTAAAATGACCAAGACTCCATTCTCAGGAACAATGGAGCGAGCAACCAACTTATTGGAAATCATACATACTGATGTGTGCGGTCCAATGAGTGTTGAGGCTCGCGGTGGCTATCGTTATGTTCTCACCCTCACTGATGACTTGAGTAGATATGGGTATGTCTACTTAATGAAACACAAATCTGAAACCTTTGAAAAGTTCAAGGAATTTCAGAGTGAGGTTGAGAATCAATGTGACAGGAAAATCAAGTTCATGCGATCAGATCGTGGAGGAGAATACTTGAGTCACGAGTTTGGCACACACTTAAGAAAATGTGGAATAGTTTCACAACTCACGCCGCCTGGAACACCTCAGCGTAATGGTGTGTCCGAACGTTGTAATCGCACTCTATTAGATATGGTGCGATCCATGATGTCTCTTGCCGACTTACCGCTATCTTTTTGGGGCTATGCTTTAGAGACTGCCGCATTCACTTTAAATAGGGCTCCGTCGAAATCCGTTGAGACGACACCGTTTGAATTATGGTTTGGAAAGAAACCTAAGTTGTCGTTTCTAAAAGTTTGGGGATGCGATGCTTATGTCAAGAAACTTCAACCTGAAAAGCTCAAACCCAAGTCGGAAAAATGCGTCTTCATAGGATACCCTAAATAAACTATTGGGTATACCTTCTACCTCAGATCTGAAGGCAAGATCTTTGTTGCCAAGAATGGATCCTTTCTAGAGAAGGAGTTTCTCTCGAAAGAAGTAAGTGGGAGGAAAGTAGAACTTGATGAAGTATTACCTCTTGAACCGGAAAATGGCGCAACTCAAGAAAATGTTCCTGAGGTGGCTGCACCGACTAGAGAGGAAGTTAATGATACTGATCAAGATACTTCTGATCAAGCTCCTACTGAAATTCGAAGGTCCACAAGGACACGTTCCGCACCATATTGGTACGGCAACCCTGTCTTGGAAATCATGTTGTTAGAAAACGGTGAACCTTCAAACTATGAAGAAGCGATGGCGGGCCCGGATTCCAACAAATGGCTAGAAGCCATGAAATCCGAGATAGGATCCATGTATGAAAACGAAGTATGGACTTTGACTGACTTGCCCGTTGAGCGGCGAGCCATAGAAAATGGATCTTTAAGAAGAAGACAGACGCGGATGGTAATGTGACTATCTATAAAGCTCGGCTTGTCGCTAAGGGTTATCGACAAGTTCAAGGGGTTGACTACGATGAGACTTTCTCACCGGTAGCGAAGCTAAAGTCCGTCCGAATCATGTTAGCAATTGTCGCTTTCTACGATTATGAGATATGGCAAATGGACGTCAAAACGGCATTCCTTAATGGTTTCCTTAAGGAAGAATTGTATATGATGCAGCCGGAAGGTTTTGTCGATCCTAAGAATGCTGACAAGGTGTGCAAGCTCCAACGCTCGATTTATGGGCTGGTGCAAGCATCTCGAAGTTGGAACATTCGCTTTGATGAGATGATCAAAGCGTTTGGGTTTACGCAGACTTATGGAGAAGCCTGCGTTGACAAGAAAGTGAGTGGGAGCTCTGTAGCATTTCTCATATTATATGTAGATGACATACTTTTGATGGGAAATGATATAGAACTCTTGGACAGCATTAAGGCCTACTTGAATAAGAGTTTTTCAATGAAGGACCTTGGAGAAGCTGCTTATATATTAGGCATCAAGATCTACAGAGATAGATCAAGACGCCTCATAGGTCTTTCACAAAGCACATACCTTGATAAGATATTGAAGAAGTTCAATATGGATCAGTCTAAGAAGGGGTTCTTGCCTGTGTTGCAAGGTGTGAAATTGAGCTCAGCTCAATGTCCGACCATGGCAGAAGATATAGAAGAGATGAGTGCCATCCCCTATGCCTCAGCCATAGGTTCTATTATGTATGCCATGTTGTGTACCAGACCTAATGTAAACCTTGCCGTAAGTTTGGTAGGAAGGTACCAAATTAATCCCGGCAAGGAACACTGGACAGCGGTCAAGAATATCCTGAAGTACCTGAAAAGGACTAAGGAAATGTTTCTCATCTATGGAGGTGACGAAGAGCTCGTCGTAAAGGGTTACGTCGACGCTAGCTTCGACACAGATCTGGATGACTCTAAGTCACAAACCGGATACGTGTATATTTTGAATGGTGGGGCAGTAAGCTGGTGCAGTTGCAAGCAGAGCGTCGTGGCGGGATCTACATGTGAAGCGGAGTACATGGCAGCCTCGGAGGCAGCACATGAAGCAATTTGGGTGAAGGAGTTCATCACCGACCTAGGAGTCATACCCAATGCGTCGGGGCCGATCAAGCTCTTCTGTGACAACACTGGAGCTATTGCTCTTGCCAAGGAGCCCAGGTTTCCATAGATATTTGTAAAGTACATACGGACCTGAATGTAGCCGATCCGTTGACTAAACCTCTCCCTAGAGCAAAACATGATCAACACCAGAATTCCATGGGTGTTCGATTCATCACAATGTAACTAGATTATTGACTCTAGTGCAAGTGGGAGACTGTTGGAAATATGCCCTAGAGGCAATAATAAAAGCATTATTATTATATTTCCTTGTTCATGATAATTGTCTTTATTCATGCTATAATTGTGTTATCCGGAAATCATAATACATGTGTGAATAATAGACACCAACATGTCCCTAGTAAGCCTCTAGTTGACTAGCTCGTTGATCAACAGATAGTCATGGTTTCCTGACTATGGACATTGGATGTCATTGATAACGAGATCACATCATTAGGAGAATGATGTGATGGACAAGACCCAATCCTAAACATAGCATAAGATCGTATAGTTCGTTTGCTAGAGTTTTCCAATGTCAAGTATCTTTTCCTTAGACCATGAGATCGTGTAACTCCCGGATACCGTAGGAGTGCTTTGGGTGTACCAAACGTCACAACGTAACTGGGTGACTATAAAGGTATGCTACGGGTGTCTCCGAAAGTGTCTGTTGGGTTGACACGGATCAAGACTGGGATTTGTCACTCCGTATGACGGAGAGGTATCACTGGGCCCACTCGGTAATGCATCATCATAATGAGCTCAAAGTGACCAAGTGTCTGGTCACGGGATCATGCATTACGGTACGAGTAAAGTGACTTGCCGGTAACGAGATTGAACGAGGTATTGGGATACCGACGATCGAATCTCGGGCAAGTAACATACCGATTGACAAAGGAATTTGTATACGGGGTTGCTTGAATCCTTGACATCGTGGTTCATCCGATGAGATCATCGAGGAGCATGTGGGAGCCAACATGGGTATCCAGATTCCGCTGTTGGTTATTGACCGGAGAGCGATCTCGGTCATGTCTACATGTCTCCCGAACCCGTAGGGTCTACACACTTAAGGTTCGGTGACGCTAGGGTTGTAGGGATATGTATATGCAGTAACCCGAATGTTGTTCGGAGTCCCGAATGAGATCCCGGACGTCACGAGGAGTTCCGAAATGGTCCGGAGGTAAAGAATTATATATAGGAAGTGCTATTTCGGGCATCGGGACAAGTTTCAGGGTCACCGGTATTGTACCGGGACCACCGGAAGGGTCCCGGGGGTCCACCGGGTGGGGCCACCTGCCCCGGGGGGCCACATGGGCTGTAGGGGGTGTGCCTTGGCCTACATGGGCCAAGGGCACCAGCCCCAAGAGGCCCATGTGCCTAAGGTTCAAGAAGGGAAGAGTCCCAAAGGGGGAAGGCACCCCCTAGGTGCCTTGGGGGGGAGGGATTCCTCCCTTGGCCGCCGCCCCCCTAGGAGATTGGATCTCCTAGGGCCGGCGCCCCCCCCCTTGGACTCCCTATGTATAGTGGGGGAAGGAGGGCTTTTCATAACACATCTTTGGTGCCTCCCTCTCCCTCTCCAACACCTCCTCCTCCGCCATAGAGCTTGGCGAAGCCCTGCCGGAGTACTGCAGCTCCATCAACACCACGCCATCGTGCTGCTGCTGGAGCCATCTTCCTCGACCTCTCCTTCCCCTTGCTGGATCAAGAAGAAGGAGACGTTATGCTGATCGTACGCGTGTTGAACGCGGAGGTGCCGTCCGTTCGGTGCTAGGATCTCCGGTGATTTGGATCACGTCGAGTACGCCTTCCTCATCCCCGTTCTTTGAACGCTTCTGCGCGTGATCTACAAAGGTATGTAGATGCAATCCAATCACTCGTTGCTAGATGAACTCCTAGATGGATCTTGGTGAAACCGTAGGAACATTTTTGTTTTCTGCAACGTTCCCCAACACTTTCGCCCTCCACTCGGTGTTTGTCATGCACGGTGGCTTGGACGGCGGCGCCCTCAGCTTCCTCTGCTTCGGTTGGGCGACGGAGGCGGTCACGGTTGCCGTGGCGCGGGAGGCGACGTACTTCTTCGGTGGCATGGCGGTCGGCTGCTACCTCTTGAGCACTTGCGTTGAGGAAAGGGTGGTGCAGTAAAGTAGCGTAAGTATTTCCCTCAGTTTTTGAGAACCAAGGTATCAATCCAGTAGGAGGCCACACACGAGTCCCTCATACCTACACAAACAATTAAATCCTCACAGCCAATGCGATAAGGGGTTGTCAATCCCTACACGGTCACTTACGGGAGTGAGATCTGATAGATATGATAAGATAATATTTTTGGTATTTTTATGATAAAGATGCAAAGTAAAATAAAAGGCAATAAAAATAACTAAGTATTGGAAGATTAATATGATGGAAGATAGACCCGGGGGCCATAGGTTTCACTAGTGGCTTCTCTCGAGAGCATAAGTATTCACGACGGGTAAACAAATTATTGTTGACCAATTGACAGAATTGAGCATAATTATGAGAATATCTAGGTACGATCATGTATATAGGCATCACGTCCGAGACAAGTAGACCGACTCCTGCCTGCATCTACTACTATTAATCCACACATCGACCGCTATCCAGCATGCATCTAGAGTATTAAGTTCAAGAGAACAGAGTAACGCTTTAAGCAAGATGACATGATGTAGAGGGATAAACTCATGCAATATGAAATAAACCCCATCTTGTTATCCTCAATGGCAACAATACAATACGTGCCTTGCTGCCCCTACTGTCACTGGGAAAGGACACCGCAATATTGAACCCAAAGCTAAGCACTTCTCCCATTGCAAGAAAGATCAATCAAGTAGGCCAAACCAAACTGATAATTAGAGAGACTTGCAAAGATAACCAATCATACATAAAAGAATTCAGAGAAGATTCAAATATTGTTCATAGATAAACTTGATCATAAACCCACAATTCATCGGTCTCAACAAACACACCGCAAAAGAAGATTACATCGAATAGATCTCCACAAGAGAGGGGGAGAACTTTGTATTGAGATCCAAAAAGAGAGAAGAAGCCATCTAGCTAATAACTATGGACCCGTAGGTCTGAGGTAAACTACTCACACTTCATCGGAAGGGCTATGGTGTTGATGTAGAAGCCCTCCATGATCGATGCTCCCTCCGGCGGAGCTCCGGAACAGGCCCCAAGATGGGATCTCGTGGATACAGAAAGTTACAACGGTGGAATTAGGGTTTTGGCTCCGTATCTGGTAGTTTGGGGATACGTAGGTATATATAGGAGGAAGGAGTACGTCGGTGGAGCAACAGGGGGCCCACGAGGGTGGACGGTGCGCCCAGGGGGGTAGGCGCGCCCCCTACCTCGTGGCCTCCTGGTTGATGTCTTGACGTAGGGTCCAAGTCCTCTGGACCATGTTCGTTCCGAAAATCACGTTGCCGAAGGTTTCATTCTGTTTGGACTCCGTTTGATACTCTTTCTCTGCGAAACCCTAAAATAAGCAAAAAAACCGCAATTCTGGGTTGGGCCTCCGGTTAATAGGGTAGTCCCAAACATAATATAAAAGTGTATAATAAAGCCCAATAATGTCCAAAACAGAATATAATATAGCATGGAACAATAAAAAATTATAGATATGTTGGAGATGTATCAAGCATCCCCAAGCTTAATTCCTGCTCGTCCTCGAGTAGGTAAATGATAAAAACAGAATTTTTGATGTGGAATGCTACTTGGCATAATTTCAATGTAATTCTCTTAATTGTGGTATGAATATTCAGATCCGAAAGATTCAAGACAAAGTTTTAATATTGGCATAGAAATAATAATACTTCAAGTATACTAACTAAGCAATTATGTCTCTTCAAATTAACATGGCCAAAGAAAGGTATCCCTACAAAATCATATAGTCTGGCTATGCTCCATCCTCACCACACAAAGTATTCAAATCATGCACAACCCCGATGACAAGCCAAGCAATTGTTTCACACTTTTAATGTTCTCAAACTTTTTCAATCTTCACGCAATACATGAGCGTGAGCCATGGACATAGCACTATAAGTGGAATAGAATGGTGGTTGTGGAGAAGACTGATACGTCTCCAACGTATCTATAATTTTTGATTGCTCCATGCTATATTATCTACTGTTTTGGACTATATTGGGCTTTATTTTCCACTTTTATATTATTTTTGGGACTAACCTACTAACCGGAGGCCCAGCCCAGAATTGCTGTTTTTTTTGCCTATTTTAGTGTTTCGAAGAAACGGAATATCAAACGGAGTCCAAACGGAATGAAACCTTCGGGAACGTGATTTTCTCACCGAACGTGATCCAGGAGACTTGGACCCTACTCCAAGGAGTCAAAGAGGCGGTCACGAGGGTGGGGGGCACCCCCCCTAGGGTGCGCCCCCTGCTTCGTGGGCCCCTCGGAGCTCCACCGACATACTCCTTCCTCCTATATATACCTACTTACCCCCAAATGATCAGAAACAGAGCCAAAAACCTAATTCCACCGCCGCAACTTTCTGTATCCACGAGATCCCATCTTGGGGCCTGTTCCGGAGCTCCGCCGGAGAGGGCCATCATCACGGAGGGCTTCTGCATCATCATAGCCTCTCCGATGAAGTGTGAGTAGTTTATCTCAGACCTTCGGGTCCATAGTTAGTAGCTAGATGGCTTCTTCTCTCTTTTTGGATCTCAATACAAAGTTCTCCCCCTCTATTGTGGAGATCTATTCGATGTAATCTTCTTTTTGCGGTGTGTTTGTTGAGACCGATGAATTGTGGGTTTATGATCAAGTCTATCTATGAATAATATTTGAATCTTCTCTGAATTCTTTTATGTATGATTGGTTATCTTTGCAAGTCTCTTCGAATTATCCGTTTGGTTTGGCCAACTAGATTGGTAGTTCTTGCCATGGGAGAATTGCTTAGCTTTGGGTTTGATCTTGCGGTGTCCTTTCCCAGTGACAGAAGGGGTAGCAAGGCATGTATTGCATCATTGCCATCGAGGATAACAAGATGGGGTTTATTTCATATTGCATGAATTTATCTCTCTACATCATGTCATCTTGCTTAAGGCGTTACTCTGTTTTTAACTTAATACTCTAGATGCATGCTGGATAGCGGTCGATGAGTGGAGTAATAGTAGTAGATGCAGAATCGTTTCGGTCTACTTGTCACGGACGTGATGCCTATATACATGATCATGCCTAGATATTCTCATAACTATGCTCAATTCTGTCGATTGTTCAACAGTAATTTGCTCACCCACCGTAGAATACTTATGCTCTTGAGAGAAGCCACTAGTGAAACCTATGGCCCCCGGGTCTATTCTCATCATATCAATCTCCATCACTTTAATCTTGCTTTGCTTTTACTTTTTACTTTGCATCTCTATACCAAAAATACCAAAAATATTATATCTATCAGATCTCACTCTCGTAAGTGACCGTGAAGGTATTGACAACCCCTAATCACGTTGGTTGCGAGTAGCTATCGTTTTGTGCAGGTACGAGGGACTTGAGCGTGGCCTCCTACTGGATCGATACCTTGGTTCTCAAAAACTGAGGGAAATACTTACGCTACTTTGATGCATCATCCCTTCCTCTTCGGGGAAAACCAACGCAAGCTCAAGAGGTAGCAAGAAGGATTTCTGGCGCCGTTGCCGGGGAGTCTACGCAAAAAGTCAACATACCAAGTACCCATCACAATCCCTATCTCTCGCATTATATTATTTGCCATTTGCCTCTTATTTTCCTCTCCCCCACTTCACCCTTGTCGTTTTATTCGCCCTCTCTCTCTCTATCCTCTCTCTCTATTTGCCTCTTTTGCCCGCTTGCCTTTTTGTTTGCTCGTGTGTTAAATTGCTTGTTTGTCGCGATGGCTCAAGATAATACTAAATTATGTGACTTCACCAATACCAATAATAATGATTTCCTTAGCACTCCGATTGCTCCTCCTGCCAATACTGAATCTTATGAAATCAATACTGCTTTGTTGAATCTTGTTATGGAAGATCAATTCGCCGGCCTTCCTAGTGAAGATGCCGCTACTCATCTGAATAGCTTTGTTGATTTATGTGATATGCAAAAGCAAAAAGATGTCGATAATGATGTCGTTAAATTGAAGCTATTTCCTTTTTCGCTTAGAGATCGTGCTAAAGCTTGGTTTTCGTCTTTGCCTAAAAATAGTATTGATTTTTGGAACAAGTGCAAAGATGCTTTTATCTCTAAGTATTTCCCTCCCGCTAAGATCATCTCTCTTAGAAACGATATTATGAACTTTAAGCAACTTGATCATGAACATGTTGCACAAGCGTGGGAGAGAATGAAATTAATGATATGTAATTTCCCTACTCATGGTTTGAATTTGTGGATGATTATACAAAAATTTTATGCCGGATTGAATTTTGCTTCTAGAAATCTTTTAGATTCGGCCGCGGGAGGCACTTTTATGGAAATCACTTTAGGAGATGCTAATAAACTCCTAGATAATATTATGGTTAATTATTCTCAATGGCATACTGAAAGATGTTCTAATAAAAAAGTGCATGTGATAGAAGAAATCAATGTTTTGAGTGGAAAGATGGATGAACTTATGAAATTATTTGCTGCTAAGAGTGTTTCTTCTGATCCTAATGATATGCCTTTGTCTACTTTGATTGAGAATAACAATGAATCTATGGATGTGAATTTTGTTGGTAGGAATAATTTTGGTAACAATGCTTATAGAGGGAATTTTAATCCTAGGCCATATCCTAGTAATTCTTCTAATAATTATGGTAATTCCTACAACAACTATTATGGAAATTATAATAAGATGCCCTCTGAATTTAAGAATAGTGTTAAAGAGTTTATGAATTCACAAAAGAATTTTAATGCTTTGCTTGAAGAGAAATTGCTTAAAGTTGATGATTTGCCTAGAAACGTTGATAGAATTTCTCTTGAGATTGATTCTTTAAAGATTAGATCTATTCCTCCTAAGCATGATATCAATGAGTCTCTCAAATCCATGAGAATTTCCATTGATGAGTGCAAGGAAAGAACCGCTAGGATGCGTGCTTCCAAAGATGCCTTTATTAAAGCGTGTTCTTCCAATTCCTATGAAAATCAAGATGAAGATCTAAAAGTTATTGATTTGTCCCATATTAAATCTTTGTTTTTCAATATGAATCTTGATGAAACTGAATATGATCTTCCTTTACCTAGAAGGCGTTCTAAAAATTCGGAGTATTTAGATCTTTATGATGAAATTGATGAAAGTGGGATTGAAAGAAATAAAAATCTAGATGTTGCTAAACCCACTATATTGGATTTCAAGGAATTTAATTATCAAAGTTGCTCTTTAATTGATTGTATTTCCTTGTTGCAATCCGTGTTAAATTCTCCACATGCTTATAGTCAACATAAAGCCTTCACCGAACATATTGTTGATGCCTTGATGCAATCTTATGAAGAAAAACTTGAGTTGAAAGTTTCTATCCCTAGAAAACTCTATGATGAGTGGGAACCAACTATTAAAATTAAAATTAAAGATCATGAGTTTTATGCTTTGTGTGATTTGGGTGCTAGTGTCTCCACTATCCCCAAAATTTTGTGTGATTTGCTAGATTTCCGCAATTTTGATGATTGCTCTCTAAACTTGCATCTCGCGGATTCTACTATTAAGAAACCTATGGTATGGATTAAGGATGTTCTTATTGTTGCAATAGGAATTATCTGTCCGTAGATTTCATTGTTCTTGATATAGATTGCAATCCTTCTTGCCCTATTATTCTTGGTAGACCTTTCCTTAGAACGGTTGGTGCGATTATTGACATGAAGGAAGGGAATATTAGATTTCAATTTCCATTAAAAAAGGGCATGGAACACTTTCCTAGAAAGAAAATAAAATTGCCATATGAAACTATCATGAGAGCCACTGATGGATTTCCTACCAAAGATGGCAATACCTAGATCTATCCTCGCTTTTATGCCTAGCTAGGGGCGTTAAACGATAGCGCTTGTTGGGAGGCAACCCAATTTTATTTTTATTCCTTCCATTTTGCTCCTGCTTAGTAATAAATAAATTATCTAGCCTCTGTTTTGGTTGTGTTTTTTGTGTTTAATTAGTGTTTGTGCCAAGTAGAACCGTTGGGAAGACTTGGGGAAAGTCTTGTTGAACTTGCTGTAAAAAACAGAAACTTTAGCGCTCACGAGAACTGCTGTCATTTTTATTTGAAGAGTGATATTTAGTTAATTATTTTTGAATATGATTAATAGATAAATTACTCAAGTCCAGCAATTTATATTAGAATTTTTGGGGTTCCATATCTTTCTCTATCTACAGATTACTACAGACTGTTCTGTTTTTGACAGATTCTGTTTTTCGTGTGTTGTTTGTTTATTTTGATGAATCTATGGTTAGTAAAATAGTTTATAATCCATAGAGAAGTTGGAATACAGTAGTTTTAACACCAATATAAATAAATAATGAGTTCATTACAGTACCTTGAAGTGGTATTTTGTTTTCTTTCACTAACGGAGCTCATGAGTTTTCTACTTTAAGTTTTGTGTTGTGAAGTTTTCATGTTTTGGGTGAATTCTTGTGATGGATTATGGAACAAGGAGTGGCAAGAGCCTAAGCTTGGGGATGCCCATATCACCCCCAAGATAATCCAAGGACACCAAAAATTCAAAGCTTGGGGATGCCCCGGAAGGCATCCCCTCTTTCGTCCACTTCCATCGGTAATTTACTTGGAGCTATATTTTTATTCACGAACATGATATGTGTTTTGCTTGGAGCGTCTTGTATTATTTGTGTCTTTGTGTTTTAGTACGTCACAATTATCCTTGCTGTACATACCTTTTGAGAGAGCCATACATGAATTAGAATTTGATAGAATACTCTATGTGCTTCACTTATATCTTTTGAGCTATGTAGTTTTGCTCTATGTGCTTCACTTATATCTTTTTGAGCTAAGTAGTTTTGCTCGATGTGCTTCACTTATATCTTTTGAGCGTTATAATTTTGCTCTATGTGCTTCACTTAGATCTTTTAGAGCACGGTGGTGGATTTGTTTTAAAGAAACCATTGATCTCTCATGCTTCACTTAAATTATTTTGAGAGTCTCTTAATAGCATGGTAATTTGCTTAATAATAATATGCTTGGTATTCAAGATTTGTGAAACTTTCTTTTGAGTGTGTTGAATACTAAGAAAAGATTGAAGCATGATAATTGTTTTGAGATATGGAGGTGATAATATTAAAGTCATGCTAGTTGAGTAGTTGTGAATTTAAAGAATACTTGTGTTAATGTTTGTGATTCCCGTAGCATGCACGTATGGTGAACCATTATGTGATGAAGTTGGAGCATGATTTATTTATTGATTGTCTTCCTTATGAGTGGCGGTCGGGGACGAGCGATGGTCTTTTCCTACCAATCTATCCCCCTAGGAGCATGCGCGTAATACTTTGCTTTGATAACTTCTAGATTTTTGCAATAAGTATATGAGTTCTTATGACTAATGTTGAGTCCATGGATTATACGCACTCTCACCCTCCCACCTTTGCTAGCCTCTTTAATACCGCGCACTTTTCGCCGGTATCATACACCTACCATATACCTTCCTCAAAACAGCCACCATACCTACCTATTATGGCATTTCCATAGCCATTCCGAGATATATTGCCATGCAACTTTCCACCGTTCCGTTTATTATGACACACTCCATCATTGTCATATTGCATATCCTGGTACACCGCCGGAGGCATTCATATAGAGTCATATTTTGTTCTAAGTATCGAGTTGTAATTGTCGAGTTGTAAGAAAAATAAAAGTGTGATGATCATCATTTTTAGAGCATTGTCCCAGTGAGGAAAGAATGATGGAGACTATGATTCCCCCATAAGTCGGGATGAGACTCCGGACGAAAAATAAAAAAAGGAGGCCAAAGAAGCCCAAATAAAAAGAGGCCATAAAAAAGAGAAAATGCCCAAATAAAAAAATGAGAGAAAAAGAGAGAAGGGACAATGCTACTACCCTTTTTACCACACTTGTGCTTCAAAGTAGCACCATGATCTTCATAGTAGAGAGTCTCTCATGTTATCACTTTCATATACTAGTGGGAATTTTACATTATAGAACTTGGCTTGTATATTCCAATGATGGGCTTCCTCAAATTGCCCTAGGTCTTCATGATCAAGCAAGTTGTATGCACACCCACTTAGTTTCTTTTTAAGCTTTCATATACTTATAGCTCTAGTGCATCCGTTGCATGGCAATCCCTACTCACTCACATTGATATCTATTGATGTGCATCTCCATAGCCCATTGATACGCCTACTTGAGGTGAGACTATCCCCTCCTTTTTGTCTTCTCCACAACCACCATTCTATCCCACCTATAGTGCTATATCCATGGCTCACGCTCATGTATTGCGTGAAGATTGAAAAAAGTTTTGAAAAAGTTAGAGTATGAAACAATTGCTTGGCTTGTCATCGGGGTTGTGCATGATTTAAATACTTTGTGTGGTGAAGATAGAGCATACCCAGACTATATGATTTTGTAGGGATAACTTTCTTTGGCCATGTTATTTTGACAAGACATAATTGCTTTGTTAGTATGCTTGAAGTCTTATTATTTTTATGTCAATATAAACTTTTGTCTTGAATCTTTCGAATCTGAGTATTCATATCACAATTAAGAAGATTTGCATTGAAATTATGCCAAGTAGCACTCCACATCAAAAATTCTCTTTTTATCATTTACCTACTCGAGGACGAGCATGAATTAAGCAAGGGGATGCCTGATACGTCTCCAACGTATCTATAATTTTTGATTGCTCCATGCTATATTATCTACTGTTTTGGACTATATTGGGCTTTATTTTCCACTTTTATATTATTTTTGGGACTAACCTATTAACCGGAGGCCCAACCTAGAATTGCTGTTTTTTTGCCTATTTCAGTGTTTCGAAGAAATGGAATATCAAACGGAGTCCAAACGGAATGAAACCTTAGGAACGTGATTTTCTCACCGAACGTGATCCAGGAGACTTGGACCCTACTCCAAGGAGTCAAAGAGGCGGTCACGAGGGTGGGGGATGCCCCCCTAGGGCGCGCCCCCTGCCTCATGGGCCCCTCGGAGCTCCACCGACGTACTCCTTCCTCCTATATATACCTACGTACCCCCAAACGATCAGAAACGGAGCCAAAAACCTAATTCCACCGCCGCAACTTTCTGTATCCACGAGATCCCATCTTGGGGCCTGTTCCGGAGCTCCGCCGGAGAGGGCCGTCATCACGGAGGGCTTCTACATCATCATAGCCTCTCCGATGAAGTGTGAGTAGTTTATCTCAAACCTTCGGGTCCATAGTTAGTAGCTAGATGGCTTCTTCTCTCTTTTTGGATCTCAATACAAACTTCTCCCCCTCTCTTGTGGAGATCTATTCGATGTAATCTTCTTTTTGCGGTGTGTTTGTTGAGACCGATGAATTGTGGGTTTATGATCAAGTCTATCTATGAATAATATCTGAATCTTCTCTGAATTCTTTTATGTATGATTGGTTATCTTTGCAAGTCTCTTCGAATTATCTGTTTGGTTTGGCCAACTAGATTGGTAGTTCTTACCATGGGAGAAGTGCTTAGCTTTGGGTTCGATCTTGCGGTGTCCTTTCCCAGTGACAGAAGGGGCAGCAAGGCACGTATTGCATCGTTACCATCGAGGATAAGAAGATGGGGTTTATTTCATATTGCATGAATTTATCTCTCTACATCATGTCATCTTGCTTAAGGCGTTACCCTGTTTTTAACTTAATACTCTAGATGCATGCTGGATAGAAGCCGATGAGTGGAGTAATAGTAGTAGATGCAGAATCGTTTTGGTCTACTTGTCACGGACGTGATGCCTATATACATGATCATGCCTAGATATTCTCATAACTATGCTCAATTCTGTCAATTGCTCAACAGTAATTTGTTCACCCACCGTAGAATACTTATGCTCTTGAAAGAAGCCACTAGTGAAACCTACGGCCCCCTTGTCTATTCTCATCATATCAATCTCCATCACTTTAATCTTGCTTTGCTTTTTTACTTTGCTTTTACTTTTTACTTTGCATATCTATACCAAAAATACCAAAAATATTATATCTATCAAATCTCACTCTCATAAGTGACCGTGAAGGGATTGACAACCCCTAATCGCGTTGGTTACGAGTAGCTATCGTTTTGTGCAGGTACGAGGGACTTGAGTGTGGCCTCCTACTAGATTTATACCTTGGTTCTCAAAAACTGAGGGAAATACTTACGCTACTTTGCTGCATCATCCCTTCCTCTTCGGGGAAAACCAACGCAAGCTCAAGAGGTAGCAAAGACAAAAAGGGAGAAGGTAGTCTCACATCAACTAGGCGTATCAACGGGCTATGGAGATGCCCATCAATAGATATCAATGTGACTGAGTAGGGATTTCCATGCAACGGATGCACTAGAGCTATAAGTATATGAAAGCTCAACAAAAAGAAACTAAGTGGGTGTGCATCCAACTTGCTTGCTCACGAAGACCTAGGGCATTTTGAGGAAGCCCATCGTTGGAATATACAAGCCAAGTTCTATAATAAAAAGTTCCCACTAGTATATGAAAGTGATAACATAGGAGACTCTCTATTATGAAGATCATGGTGCTACTTTGAAGCACAAGTGTGGAAAAAGGATAGGAGTATTGCCCCTTTTTTTGGGCCTTCCTTTTTTTGGCCTTTCTCTTTTTTTGGGACAATACTCTATGAATGATGATCATCACACTTCTATTTATTTACAACTCAATTATTACAACTTGATACTAGAACAAAGTATGACTCTATATGAATGCCTCCGGCGGTGTACTGGGATAGCAATGATGCATGAGTGACTTATATGAAAGAATTATGAACGGTGGATTTGCCACAACTAAAATGTCAACTACATGATCATGCAAAGCAATATGACAATGATGGAGCGTGTCATGATAAACGGAACGGTGGAAAGTTGCATGGCAATATATCTCGGAATGGCTATGGAAATGCCATGATAGGTAGGTATGGTGGTTGTTTTGAGGAAGGTATATGGTGGGTGTATGATACCGGCGAAAGGTGCGCGGTATTAGAGAGGCTAGCAATGGTGGAAGGGTGAGAGTGCGTATAATCCATGGACTCAACATTAATCATAAAGAACTCACATACTTATTGCAAAAATCTATTAGTTATCGAAGCAAAGTACTACACGCATGCTCCTAGGGGGATAGATTGGTAGGAAAATACCATCACTCGTCCCCGATAACCACTCATAAGAAGGACAATCAATAAATACATCATGCTCCGACTTCTTAACATAACGGTTCACCGTACATGCATGCTACGGGAATCACAAACTTCAACACAAGCATTTCTCAAATTCACAACTACTCAACTAGCACGACTCTAATATCACCATCTGCATATCTCAAAACAATTATCAAGTTTCAAACTTCTCATAGTATTCAACACACTCATAAGAAAATTTTATTTATTTAATCTTGAATGCCTCAAATAATTAAAGCAAATTACCATGCTGTTTTGTAGGACTCTCAAAATATTCTAAGTGAAGCATGAGAGAACAATGGTTTCTATAAAACAAATCCACCGACGTGCTCTAAAAGATATAAGTGAAGCACTAGAGTAAAAACTATATAACTCAAAAGATATAAGTGAAGCACATAGAGTATTCTAATAACTTCCGAATCATGTGTGTCTCTCTCAAAAAGGTGTGTGCAGCAAGCATGATTGTGGAAAACTAACAAATAAAGACTCAAATAATACAAGACGCTCCAAGCAAAACACATATCATGTGGTAAATAAAAATATAGCTCCAAGTAAAGTTGCCGATAGAAGTAGACGAAAGAGGGGATGCCTTCCGGGGCATCCCCAAGCTTTGGATTTTAGGTGTCCTTAGATTATCTTGGGGGTGCCATGGGCATCCCCAAGATTTTGCTCTTGCCACTCCTTGTTCCATAATCCATCAAATCTTTACCCAAAACTTGAAAACTTCACAACACAAAACTTAAAGTAGAAAATCTCGTGAGCTCCGTTAGCGAAAGAAAACAAAACACCACTTCAAGGTACTGTAATGAACTCATTCTTTATTTATATTGGTGTTAAACCTACTGTATTCCAACTTCTCTATGGTTTATAAACTATTTTACTAGCCATAGATTCATCAAAATAAGCAAACAACACACGAAAAACAGAATCTGTCAAAAACAGAACAGTCTGTAGTAATCTGTAGCTAACGCAAGATCTGGAACTCCAAAAATTCTAAAAAAACATTCTGGACGTGAGGAATTTATTTATTAATCATCTGCAAAAAGAATTAACTAAATACCACTTTTCAAATAAAAATGGCAGCAGTTATCGTGAGGGCTAAAGTTTCTGTTTTTACAGCAAGATTAACAAGACTTTCCCCAAGTCTTCCCAACGGTTCTACTTGGCACAAACACTAATTAAACACAAAAAAGCACAACCAAAACAGAGGCTAGATAAATTATTTATTACTAAACAGGAGCAAAAAGCAAGGAATACAAATAAAATTGGGTTGCCTCCCAACAAGCGCTATCGTTTAACGCCCCTAGCTAGGCATAAAAAGCAAGGATAGATCTAGGTGTTGCCATCTTTGGTAGGCAATACATAAGTGGCTCTCATAGTAGATTCATAAGGTAATTTAATTTTATTTCTAGGGAAGTGTTCCATGCCTTTCCTTGACGGAAATTTGAATCTAATATTCCCTCCTTCATATCAATAATTGCACCAATCATTCTAAGGAAAGGTCTACCAAGAATAATAGGACATGCAGGATTGCAATCTATGTCAAGAACAATAAAATATACGTGCACATAATTCCTATTTGCAACAATAAGAACATCATTAATTCTTCCCATAGGTTTCTTAATAGTGGAATCCGCAAGGTGCAAGTTTAAAGAGCAATCATCAAAATCACAGAAACCTAACAAATCACACAAAGTCTTTGGAATCGTGGAAACACTAGCACCCAAATCACACAAAGCATAGAATTCATGATATTTAATTTTAATTTTAATAGTAGGTTCCCACTCATCATAAAGTTTTCTAGGGATATAAACTTCCAACTCAAGTTTTTCTTCATAAGATTGCATCAAAGCATCAACGATATGTTTAGTAAAAGCTTTATTTTGACTATAATCATGAGGAGAATTTAGCACGGATTGCAACAAGGAAATACAATCTATCAAAGAGCAATTGTCATAATTAAATTCCTTGAAATCCAAAATAGTGGGTTCATCAATATTTAAAGTTTTGACTTTTCAATCCCACTTTTAACAATTTTAGCATCAAGATCTAAAGACTCCAAATTTTGGGAACACCGTCTAGGTCTGGATCATATTCAGTCCCATCATTATCAAGATTCATATTGCAAAACAAATATTTAATAGGGGACACATCAATAACTTTTAGATCTTCATCTTTATTATCATGGAAACTAGAAGAACACGCTTTTATAAAGCAATCTTTCTTAGCACGCATCCTAGTGGTTCTTTCTTTGCACTCATCAATAGAAATTCTCATGGCTTTGAGAGACTCATTGATATCATGCTTAGGTGGAATAGATCTAAGTTTTGAAGATTCAACACCAAGAGAAATTCTATCAACATTCCTAGCCAACTCATCAATCTTAAGCAATTTTTCTTCAATCAAAGCATTGAAATTCTTTTGTGAAGTAATAAATTATTTAATATTAGATTCAAAATAAGAGGGCATCTTATTATAATTTCCACAAGAATTGTTGTAGGAATTACCATAATTATTAGAGGAATTACTAGGATACGGCCTAGGGTTAAAGTTTCCTCTATATGCGTTGTTACCAAAATTATTCCTACCAACAAATTCACATCCATAGATTCGTTATTATTCTCAATCAAAGTAGACAAAGGCATATCATTAGGATCAGAAGAAACACTTTTATTAGCAAATAATTTCATAAGTTGATCCATCTTTCCACTCAAAACATTAATTTCTTCTATCACATGCACTTTCTTATTAGTAGATCTTTCAGTGTGCCATTGAGAATAATTAACCATAATATTATCTAGGAGTTTAGTAGCTTATCCTAAAGTGATTTCCATAAAAGTGCCTCCCGCGGCCGAATCTAAAAGATTTCTAGAAGCAAAATTCAATCTGGCATAAAAAATTTGTATAATCATCCACAAATTCAAACCATGTGTAGGGCAATTATGTATCATTAATTTCATTCCCTCCCAAGCTTGTGCAACATGTTCATGATCAAGTTGCTTAAAATTCATAATATCGTTTCTAAGAGAGATGATCTTGGTGGGAGGAAAATACTTAGAGATAAAAGCATCTTTGCATATTCCACGAATCAATACTATTTTTAAGCAAAGACGAAAACCAAGCTTTAGCACGATCTCTAAGCGAAAAAGGAAATAGCTTCAATTTAAGAATATCATTATCCACATCTTTCTTCTTTTGCATATCACACAAATCAACGAAGCTATTTAGATGGGTAGCGGCATCTTCACAAGGAAGGCCGGAAAACGGATCTTTCATGACAAGATTCAGCAAGGCAGCATTAATTTCACAAGATTCAGCATCGGTAAGAGGAGCAATCGGAGTACTAATAAAATCATTGTTGTTGGTGTTGGTAAAGTCACACAATTTAGTGTTATCTTGAGCCATCGTGACAAGCAAGCAATCCAACACACAAGCAAACGAGGAATGGGCAAAAGGAGGCAAATAGAGAAAGAGAGGGAGGATAGAGAGAGAGAGGGCGAATAAAACGACAAGGGTGAAGTGGGGGATAGAAAAAGAAGAGGCAAATGGCAAATAATGTAATGCGGGAGATAAGGGTTGTGATGGGTACTTGGTATATTGACTTTTGCGTAGACCTCCCCGGCAACGGCGCCAGGAATCCTTCTTGCTACCTCTTGAGCACTTGCGTTGGTTTTCCCTTGAAGAGGAAAGGGTGGTGCAGCAAAGTAGCATAAGTATTTCCCTCAGTTTTTGAGAACCAAGGTATCAATCTAGTAGGAGGCCACGCACGAGTCCCTCGTACCTACACAAACAATTAAATCCTCGCAACCAACGTGATAAGGGGTTGTCAATCCCTACACGGTCACATACGAGAGTGAGATCTGATAGATATGATAAGATAATACTTTTTGTATTTTTATGATAAAGATGCAAAGTAAAATAAAAGGCAGTAAAAATAACTAAGTATTGGAAGATTAATATGATGGAAGATAGACCCGGGGGCCATAGGTTTCACTCGTGGCTTCTCTCGAGAGCATAAGTATTCACGACGGGTAAACAAATTACTGTTGACCAATTGATAGAATTGAGCATAATTATGAGAATATCTAGGTATGATCATGTATATAGGCATCACGTCCGAGGCAAGTAGACCGACTCCTGCCTGCATCTACTACTATTACTCCACACATCGACCGCTATCCAACATGCATCTAGAGTATTAAGTTCAAGAGAACAGAGTAACGCTTTAAGCAAGATGACATGATGTAGAGGGATAAACTCATGCAATATGAAATAAAACCCATCTTGTTATCCTCGATGGCAACAATACAATACGTGCCTTGCTGCCCCTACTGTCACTGGGAAAGGACACCACAAGATTGAACCGAAAGATAAGCACTTCTCCCATTGCAAGAAAGATCAATCTAGTAGGCCAAACCAAACTGATAATTCAAAGAGACTTGCAAAGATAACCAATCATACATAAAAGAATTCAGAGAAGATTCAAATATTGTTCATAGATAAACTTGATCATGAACCCACAATTCATCGGTCTCAACAGACACACTGCAAAAGAAGATTACATCGAATAGATCTCTACAAGAGAGGGGGAGAACTTTGTATTGAGATCCAAAAAGAGAGAAGAAGCCATCTAGCTAATAACTATGGACCCGTAGGTCTGAGGTAAACTACTCACACTTCATCGGAAGGGCTATGGTGTTGATGTAGAAGCCTTCCAGGATCGATGCCCCCTCCGGCGGAGCTCCGGAACAGGCCCCAAGATGGGATCTCGTGTATACAGAAAGTTACGGCGGTGGAATTAGGGTTTTGGCTCTGTATCTGGTAGTTTGGGGGTATGTAGGTATATATAGGAGGAAGGAGTACATTAGTGGAGCAACAAGGGGCCCACGAGGGTGGAGGGCGCGCCCAGGAGGGTAGGCGCGCCCCCTACCTCGTGGCCTCCTGGTTGATGTCTTGACGTAGGGTCCAAATCCTCTGGATCATGTTCGTTCCGAAAATCACGTTCCCGAAGGTTTTATTCCGTTTGGACTCCGTTTGATATTATTTTTCTGTGAAACCCTAAAATAGGCAAAAAAACAGCAATTTTGGGTTGGGCCTCCGGTTAATAGGTTAGTCCCAAAAATAATATAAAAGTGTATAATAAAGCCCAATAATGTCCAAAACAGAATATAATATAGCATGGAACAATCAAAAATTATAAATACATTGAAGACGTATCACCGGCTCGGAGGCGAGTGGGAGGGAGAAGCGGGAGGAATGGAGAGAATGGGAGGGAAGTGGGGGAAAAGCGGGAAGAGGCGCTCGACTCGCTGACAGGGCGGACCCACACGCCCTTTTCACTTGTGCCGGCGCCCCAGGCGTCTCCCAGGGCGCCGGGTTTGGCCTGGGTCCGCCGACACCAGTTTCGGCCCGAGCCGGAGAAAAACGGGCTTCTGAGGGCGCGTCTGGGCCATTTTTTCGACGCCGGCGCGGCAAAAACATCTGGGAGGGCCTGTTGGGGACGCGCCTGGAGATGCTCTCAGTTGGGAGCGCCCGACGACTAATTCACTCACGAGCGTCCATGTAGCCTCTCTCTCTCTCCTCTATCCCTTTCTCTGTCCGGTGATTTTGGTAGTAATTTTCCCAAAACCCCGGCGCCGTACTACCCAGTGGCCGATAGCGTCGCCGTGGCCGGCCTCGCGGTGGACTGCACTGTCGAGGGCGTTTGTTTTGTGGAGGCCGCTGCGAGCTACGTGCTCGCCGGACGCGAACGGCCTCGACTGCTGCCCGCTTCTTATTCCCGGCCCCGGGGAGGTCCTTCTCCAGGCGAGAAGCTTCGCGGGTTCATTCTCATGCCCCCAGGCGACGAAATTCACCTGTGGCACTGCGAGTCATGACGCTCTTGTCCCGATGGCGTTCACGGCTACGTTCATGTCATGGGGGCTGATATCGACTTCGGTCGGAGCTTCGGCGCGAAGCCAGGGAGGCGGCCGGTGCGGTGGGCGACGGACTACCTGATGAAGGCCATGGCGACCACTCATGCTGGGAGCGGCCGGCGGACATGGACACGCCGCGCACCGTCTACAAGGTTGACCCGACGCACCCGGGCTCCGACGTGGCCGTGCTGGCCACGGGGTCCATCGTCTACCGTGAGGCCGACCCGGCCTACTCCAAACGGCTCCTGGACCGCGCGTTGTCGGTCTTTGAGCAGGCGCCGGTGCGGGCGGCAACACCGCATGCACGCCCAGCTCGTCCCAGGGAGCACGCCCACATGCTACTTTTTTTGAGGGGAGTGCGGGTGGAAGCACCGGCATGGGCCGATGATCCATTTCACATCCCACGGGGGTGCTTTTTTTGAGACAAACTCGCAAAGCTTTTATTCACCCGTCAAAAATGTTTACAGGGACGAAATCCAGATTTTCTGGGTGACCTAACTAGACATGGCGGCCAGAACCCAGGGATAACGCATGCTTTGCAAGATTGTGAGCCTCAACATTCGAGGTCCTAAACTCATGATTAATCAAACAAGAAGAAAAAACTCTAGAGCGGTATATAATTCCATGTACCACGGCTCCATATTGTGCACTTGTACCTTTCTTGATTGCTTCGACAGCCACTTTACAATCCGACGCCACTAAAATATCGTGGAAGAGCAAGTCATCAGCAAGGGCCAAAGCTTCACGTATCACCAAGGTCTCCAACGTCTCTGGATCATTAAGAGTGTTGAACCGGATCGCCGACGCTCCTTGGTACTCCCCTCTGTCGTCTCTGCAAATGGCTTTAATTGTCCCGAACCCACCATGTCGCGCAACCGCCGCGTCCACATTGATTTTCATATGATTTTCTGGGGGAGGGATCCACTGTGCCGATCTAGGGGCCGGAGCCTTCTTCTCCTTCTCTGGCTTTTCCAAAACCTGAAGCTCTGTCAGGAAGTTCGATATGAAGCCATGGGTTGCAAAGGGTGTCTGGAAAACTCCCTCGTGTATTAGCTTCCTCCGCGCAGCCCAAATCGCCCATAGAGTAACGACCATTGTGACAAGCTCGTCGTTGGGTAGCGACTCAAACATAGAGAATATCCATTATTTTGCATTCTCATTTCGGTTCATCGCGATATGTTGCACCATCTTCTCCTTCGACAGAGCCCAAATGCTCCTGGACAGGGTGCAGTCCAGTAGGGAATGACGCGAACTGTCCTGCGCCCCACACACCCTACAGACGTCCGTAGTGGACATGTTTCGGTGCTGCAATAAATCTCCTATTGGTAGTGAGTGTTGGGCAAGTCTCCACGTGAATACCTTCAATTTCGACGGCACCTTTAGCTTCCATAAAGCCGACCAACTCTTCATCAGTCCCTGGAGATTGGAAGTATGTTCTCCTTCCTCTAACCATGCTTCTCTTCCACTCTTTATACGATATATCAACTTGTATGTTTGTCTGACAGAGAAAAGTCCTCTCGGGTCCTCGAACCACGCCCAAAAATCATCAACTTGACGGGTGCATATGGGAATCCTCAGGATGGCCTCGGCATCCATTCGAACAAAGACTTGCCTGATCAGCTCTTCCCTCCAAGAAGCGGATGATGCATCAATTAAGTCTGATACTAGTTCTGGGGGGTCATGGACCAAAGAAGAAATTGGCCTCATCATACCCGCTCTGGGAATCCAATTGTGCTACCAAATGTTCGTTGAGCGCCCATCTCCTATGCGCATGATCGCACCCAGTTTCAACATGTCTCTCCCATCGACGATTGCTCTCCATATCTGAGATGGGTGTGAGCCCACCTCTGCCTCGAAGATGGATGAGGTTGGATAATAAGCTGCCTTTAGGATGCGTGCACTCAAGGAAAGCGGCTCTGTCAGGCACCTCCAAGCCTGTCTAGAAAGTAGAGCCAGGTTGAATACTTCCATATCCTTAAAGTCAAGACCACCCAAGTTTTTGGGATTTGTCATGACGTCCCAAGATACCCAGGCAGGTTTCCTTCTCCCATGTTTTGAGCCCCACCAGAATCGCCGTATGATTGAAGTTACACTATCACATAGACCCCTCGGGAGTCAGAAGCAAGACATATAAAAAACTGGTATGGCCTGTGCAACTGATTTTATCAACACCTCCTTTCCCGCTGCTGATAATAGTTTCTGCATCCACCCCTTCACTTTTTCCCACACTCTATCCCTCAGATAACGGAATGTGTCGTTCTTTGACTGGCCAACCTCTATGGGCATCCCCAAATATTTTTCACTCAGAGACTCATTCTGGACCTGTAGGATGTTTTTTACTTGATTCCTCAAAACCTCGAGGGAACCTTTGCTAAAGAATATTGAAGACTTCACCGTGTTGATTCTTTGGCCAGATGCATCACAATAAGTACAAGGTAGGTTTGAACCCGCATTTGCTCCCTCCGCACTAGACTTAAAAAGCAACAGACCTGTCATCCGCAAATAGAAGATGATTCACCACAGGAGCTGTGGGTGCCACCTTCACACCGCCAAGAACCGATGACTGAGAACTGTTTTTTAAAAGGCACGAAAGGCCCTCTGCTGCCAATAAGAATAGGTAAGGGGAAATGGGATCTCCCTGCCTTATACCTCTGGATGTTTTGAATTGCTCCAACTTTTCTCCATTGAACAATACTGAGAAGGACACAGATCTTACCATTCCCATAACAATATCAGTCCATGCTGGGGAGAAACCTAATTTCAGCATGATCGCATGTAGGTAAGCCCACTCGACCCTATCATACACTTTCATCATATCCAGCTTTAGGGCACATAGACTATTAGTCTTAGACTTGTTCCTCTTCATGAAATGCAAGCATTCGTAAGCACAAATAATATTGTCTGTGATAAGTCTCCTAGGCACGAAAGCAGACTGTTCTTCAGAAATAATATCAGGCAAGATTTTCTTCAATCTGTTAGCAACAACCTTTGAGGCGATTTAATATAACACATTGCAAAGGCTTATTGGCCTGAACTTATATAAAAGAGTCGGACTAGCAACCTTTGGTATCAAAACTAACACCGTGTCATTGACACCCTCAGGGCTCTCCTCTCCTTTAATGATTCGCCAAACCACCACTATCACTTCATCCCCACATAGGTCCCAATGTCTCTGATAAAAATGAGGCGGAAAACCATCGGGCCCTGGGGCTTTAGCTGGGAACATCTGAAACAGTGTCGTCTTCACCTCAGCATTAGAGTAGGGCGCTTCAAATGTGTCATTCATCTCCTGCGAAACCTTGCGGGGTACATGCTGTGTGCTACATCTTGATCTTGCGTTGGTTTTCCCCAAAGAGGAAGGGATGATGCAGCAGAGTAGCGTAAGTATTTCCCTCAGTTTTTGAGAACCAAGGTATCAATCCAGTAGGAGGCCACGCTCAAGTCCCTCGTACCTGCACAAAACGATAGCTACTCGCAACCAACACGATTAGGGGTTGTCAATCCCTTCACAGTCACTTACGAGAGTGAGAGCTGATAGATATAATATTTTTGGTATTTTTGGTATAAAGATGCAAAGTAAAAAGTAAAAGCAAAGTAAAAAATCAAAGCAAGATTAAAGTGATGGAGATTGATATGATGAGAATAGACCCGGGGGCCATAGGTTTCACTAGTGGCTTCTCTCAAGAGCATAAGTATTCTACGGTGGGTGAACAAATTACTGTTGAGCAATTGACAGAATTGAGCATAGTTATGAGAATATCTAGGCATGATCATGTATATAGGCATCACGCCCGTGACAAGTAGACCGAAATGATTCTGCATCTACTACTATTACTCCACTCATTGACCGCTATCCAGCATGCATCTAGAGTATTAAGTTAAAAACAGAGTAACGCCTTAAGCAAGATGACATGATGTAGAGAGATAAATTCATGCAATATGAAATAAACCCCATCTTGTTATCCTCGATGGCAACGATACAATACGTGCCTTGCTGCCCCTTCTGTCACTGGGTAAGGACACCGCAAGATCGAACCCAAAGCTAAGCACTTCTCCCATGGCAAGAGCTACCAATCTAGTTGGCCAAACCAAACGGATAATTCGAAGAGACTTGCAAAGATAACTAATCATACATAAAAGAATTGAGAGAAGATTCAAATATTATTCATAGATACACTTGATCATAAACCCACAATTCATCGATCTCAACAAACACACCGCAAAAAGAAGATTACATCGAATAGATCTCCACAAGAGAGGGTAGAACTTTGTATTGAGATTCAAAGAGAGAGAAGAAGCCATCTAGCTACTAACTATGGACCCGAAGGTCTGAGGTAAACTACTCACACTTCATCGGAGGGGCTAGGATGATGTAGAAGCCCTCCGTGATGACGACCCTCTTCCGGCAAAGCTCTAGAACAGGCCCCAAGATGGGATCTCGTGGATACAGAAAGTTGCGGCAGTGGAATTAGGTTTTTGGCTTCTGTTCTGATCGTTTGGGGGTACGTAGGTATATGTAGGAGGAAGGAGTACGTCGGTGGAGCACCGAGGGGCCCATGAGGCAGGGGGCGTGCCCTAGGGGGGCATGCCACCCACCCTCGTGACCTCCTATTTGACTCCCTGGAGTAGGGTCCAAGTCTCCTGGATCGCGTTCGGTGAGAAAATCACGTTCCCGAAGATTTTATTCCGTTTGGACTCCGTTTGATATTCTGTTTCTCCGAAACACTGAAATAGGCAAAAAACAACAATTCTGGGCTAGGCCTCCGGTTAATAGGTTAGTCCCAAAAATAATATAAAAGTGGAAAATAAAGCCCAATATAGTCCAGAACAGTATATAATATAGCATGGAGCAATCAAAAATTATAGATACGTTGGAGACGTATCAGGCATCCCCAAGCTTAATTCCTGCTCGTCCTCGAGTAGGTAAATGATAAAAAGAGATTTTTTGATGCGGAGTGCTACTTGGCATAATTTCAATGCAAATCTTCTTAATTGTGGTATGAATATTCAGATTAGAAAGATTCAAGACAAAAGTTTATATTGACATAAAAATAATAATACTTCAAGCATACTAACAAAGCAATTATGTCTTCTCAAAATAACATGGCCAAAGAAAGTTATCCCTACAAAATCATATAGTCTGGCTATGCTCCATCTTCACCACACAAAGTATTTAAATCATGCACAACCCCGATGACAAGCCAAGCAATTTTTTCATACTCTAAGTTTTTCAAAACTTTTTCAATCTTCACGCAATACATGAGCGTGAGCCATGGATATAGCACTATAGGTGGAATAGAATGGTGGTTGTGGAGAAGACAAAAAGGAGGGGAAGATAGTCTCACATCAACTAGGCGTATCAACGGGCTATGGAGATGCCCATCAATAGATATCAATGTGAGTGAGTAGGGATTGCCATGCAACGGATGCACTAGAGCTATAAATGTATGAAAGCTCAACAAAAGAAACTAGTGGGTGTGCATCCGACTTGCTTGCTCACAAAGACCTAGGGCACTTGAGGAGGCCCATCATTGGAATATACAAGCCAAGTTCTATAATGTAAAATTCCCACTAGTATATGAAAGTGACAACATATGAGACTCTCTATATGAAGAACATGGTGCTACATTGAAGCACAATATATGAGACTCGCTGTATCATGGTGCTACTTGAAGCACAAGTGTGGAAAAAAAGGATGGTAGCATTGCCCCTTTTTATTTATTTTCTTTTTTTGGGCCTTCTTTTTTTTCTTTGGCCTTTCTCTCTTTTTTGGGACAATGCTCTATTGAATGAAGATCATCACACTTTTATTTATTTACAACTCAATGATTTCAACTCGATTTTAAAACAAAGTATGACTCTATATGGATGCCTCCGGCGGTGTACCGGGATATGCAATGAATCAAGAGTGACAAGTATGAAAAAATTATGAACGGTGGCTTTGGCACAAATACTATGTCAACTACATGATCATGCTAAGCAATATGACAATGTTGAATGTGTCATGATGAACTAGATGGTGGAAAGTTGCATGGCAATATATCTTGGAATGGCTATGGAAATGCCATAATAGGTAGGTATGGTGGCTGTTTTGAGGAAGGTATATGGTAGGTGTATGATACCGGCGAAAAGTGCGCGGTATTAGAGAGGCTAGCAAAGGTGGAAGGGTGAGAGTGCGTATAATCCATGGACTCGACATTAGTCATAAAGAACTCATATACTTATTGCAAAAATCTAGAAGTTATCAAAGCAAAGTATTACGCGCATGCTCCTAGGGGGATAGATTGGTAGGAAAAGACCATAGCTCGTCCCCGACCGCCACCCATAAGGAAGACAATCAATAAATAAATCATGCTCCGAGTTCATCACATAACGGTTCACCATACGTGCATGCTACGGGAATCACAAACATTAACACAAGTATTCTTTAAATTCACAACTACTCAACTAGCATGACATTAATATTATCACCACCATATCTCAAAACAATTATCATGCTTCAATCTTTTCTTAGTATTCAACACACTCAAAAGAAAGTTTCACAAATCTTGAATACCAAGCATATTATTATTAAGCAAATTACCATGCTATTAAGAGACTCTCAAAATAATTTAAGTGAAGCATGAGAGATCAATAGTTTCTTTAAAACAAATCCACGACCATGCTCTAAAAGATCTAAGTGAAGCACATAGAGCAAAATTATAATGCTCAAAAGATATAAGTGAAGCACATAGAGCAAAATTATCTAGCTCAAAAGATATAAGTGAAGCACATAGAGCAAAACTACTTAGCTCAAAAGATATAAGTGAAGCACATAGAGCAAAACTACTTAGCTCAAAAGATATAATTGAAGCACATAGAGTATTCTATCAAATTTTAATTCATGTATGGCTCTCTCAAAAGGTGTGTACAGCAAGGATGATTATGGCATACTAAGACACAAAGACACAAATAATACAAGACGCTCCAAGCAAAACACATATCATGTTGGTGAATAAAAATATAGCTCAAAGTAAATTACCGATGGAAGTGGACGAAAGAGGGGATGCCTTCCGGGGCATCCCCAAGCTTTGACTTTTTGGTGTCCTTGGATTATCTTGGGGGTTCCATGGGCATCCCCAAGCTTAGGCTCTTTCCACTCCTTGTTCCATGATCCATCAAAAGAATTCACCCAAAACTTGAAAACTTCACAACAAAAACTCAAAATAGAAAACTCATGAGCTCCGTTAGCGAAAGAAAACAAAAGACCACTTCAAGGTACTGTAATGAACTCATTATTTATTTATATTGGTGTTAAACCTACTGTATTCCAACTTCTCTATGGATTATAAACTATTTTACTAGCCATAGGTTCATCAAAATAAGCAAACAACACAGGAAAAACAGAATCTGTCAAAAACAGAACAGTATGTAGTAATCTGTAGCTAGCGCAAGTTCCGGAACCCCAAAAATTCTAAAATAAATTGCTGGACGTGAGTAATTTATCTATTAATCATGTGCAAAAATAATTAACTAAATAGCACTCTTCAAATAAAAATGACAGCAGTTCTCGTGAGTGCTAAAGTTTCTGTTTTTTACAGCAAGTTCAACAAGACTTTCCCCAAGTCTTCCCAACGGTTCTACTTGGTCCAAACACTAATTAAACACAAAAAACACAACCAAAACAGAGGCTAAATAATTTATTTATTACTAGTCAGGAGAAAAAATCAAGGAATAAAAATAAAATTGGGTTGCCTCCCAACAAGCGCTATCGTTTAACGCCCCTAGCTAGGCATAAAAACGAGGATAGATCTAAGTATTGTCATCTTGATTCTTAATTCTTTTAGCGATGTTATGCTCGAATCCGGGAGGTTCCTTACGTTTCCCTTCATATTCAGAGATCTTGAGATATAAAGAATCCAACTGCTTATTGCAAAGAGTAATCAACATATTCATGCGGTGAAGATTTACGCTAACGCTCTTAAGAGGTTCAAGAGATTTCTGTAAAATCTTAGTTACTTCGCAAATTTTCTCAAAAACTTGCGTTTTCTCTTGGGTATGATGGGGCCCCTTTTGTTGAGGTAAAGTACCTACTATACCTTCTATAATTTCATGCGCGATACTGGGATCAATTTCAATAAAATTGCCTTTGGCAACACAACCCAAAAGTTGTCTATGAGACATATTAAGCCCAACATAAAAGTTGCGAAGCAAAATTCTGAAATTTACTTCTAGGGTGCATTTACGATAAGATTCCATCATTCCAAACCATGCATCCTTTAAGTTTTCTCCTTGCTTTTGTTTTAAGTGAAGGACTTCAAACTCGGGACACATAGGAGCAGAAAGAGGACTAGCCATGACGACAAGCAAACAAACTAGCACGCGAGCAAACAAGAGGCAAATAGAGAGGGAGGATAGAGAGAGAGGGTGAATAAAACGGCAAGGGTGAATTGGGGGGAGAGGAAAACGAGAGGCAAATGGCAAATAATGTAATGCAAGAGATAGGGATTGCGATGGGTACTTGGTATGTTGACTTTTGCCGTAGACTCCCCGGCAACGGCGCCGGAAATCCTTCTTGCTACGTCTTGAGCTTGCGTTGGTTTTCCCCGAAGAGGAAGGGATGATGAAGTAGAGTAGCGTAAGTATTTCCCTCAGTTTTTGAGAACCAAGGTATCAATCCAGTAGGAGGCCACGCTCAAGTCCCTCGTACCTGCACAAAACGATAGCTACTCGCAACCAACGCGATTAGGGGTTGTCAATCCCTTCACGGTCACTTACGAGAGTGAGATCTGATAGATATAATATTTTTGGTATTTTTGGTATAAAGATGCAAAGTAAAAAGTAAAAGCAAAGTAAAAAAGCAAAGCAATATTAAAGTGATGGAGATTGATATGATGAGAATAGACCCGGGGGCCATAGGTTTCACTAGTGGCTTCTCTCAAGAGCATAAGTATTCTACGGTGGGTGAACAAATTACTGTTGAGCAATTGACAGAATTGAGCATAGTTATGAGAATATCTAGGCATGATCATGTATATAGGCATCACTTCTGTGACAAGTAGACCGAAACGATTCTGCATCTACTACTATTACTCCACTCATCGACCACTATCCAGCATGCATCTAGAGTATTATGTTAAAAACAGAGTAATGCCTTAAGCAAGATGACATGATGTAGAGAGATAAATTCATGCAATATGAAATAAACCCCATCTTGTTATCCTCGATGGCAACGATACAATACGTGCCTTGCTGCCCCTTCTGTCACTGGGTAAGGACACCACAAGATCGAACCCAAAGCTAAGCACTTATCCCATGGCAAGAACTACCAATCTAGTTGGCCAAACCAAACGGATAATTCGAAGAGACTTGCAAAGATAACCAATCATACATAAAGAATTCAGAGAAGATTCAAATATTATTCATAGATAGACTTGATCATAAACCCACAATTCATCGATCTCAACAAACACACCGCAAAAAGAAGATTACATCGAATAGATCTCCACAAGAGAGGGGGAGAACTTTGTATTGAGATTCAAAGAGAGAGAAGAAGCCATCTAGCTACTAACTATGGACCCGCAGGTCTGAGGTAAACTACTCACACTTCATCGGAGGGGCTAGGATGATGTAGAAGCCCTCCTTGATGACGGCCCTCTTCCGGCGGAGCTCTGGAACAGGCCCCAGGATGGGATCTCGTGGATACAGAAAGTTGCGGCGGTGGAATTAGGTTTTTGGCTCCTGTTCTGATCGTTTGGGGGTACGTAGGTATATATAGGAGGAAGGAGTACGTCGGTGGAGCACCGAGGGGCCCATGAGGCAGGGGGCGCGCCCTAGGGGGGCGTGCCCCCCACCCTCGTGACCTCCTCTTTGACTCCCTGGAGTAGGGTCCAAGTCTCCTGGATCACATTCGGTGAGAAAATCACGTTCCCGAAGATTTTATTCCATTTGGACTCCGTTTGATATTCTGTTTCTCCGAAACACTGAAATAGGCAAAAAAACAGCAATTTTGGGCTGGGCCTCCGGTTAATAGGTTAGTCCAAAAAATAATATAAAAGTGGAAAATAAAGCCCAATATAGTCCAGAACAGTAGATAATATAGCATGAAGCAATCAAAAATTATAGATACGTTGGAGACGTATCACTGTAGCACTTCCTCCATACCGCTCACTCCCTCAGAAGCATATAATGACTTGTAAAAATCTTGGACCATCGCCCTCAATTCTGCCGGATTCTCTGTTACAACGCCCAGGGAATTTGATAATGCTCGTATCATGTTTTTCTTGTGCCTCAAGCTAGCCCGCATATGAAAAAATCTGGTATTTCTATCGCCCGCTGACAGCCACTCTAGCCGAGATCTCTAACGCCACATAAGTTCCTCTCTGTGAAGAAGTTCCACCAGCCTCTCGTTGAGTTTCAGCTCGGCATGCGTAGGGCCAGTACGGACTGGATTGCACTGCAACTGCTCCAGCTTAGCCTTGATTTGCTTCATTTCCTTCCGAACACACCCCAACATATCTCGGCTCCATGTTGACAAGTCCGTGCTAATTCTGAGAAGTTTGTCCTGAAAATCTCCTACACCATAGCCCGGTGCAAGAGTACTCCAACTATCAGTTATCTTCTCTGTCCATGCCTCGTGTGATTCCCACATAGTCTCATATCTGAACATTTTCCTCTTCATTGTGTCATGTTGAGTACCATCAAACCTCAACAATATCGGCCCATGATCTGATGTAGCTCATCTAAGTGATATAGTGTAGCTAGTGGAAAATGAGCTGTCCAGCTAGCCGAAGCCAAGGCCCTGTCAAGACGAACCCTACAAAAGTTCCCTCCTGTAACCTTCTTCTCAAAAGTCCAGGGTCGTCCCTGGTAGCCAAGATCCATGAGCATGCACACATCAACTGCATCGTGGAAGGCTTGTATCTGCGTGTCACTTCTCTCTGCTACTCCATCGTGCTCCTCCGGAAGTAGCACTTCATTGAAGTCACCAAAACAAAGCCAAGGTAAATCGCTCATGGTGTTGATTCCCTTGAGGACATCCCAAGTTTGGTGCCTTAGATGTGTCTGGGCCTCCCCATACACGCATGTGATGCACCACGGGTCCTGACCCGTCTCTGTGACCCTAGCATCAATGTGGTACGCAAAGTCTCCCAAAATTTCAACATTACAATTGTTATTCCAAAACATACCCAATCCTCCACTTCTTACTTGATTGTTTATTGCATACGAATTATCAAAACCTAAAATTCCAACTAAAGCTTCTACACGTGCTCTGCTTATCTGTGTTTCAACAATACATAGCATGGTAGGGGTAAACTTCACCGCGAACTCGCGAATTTCTCGAACTATCACAGGTTTACCCGCTCCGCTACAGTTCCAACAAAAGGCACTCATTGGGCCCGGCGGTCCTCCTCTAGGGAGTCCGCCAACTTCTTAACAGATATGTTGAAACCTTCCTGACCCGGGGTCACCAATCTTGTTCGCTTGGGATCTCTTTTTGGAGGTGGACTGATCACTGAGCTACTCCCCACAGGCACTAAGGCGAGCTGATTGGGTCCCAAGCCAGAACCATGAATGGAAGCTGAAACATTGCTGGCATGCCCTGTACCACTTGCCCTCTTACGAGAGGCCTCCTCCATGTCTGTATCTTGAGCCAGTTCTGACTGATCTTCCTCATGTGTCTGACTCTCCCGACCATCCCCATCAAAGCGGTTATTACTTGGGTGCTGGCCTCTTCCACCAATGCATCCTCCTCGGCGACCACCACGGCGGGCCCGACCACCACCAGGCCCTCTATGAGTTCTCATGTACCAGTCCACTCTCAGGTCTTTGAAGACTAAGGCAGAAGGTGGATGCACACCCGACCCATGTTCTTTGAAGAGATGACCCAACATCCCACAAACTGCACACCAATCGGGCAACCTCTCATATTTAACCCGATAAATCTGACGCTTCCCTCCCCTTACCATTGATACAACATTCTTCAAAGGCTTTGTCACATCTATTCTAACCCAAACACGATTAAAATTTCTAGCAAAATCATGTGAAGGAGGTTCATCAAACAAGACTTCTCCCACCCTGCCAGCAAGCGGTTCAATGAGGTGAGCAAACAAATCGGGGACGTCATGGATCTGGATCCAGATATCAATTGTGTCCAGCTTGATAGTGGTCGGTTTCGTCACCCCCATCATATGGTTTGACAATGACAGCATCTCCCCTGAAGTGCCATGGCCCTTCTTTCATCACCCTCTCCCAATCACCCAAGCAAGAAAATTGGATGGTGTACAAGTTATATTCCAATGGCCTGAATTTGACCTCCTGGGCAAGGTCCCAAGCAGATCTCATATTGCGAAAACACCACGTCTGGTTGTATGTTTTGACTGAGTTCACCTTCGCGATAGCAACCCAGCGAGCTACATCTTCAGGGATGTCGGCCTCATCAAAAACTACATCGTCCAGATCCTCTTCCTTGAGCCCAAGCTCTTGCATCATCTTCTCTATGTTGCTAACCCCGACAGCGCTAGGGTTTTTGTCAGAAGCCATGTCATAGTCTCACCCGATGGATATCAGATCGGGTTGGAACCAGGGGAACCCTAGGAGCGCCCCGCTCCCACAAGCCAACCCCATCCCCCACCGATGAGTGTGGAAGGAGCGGCGAAGGTGGGCAGGGGAGGTTATATCGGCGGCGGCAGGGACGGCCAAAACTCCAGACGGCGACGGATCGCCTCGGAGAAAAACCCTAAACCCTAACGAGAGGGAAAACTCGAGAGAGATCCCACGGGGGTGTTGTACATGTAAGCTCTTAGTGCATATCAGCCAGCCCAAATAGAAGCATTGGCCCAAATAAGGCCCAGTTCGGGAGTGAGACCAGCCCATGCACTGATTCTGTTTAGAAACACCCACAGAGAGTTCTAAAAAAATCCACAGAGAGGATACAGTTCAGCTCAGTAAGAGGTACAGGTTTAGCAGTTCAGGAACACACGCATAGAGGATTTCAGTTTAGTTCAGGAACACATCGATTTAGCCCATGCGCCGATTCAGTTCAATTCACGAACAAGTACAAAGAGGATTCAGTTAAGTACATGCACACATACAAGTTCAGTACATGCACACATATAGACAGGGATTCACTTCAGTATAGTTTAGCACCACCGTACGGTTCAGGAACAAATACAAGCACAATTGGACAAGCAATTCACTTTAGTACAAATCCATCTTATGAACAGTTCTTAATCCATAAATAACCAAAAGCAATCAATTAGTACTACACCAACTTATCACTGACTTTATCCCAAAAGATCAACTATACTCTTGAAAGGACATATATCAATTTCACTTGGATCCTGCAAAGACAAATACATATTTAAAACATGGCAATATTGAAACTAGTTCAGACAAGATGAAACAGAGAAATATCAAAATACCATCAGCAAATCTGTAAAGCTAGTGAAGGCAGTGTCGTCCTTATGGCAAACATTCATTGATACTTGAGTTCCTACCCCACCATCGTTCTCAGTTGTTGAAGTGAAGTTAGAGAATCTATGCTGACTCGAGAGTCCTTTCCTTCTCTCCCAGCCGCTGGCCCATTACGGCGACCTCCGACGGTGCGCAACATGCTCCCGCACTCGTCTCGCTCCCCTCCGCCCAGATTCGCCACCCTTCCCTCCCCCGTGGTGTGACTAGGCTAGGGTTTCTAGTTCGTCCCTCTTCTTCTCGGGATCCACCATGACCCACCCTCTCCTCCCCACTTCATTTACTCTCCCTCCCAGATCCCCCACGGCACAGTCGCCATGGGCCTCGATGGTGCGCTGGCAAAGGAAGGCCGCCTGCTCTATCCACACTCAACATCGCGAGCAGCCGTGCATGAGGAGACGTCGGCCAGATGGAGCGTGAGGAGACGCCGCTCGTGAGTTGGGTGGGTGGCATCTCTCCTGTTGGAAATATGCCCTAGAGGCAATAATAAAATGGTTATTATTATTATATTTCCTTGTTCATGATAATTGTCTATTGTTCATGCTATAATTGTGTTATCCGGAAATCGTAATACATGTGTGAATACATAGACCACAACATGTCCCTAGTGAGCCTCTAGTTGACTAGCTCGTTGATCAACAAATAGTCATGGTTTCCTGACTATGGACATTAGATGTCATTGATAACGGGATCACATCATTAGGAGAATGATGTGATGGACAAGACCCAATCTTAAGCATAGCACAAGATCGTGTAGTTCGTCTGCTAGAGCTTTTCTAATGTCAAGTATCCTTTCCTTAGACCATGAGATTTTGCAACTCCCGAATACTGTAGGAATACTTTGGGTGTGCCAAACGTCACAACGTAACTGGGTGAATATAAAGGTGCACTACGGGTATCTCCTAAAGTGTCTGTTGGGTTGGCACGAATCGAGACTGGGATTTGTCACTCTGCATGACGGAGAGGTATCTCTGGGCCCACTTGGTAAGACATCATCATAATGAGCTCAATGTGACTAAGGGTTGGTCATGGGATGATGTGTTGCGGAATGAGTAAAGTGACTTGCCGGTAACGAGATTGAACGAGGTATTGGGATACCGACGATCGAATCTCGGGCAAGTAACATACCGATTAACAAAGGGAATTGAATACGGGATTGATTGAATCCTCGACATCGTGGTTCATCCGATGAGATCATCATGGAACATGTGGAGCCAACATGGGTATCCAGATCCCGATGTTGATTATTGGACGGAGAGTTGTCTCGGTCATGTCTGCATGGTTCTCGAACCCGTAGGGTCTACACACTTCAGGTTCGGTGACGCTAGGGTTGTAGATATATTAGTATGCGGTAACCCGAAAGTTGTTCGGAGTCCCAGATGAGATAACGTACGTCACGAGGAGTTCCGGAATGGTCCGGAGGTAAAGATTTGTATATAGGAAGTCCAGTTTCGGCCACCAGGAAAGTTTCGGGGGTCACTGGTATTGTACCGGGACCACAGGAAGGGTCCCGGGGGTCCACCGGGTGGGGCCACATATCCCGGAGGGCCCCATGGGCTAAAGTGGGAAGGGAACCAGCCCCTGCTGGGCTGGTGCGCCCCCCTTGGGCCTCCCTTGCGCCTAGGGTTGGAAACCCTAAGGGGGTGGGGGCACCTCCACCTGGCTTGGGGGCCAAGCCACCCCCTAGGCCGCCCCCCCATTAGATGGGATCTCTAGGGGCTGGCGCCCCCGCAGGCCCCCTATATATAGTGGAGGGGAGGGAGGGCAGCCGCACCCAAGTCCCTGGCGCCTCCCTCCCTCCCGTGATACCTCTTCCTCCCCGCTTGCGCTTGGCGAAGCCCTGCCTGGATCCTGCTACTTCCACCACCACACCGTTGTGCTGCTGGATCACCATCAACCTCTCTTTCCCTTTCTGGATCAAGAAGGAGGAGACGTCTCTCCCAACTGTACGTGTGTTGAACGTGGAGGTGCCGTCCGTTCAGCGCTCGGTCATCGGTGATTTGGATCACGACGAGTACGACTCCATCAACCCCGTTCTCTTGAACGCTTCCGCTTGCGATCTACAAGGGTATGTAGATGCACTCCTCTCCCTCTCGTTGCTAGATGACTCCATAGATTGATCTTGGTGATGCGTAGAAAATTTTAAATTTGTGCTACGATCCCCAACAGTGGCATCATAAGCTAGGTCTATGCGTAGTTTCTATGCACGAGTAGAACACAAGTTGTCGTGGGCGTTGATTTTTGTCAATTTACATGCCGTTACTAGTCTTATCTTGATTCGGCGGCATCATGGGATGAAGCGGCCCGGACCGACCTTACATGTACGCTTACGTGAGACTGGTTCCACCGACTGACATGCACTAGTTGCATAAGGTGGCTAGCGGGTGTCTGTCTCTCCCACTTTAGTCAGATCGGATTTGATGAAAAGGGTCCTTATGAAGGGTAAATAGAAATTGGCATATCACGTTGTGGTTTTGGCGTAGGTAAGAAACGTTCTTGCTAGAAACCTATAGCAGCCACGTAAAACTTGCAACAACAATTAGAGGACGTCTAACTTGTTTTTGCAGCATATGTCATGTGATGTGATATGGCCAAAAGGATGTGATGAATGATATATGTGATGTATGAGATTGATCATGTTCTTGTAATAGGAGTCACGACTTGCATGTCGATGAGAATGACGACCGGCAGGAGCCATAGGAGTTGTCTTAATTTATTTATGACCTGCGTGTCAACATAAACGTCATGTAATTACTTTACTTTATCGCTAACCGTTAGCCACAGTAGTAGAATTAATAGTTGGCGAGACAACTTCATGAAGACACGATGATGGAGATCATGATGATGGAGGTCATGGTGTCATGCCGGTGACGATGATGATCATGGCGCCCCGAAGATGGAGATCAAAAGGAGCAAAATGATATTGGCCATATCATGTCACTATTTGATTGCATGTGATGTTTATCATGTTTTACATCTTATTTTCTAAGAATGACGGTAGCATAAATAAGATGATCCCTCGCAATAATTTCAAGGAAGTGTTCCCCCTAACCGTGCACTGTTGCTAAGGTCCGTTGTTCCGAAGCACCACGTGATGATCGGGTGTGATAGGTTCTAACGTTCGCATACAACGGGTGTAAGCCAGATTTACACACGCAATACACTTAGGTTGACTTGACGAGCCTAGCATGTACAGACATGGCCTCGGAACACGGAAGACCGAAAGGTCGAACATGAGTCGTATATAAGATACGATCAACATGAAAATGTTCACCGATGATGACTAGTCCGTCTCACATGATGATCGGACACGGCCTAGTTGACTCGGATCATGTATCACTTAGATGACTAGAGGGATGTCTCTCTGAGTCGGAGTTCATTTAATAATTTGATTAGGTGAACTTAATTATCATGAACATAGTCTAAAAAGCTTTGCAATATGTCTTGTAAATCAAATGGCCCACGCTAATGTTGCCCTCAACTTCAACGCGTTCCTAGAGAAAACCAAGCTGAAAGACGATGGCAGCAACTACACGGACTGGGTCCGTAACCTGACGATTATCCTCATAGCTGCTAGGAAAGCATATGTCCTTGATGCACCGCTAGGTGAAGCACCTGTTTTGCCTGCAGAACAAGATGTTATGAATGCTTGGTAGACGTGTAGTGATGATTACTCCCTGGTTCAGTGCGGCATGCTTTACAGCTTAGAACCGGGGCTCCAAAAGCGTTTTGAGCAACACGGAGCATATGAGATGTTCCAAGAGCTAAAAATGGTTTTCCAAGCTCATGCCCGGGTCAAGAGATATGAAGTCTCCGACAAGTTCTACAGTTGTAAGATGGAGGAGAACAGTTCTGTCAGCGAGCACATACTCAAGATGTCTGGGTTGCACAACCGCTTGTCTCAGCTGGGAGTTAATCTCCCGGATGATGCGATCATTGACAGAATCCTTCAGTCGCTCCCACCTAGCTACAAGAGCTTTGTGATGAACTTCAATATGCAGGGGATGGAAAAGACCATTCCCGAGGTATATTCAATGCTGAAATCAGCGGAGGTGGAAATCAAAAAGGAACATCAAATGTTGATGGTGAATAAAACCACTAAGTTCAAGAAAGGCAAGGGTAAAAAGAACTTCAGGAAGGACGGCAAGGGAGTTGCCGCGCCCAGTAAGCAAGCTGCTGGGAAGAAGCCAAAGAATGGACCCAAGCCTGAGACTGAGTGCTTTTATTGCAAGGGAAACGGTCACTGGAAGCAGAACTGCCCCAAGTACTTAGCGAATAAGAAGGCCGGCAGTACAAAAGGTATATGTGATATACATGTTATTGATGTATACCTAACCAGCGCTCGTAGTAGCTCCTGTGTATTTGATACCGGTGCAGTTGCTCATATTTGTAACTCAAAACAGGAACTGCGGAATAAACGGAGACTGGCGAAGGACGAGGTGATGATGCGCGTCGGGAATGGTTCCAAGGTCGATGTGATCGCCGTCGGCATGCTACCTCTACATTTACCTACGGGATTAGTTTTAAACCTCAATAATTGTTATTTAGTACCATCTTTGAGCATGAACATTGTATATGGATCTCGTTTAATGCGAGATGGCTACTCATTTAAATCTGAGAATAATGGTTGTTCTATTTATATGAGAGACATGTTTTATGGTCATGCCCCGCTGGTCAATGGTTTATTCTTATTTAATCTCGAACGTGATGTTACACATATTCATAGTGTGAATGCCAAAAGATGTAAGGTTGATAATGATAGTCCCACATACTTGTGGCACTGCCGCCTTGGTCACATTGGTGTCAAATGCATGAAGAAACTCCATGCAGATGGACTTTTGGAGTCTCTTGATTATGAATCATATGACACGTGCGAACCATGCCTCATGGGCAAAATGACCAAGACTCCGTTATCCGGAACAATGGAGCGAGCAACCAACTTATTGGAAATCATACATACTGATGTGTGCGGTCCAATGATCGTTGAGGCTCGCGGTGGCTATCCTTATGTCCTCACCCTCACTGATGACTTAAGTAGATATGGGTATGTCTACTTAATGAAACACAAGTCCGAGACCTTTGAAAAGTTCAAGGAATTTCAGAGTGAGGTTGAGAATCAACGTGATAGGAAAATCAAGTTCTTACGATCAGATCGTGGGGGAGAATATTTGAGTCACAAATTTGGCACGCACTTAAGGAAATGTGGAATAGTTTCACAACTCACGCCGCCTGGAACACCACAGCGTAATGGTGTGTCCGAACATCGTAATCGCACCCTATTGGATATGGTACGATCTATGATGTCTCTTACCGATCTACCGCTATCATTTTGGGGTTATGCTACAGAGACTGCCGCATTCACTTTAAATAGGGCTCCGTCGGAATCCATTGAGATGACACCATATGAATTGTGGTTTGGCAAGAAACCTAAGCTGTCGTTTCTGAAAGTTTGGGGATGCGATGCTTATGTCAAGAAACTTCAACCTGATAAGCTCGAACCCAAATCGGAAAAATGCGTCTTCATAGGATACCCTAAAGAAACTATTGGGTATACCTTCTACCTCAGATCCGAAGGCAAGACCTTTGTTGCCAAGAATGGATCCTTTCTAGAGAAAGAGTTTCTCTCGAAAGAAGTAAGTGGGAGGAAAGTAGAACTTGATGAAGTATTGCCTCTTGAACCGGACAGTGGCGCAGCTCAAGAAAATGTTCCTGAGGTGCCTGCACCGACTAGGGAGGAAGTTAATGATGATGATCATGAAACTTCAGATCAAGTTGCTACTGAACTTCGAAGGTCCACAAGGACACGTTCCGCACCAGAGTGGTACGATAACCCTGTCCTGGAAATCATGTTGTTAGACAATGGTGAACCTTCGAACTATGAAGAAGCGATGGCGGGCCTAGATTCTGACAAATGGCTGGAAGCCATGAAATCCGAGATAGGATCCATGTATGAAAATGAAGTATGGACTTTGACTGACTTGCCCAATGATCGGCGAGCCATAGAAAATAAATGGATCTTTAAGAAGAAGACAGACGCGGATGGTAATGTGACCATCTATAAGGCTCGGCTTATTGCTAAGGGTTATCGACAAGTTCAAGGGGTTGAATACGATGAGACTTTCTCACCCGTAACGAAGCTGAAGTCCGTCCGAATAATGTTAGCAATTGCCGCATTCTATGATTATGAGATATGGCAAATGGACATCAAAACGACATTCCTTAATGGTTTCCTTAAGGAAGAATTGTATATGATGCAGCCGGAAGGTTTTGTTGATCCTAAGAATGCTGACAAGGTGTGCAAGCTCCAACGCTCAATCTATGGGCTGGTGCAAGCATCTCGGAGTTGGAACATTCGATTTGATGAGATGATCAAAGCGTTTGGGTTTACGCAGACTTATGGAGAAGCCTGTGTTTACAAGAAAGTGAGTGGGAGCTCTGTAGCATTTCTCATATTATATGTGGATGACATACTATTGATGGGAAATGATATAGAATTCTTGGAAAGCATAAAGGCCTACTTGAACAAGTGTTTTTCAATGAAGGACCTTGGAGAAGCTGCTTATATATTAGGCATCAAGATCTATAGAGATAGATCGAGACGCCTCATTGGTCTTTCACAAAGTGCGTACCTGGACAAGATATTGAAGAAGTTCAATATGGATCAGTCCAAGAAGGGGTTCTTGCCTGAATTGCAAGGTATGAGATTGAGCACGGCCCAATGCCCGACCACGGCAGAAGATAGAGAAAAGATGAGTGTCGTCCCCTATGCCTCGGCCATAGGGTCTATCATGTATGCCATGTTGTGTACCAGACCTGATGTAAACCTTGCCGTAAGTTTGGTAGGAAGGTACCAAAGTAATCCCGGCATGGAACACTGGACAGTGGTCAAGAATATCCTGAAGTACCTGAAAAGGACTAAGGATATGTTTCTCGTCTATGGAGGTGACGAAGAGCTCGTCGTAAAGGGTTACGTCGATGCTAGCTTCGACACAGATCTGGATGACTCTAAGTCACAAACCGGATACATGTATATTTTGAATGGTGGGGCAATCAGCTAGTGCAGTTGCAGGCAAAGCATCGTGGCGGGATCTACATGTGAAGCGGAGTACATGGCAGCCTCGGAGGCAGCACAAGAAGCAATCTAGGCGAAGGAGTTCATTACCGACCTAGGAGTTATTCCCAATGCGTCGGGCCCGATGACTCTCTTCTGTGACAACACTGGAGCTATTGCCCTTGCCAAGGAGCCCAGGTTTCACAGGAAGACCAGGCATATCAAGCGTCGCTTCAACTCCATTCGTGAAAATGTTCAAAATGGAGACATAGATATTTGTAAAGTGCATACGGACCTGAATGTCGCAGATCCGTTGACTAAACCTCTTCCTCGAGCAAAACATGATCAACACCAGAACTCTATGGGTGTTCGATTCATCACAATGTAACTAGATTATTGACTCTAGTGCAAGTGGGAGACTATTGGAAATATGCCCTAGAGGCAATAATAAAATGGTTATTATTATATTTCCTTGTTCATGATAATTGTCTATTGTTCATGCTATAATTGTGTTATTCGGAAATCGTAATACATGTGTGAATACATAGACCACAACATGTCCCTAGTGAGCCTCTAGTTGACTAGCTCGTTGATCAACAGATAGTCATGGTTTCCTGACTATGGACATTAGATGTCATTAATAACGGGATCACATCATTAGGAGAATGATGTGATGGACAAGACCCAATCTTAAGCATAGCACAAGATCTTGTAGTCCGTCTGCTAGAGCTTTTCTAATGTCAAGTATCCTTTCCTTAGACCATGAGATTGTGCAACTCCCGGATACTATAGGAATACTTTGGGTGTGCCAAACGTCACAACGTAACTGGGTGACTATAAAGGTGCACTACGGGTATCTCCGAAAGTGTCTATTGGGTTGGCATGAATCGAGACTGGGATTTGTCACTCCGCATGACGGAGAGGTATCTCTGGGCCCACTTGGTAAGACATCATCGTAATGAGCTCAATGTGACTAAGGGTTGGTCACGGGATGATGTGTTGCAGAACGAGTAAGGTGACTTGCCGGTAACGAGATTGAACGAGGTATTGGGATACCGACGATCGAATCTCGGGCAAGTAACGTACCGATTGACAAAGGGAATTGAATACGGGATTGATTGAATGCTCGACATCGTGGTTCATCCGATGAGATCATCGTGGAACATGTGGGAGCCAACATGGGTATCCAGATCCCGATGTTGGTTATTGGCCGGAGAGTTGTCTCGGTCATGTCTGCATGGTTCCCGAACCCGTAGGGTCTACACACTTAAGGTTCGGTGACGCTAGGGTTGTAGAGATATTAGTATGCGGTAACATGAAAGTTGTTCGGAGTCCCGGATGAGATCCCGGACGTCACAAGGAGTTCCGGAATGGTCCGGAGGTAACGATTTGTATATAGGCAATCCAGTTTCGGCCACCGGGAAAGTTTCGGGGGTCACCGGTATTGTATCGGGACCACCGGGTGGGGCCACCTATCCCGGAGGGCCCCATGGGCTGAAGTGGGAAGGGAACCAGCCCCTAGTGGGCTGGTGCGCCCCCCTTGGGCCTCCCTTGCGCCTAGGGTTGGAAACCCTAAGGGGGTGGGGGTGCCTCCACCTGGCTTGGGGGCCAAGCCACCCCCTAGGCCGCCGCCCCCCCCCCCCATTAGATGGGATCTCTAGGGGCCGGCGCCCCCCCAGGCCCCCTATATATAGTGGAGGGGAGGGAGGGCAGCCGCACCCAAGTCCCTGGCGCCTCCCTCTCTCCCGTGACACCTCTTCCTCCCCGCTTGCGCTTGGCGAAGCCTTGCCGGGATTCCGCTACTTCCACCACCACGTCGTCGTGCTGCTGGATCTCCATCAACCTCTCCTTCCCTTGCTGGATCAAGAAGGAGGAAACGTCTCTCCCAACCGTACGTGTGTTGAACGCGGAGGTGCCGTCCGTTCGGCGGTCTGTCATCAGTGATTTGTATCACGACGAGTACGACTCCATCAACCATGTTCTCTTGAATGCTTCTGCTTGCGATCTACAAGGGTATGTAGATGCACTACTATCCCTCTCGTTGCTAGATGAGTCCATAGATTGATCTTGGTGATGCGTAGAAAATTTTAAATTTGTGCTATGATCCCCAACATGTCCCTCTCTCTCTCTCGCACACACACACGAATCTTTTATTTTTTCTTGTCAACAACAATAAAAATCAGATGGCACTACAAAAAAAAGACACATCCGTGACATTTTGGGCCGAACGAAATTTTTTTCTGTCATACATATGACACTTCTATGACGATAATTGTGACAAAACCTGGTATCATCATAGATGTGGTGGGCTCCTACTTCTATGACAAAAAATCATGACAGAAAATGGGCTTTTCGTCCTGGGCGGGCCGGAGACGCAGCTTCATGACATTCTTTGGGCCGTCCATGACGGAAAACACCATGGTAGAAGCGAGGGGGAGGAAAATTTCAGGGAGTTCCTGGTTACGGTGGGAGGTCGGGGCCGAGCGATGCGTGTTTCTCTCGTACACGTACGCGCATGTGTGCGAGGCATTGGCTCTAACTGAACCCGAGCGATTGCACTGCAGGCTATGCGTTACTGAACCTGAGCGATCGATCGATGGTTGTTAACTGAACCCGATCGAGCGATTCCTTTGCTACTGCTGCTAATTGAAGCCGATCGATTGGATGAACAGTGAGC
>NC_041384.1:653814921-653837100 GCF_002162155.2 Triticum dicoccoides | reverse complement strand
GCGGTGGCGTTACCTCTGGATGAACAAGACCCCGTGGTGTGGTGGAGGGCTGGATGAACAGTAGACGGTGGAGGGGTGCCCGTGGAGGGGTGGTTGAACAGGACCCCGTGGTGTGGAGGGCTGGATGAACAGTTGAAGGTGGAAACCCGAACACTAGTTCCGGCAGTGACCGCCTCCGGCGTCACCTACCGCGGACGGGCGGGGGCATGGCGGACATGGCGAGCGACATCGGGCCGGTGGGGGCTTATGAGGATATGGTGAGTTGGGTCACAGTGGCACCGGAGAAGGCCGAGAAATAGTACTTATAGGCGGAAGGTAGCGCGACGGTCACCAGAATTCAATGCATAATGGCTTAGTGCGCGAGCTTGCCATGGAAAACTAGGGAAACTGAAATTATGAATGTGCCGTCCCGTCTCGTCTGGGTCACACGCCGGCATGGCGGTCAAACGAGTGCACTCGAATCATCTCCCTCCTTGTCAATAATGATTCCACGTACTGAAAAAGCCCGCAACAATTAAAGTGTATCTTTTTCGCATCAGTTAACTGCCTTAATTACGGTCGACTGCATGCAGGCACTCAGAATCGCTCGCAGGCAGTACGCGAAGCGGCATGCAATGAGTCGCAGCCGAGGGCATGCATGCAGCCACATAAATCGCTGGAATTAATTAGGCTTAAACTTCTGCATGCCGTTAATTATTGCCATGCCTTGGTCTTGCTGCTTTGCTCACGGGACTAATAAACCCGGACGGAGGGAGTACCTTGGTTGGTGAGAGGTTTGAATTAAGCCCTGAAAACCAGAAAGGAGGTACTAGTACGTGCGTGATCCGCTATTTATTCGTGTAGGATCGAGTAGGTCGTTTTTCTTGAATTGAGCCCTGCAAACCGGAAAGGAGGTAGTACGTGCGTGATCCGCTATTTACCCGTGTAGGATTGATAGTGTAGCTTGTCAGTTTCTTCAGAGGTAGGCATTTTTATCCGTTTAGGATCGATAGTGTAGCTTGTTAGTTTCTTCAGAGGTAGGCATTTTTTATTCAAAAAACTGTCACTTCGCATCTTGTGTCGCAAATAAAACTGCCAGGAGCGCATTTGTAGGCTAGCTAGTGATCGATTAGTAACTTGTAAACACTAAGCGAACAGAAATAAGTAACTGTTAATGCATCTCAATGATTCCTAGATCATATACAAATATGTAGCTCCAAAAGCAAAGATCAGCCACTTCGGATCTTGCATCGCAACTAAAACTAACTAGTACGATTCCCATACATAAGATCAACATGTTAATGCATCTCAATGATTCACAGATCATATACAATTATGTAGCTCCAAAAGCAAAGATCTAGAAAAAACATATGTTCTTCCTACTAACATGGATGCTTCTCTTGGCCAACATTCAGTACAGACTGAAAGACAAATTTGTTTGTGGAGTCTACAATTCCTCTTGCAAACGTAAGTGGTTTCACCAACAGCTGGAACCATGAGAATGAACCACACATGATGGAGGAACATCCACTGCAATATGATTTGGTCTTCTCTCGATCACACCACGAGACTATTTTCGGAATACAAACTTTAACTTAGGCAAAATGATGCCCATTGTATAATCAGACCAAAGCAATGAAGCGCCTAGTTGGCCAATAAATAGTACAGTACTACTTTTCTGCAGTCCATGAAGTGACTATCCAATCTTTCTATGTCTATTTTCAAATGGCACTGCATGCAGTGACTATACTATTCTCTTATGCAGTTCAACCAAAATTGTGGACACTTTGTTTGTTTGCCAAATAGCAACGGACAGACAGCAGATAGTAAACATATACCACACCTTGTATTTTCAGTTTAAACATGTCTCTTCCGCTTAGCATCTGTCATGTTCTGCACTGGACAATCTGATACAGTTATGTTTTGCCTTGGACAATTTCATACTGAATTGATTTGCTGGTTCAGAGCAGAAATATAGCGTCTATTCTTCATCAGACCAAGGATATCCATGTTCGCAGTGATGGAAGAGGTGAAATCAATACAACCGAAATTGAGCATCCAATAATTGAATCATGTCTTGCACCTCAATGTAGGTCCACCCTGCCAATAAATTCACATGCAAACCACTAGTATTACTATCTAATGACAGTACAAAAAGAGTAGCAAGATAGTAGCAAACCATGTACCTTCGTAATGAACAGCTCATAGTGCCACCAATTGGATATAAAGGTTTGGAAAAAAATATGCTCCTAATGTTGAACCAGTTGGACTTTTTGTGCAGTTCCACTAAAATCGAGCATCCCTGTTTGCATAGATATTGAAAGTGTGATTACTCTAAAAGTGGCACTAGTTGAAGCATAGACTCACAAATATAAGCATTCCAATTTCTTAATGGGAAAAGGTAGCAAGACTGTTTCTAACCACTTGTTTGAAGGAATAAATAAAGCAACAACGGCTGATGTCAGGAAGGCATACATAGTTTTTTCTGGAAAAACGGAGCCATTCGTGACCTTTCCTCTTCTTTTAAGCAAATTTTGTGCAGTTCTACTAAAATAAAATGCCATCACCGCCTTCACAATTCAGTGACACTGTACAAAAGGAAATGACTTAACATTACATCATGATGTCAGGTATGTAGTCGACAGGCATTAGAGACAAACATACAGACCTCCTCCGATAACATAATGAACATTAATTTTAACAAAGGTGTGACTAGCTTTACTGGGATAATTTGAGTGAACTCTACACCCTTTATTCCTTAATATAAGACATTTTCGCAGTTCAATTTAAAGTACCCAAACGTCTAGTATTTAGAAAAACAGATAGTAGTTTTCTTGAGCACATATCTGGGAAAGCTTGCCACACTTTATTTATGTCCATACGCTAATGCCACACCGTTTGAATACTACAAATATACACTAATCCAGTGGCTAGTGCAACAGTAGAGTAGTTAGTTTATTACAAGGTACAATACAATGGTTTTACTGAACAGATTTCAATAAACTCTAGCACTGGAAGGTTTCTATAAGAATTAACAATACAAAATGTCAAGGTAACAAGTTTCAGCATTGGTATACTAGATGTGCATGAGCATTAAACCAAATACAAAAGTCTGAAGGTAACTAGCATTATTAACTAATGACAGTATAAAAAAATTGCAAACCATGTAACTCCAAGGTAAATATCATTTCGAACTCGGGAGGACCTTAAAAATTGCTATCCCAATCTTGATAATCGATCAAACATAAAAACTTGATCGAACGAATCAAGAGAACAGCCGGAGGAGGAGGTGCCCACTCTTGACCTTTCCTCTTGTCTTCATAATTGTCTGTGCAGTTTAACCAAAATAAAATGACATCAGTGCCTTGGCATTTTGGTGACACTGTACAAAAAAATTAACTTATCTCATGAAAGTGAGGTATGTAATCTATAAGCATTAACAGTACAAAAATCTGAAGGTAGTAACAAGTTTCATCATTGGTATACTGGCTGTGCAACAGCATTAGAATGCCTTAGCTGAAAAATCTTTAATACATCCACAATCAACATCTAACCCTGAAATAATCCAGTGACATTAAATGGCATTGCTTAAATTTATCGCTGGCATTAGACTAAGAGCGGCATTAGTTAAATGTGGCATCACTTTAGCAGTAGCATTGCTTGACTTGACTGTTGGCGTTATGCTAACAGCAAAAAAGTGGCAATAAAAGCATGGGAGGCCCATTCAGACAGTGGGCGCACCAGTACGATGTACCTCCACGGACGCAGAGTTGTGAGGGAGGTATGGTTGCCCAGAGCAACAAATATCCAGGCAGCATATGTGGATTACGTCCCATTTTTGTTCTCTTTAGCCACCTTTTTCCTATGCGAGGACAACAAACTGATCGACCTGGTCATTCTCTATTGCGTTGTCATGCCTTTCTACACTTCTTCAACCAAGAGACACGAGACTCGTTCGTTAGCTACTGATTTTCCCCTTTTCAACCTAGATGCGGGTTCGATGCCTACTCTCTTGGACAGTACAGTCTCCCTTCCTTTCATTATTCAACCCAGACATGGATTAGTCTGCATGAAGTAGGGTTTCCTTTAATAGTGCAAATTATGGTTTTCGTCTGCGTGGCCAGCATAGCAAAGGATAGAAAATTGGGAAGATGGTGGAGTGGAAAAAGATCCACATGCAACGACGTGGCAGATGGGGCAATAGAACAAGGTTATGGTTCGAAAAGAGGTAGCATACATGAGGGTCGGCGGGAAGTGGCTTCGCTCGTGGTCGTCGTCCTCCGCACACACTACGGCAGCGAGCTTGTGGACGGAGGCCAACCCACGCGGGCGCTAGGTCTGAGAGGACGGCCTTGTCGTCATTGCGTGACCTCGCTCGCCGACGACAAGTGTGTCAACGCTGCACGTCCTTTTCTTCCCCGACGGATCTGTGACCACCGGTGAGGAGGGAGAGAGGGGTCGTCTTTTTTAGATCTGGAGAGAGGGTGGTAGTGTGAGAAGCAAGTGGGCAGCCCTTAGCAAGAAAGCGCTCAAGCTCCAGCCTATATATCTTTTTTATACTACTAGTACTGGAGGTAGAGTAGTTTATATTTTCTCTGTGTACAGTACCAGTTAGTTGTGCTTCAAAACTGATCGGCACGCCATTAAAAAAATAAAGGTCGATAACTAATGCGGCACCTCGGGCCAACGCGGCCAGATCGCATTTTGCACGAGAAATTACACACCATGTTTCGTTGAGATGTGGTCCCGTTCCAACATATCAGTGAGACGACGGCGAGTAGTAGGAGTATTTCCGAACGGACGTGTAGGCCGGGGCACCTCTTCGTGAACCGCGGCAAACTCACAACCGTCCACCGACTCTTCGCCAGCCCTCTTGATTTGGAACTGCTGTCGCACGCTCTTCCTCTCCCTCCTCCATTTTCCTTCAGCCCTTCACCCTTTCTTCTGCCATTGTTCGATCGTCTTCTCCATGGAGGGAACAGGCCGGAAACGACCCCGTTATTCTTGCCCCGATCTGAAAGATGACCTGGTGGAGGAACTCATTGATCGGTGCGACGTCATCACCTCGGCTAGCATGGCAGGTTCATCCAAGCCCATTCTCAACTCAAATAACATCATTACAAAGAATCCAAGAGTCAAGGAGCGGTTTGATCTCCCCTATCTTCTTCGCCGTGACCCTGATGATTGGCGCCGGCACAACGGAGGCCTCGCCCTATGCCAGTTGATGCCGCTTGATAATGATACGTATGATGTTAAGATGCCATCGCTTGAGGGCAAGGCTTGGGCGGGTGCAAATGGAGATTGGGTTGTTTACATTGGGTCCAACTGCGAGTGGGAACTTGTGAATGTGTACACTCGTGACCGGGTTCCACTTCCAAAAATCTCAGCAGACTGCCCAGAGGTTGAGCACACCGGTATTGTACGCACGTTCAAATGCGATCATGGTGACTGTCTTCTACGGAAGATAGCAATTTGTGGAGTTCCCAACCGCTCTTGGAATTACAACAACTATCAAGTTGTTGCTATCTTCGACAAGCTTGTTGCCGTCCTTGGTGGTTTGACTTGATGGATATTGCTCAAAAATCAGTTTTTGTACACGGATGAGTACTGTGATGCAATTCAATACAAGGGCCTTGTGTTTGCTGCCACCACTTGTGGCACTATTTTTGCATGGGATCCTCATAGTTTCGGTATGTTTGTCTTCCACCGTAATTATAATTGTTTCATCCACATGCATGCGGGTTAGCAAGTTTCCCTTTACTAATTAACCTTCTTCTTGTGTTTCCAAGGTCCTGTGAACATCCCACCACCTATACTTGAAAGATTTTATAACCAAGGGGGAGATGACGATGGTGATGATCAGGAGCATGAGGACGAGCAGTGCCCATATACTCCGTGGCGCCTGGCAACTAATTCTGATGGATCACCTCTTCTTGTGTGTATACAGCCCACTGATGATGTTACTGCTAAGGATGCAGGTGTAGTCTCCCATGGTCACACTCTCAGGACCTATTCCAACACTCGTTGCATGGTATTCAGCATGGATACTAGTGTGCTAGCGCCAACTCCTTCTCCCTGGTATAGAATTGATAATCTTGGAGAAAACTCGCTCTTCCTTGGACAAAACTATCCGATGATGGTGAAAGGCAATCCAATTGCTGTTGACACAATGTTAACAGTACCATTTATGAGAAGCAACTGTGTCTATACCTCGGACATTTGGGTGGTTCCCTACCCTGGTACTGATATAGTAGGCCGCTTTAGCCTGGATGATCAGTCATGCATTGGTTTCCAGATCGACAATCGATGGCCCGTCCCAGAGAATCACTTGTGGTTCAAAGCAAGCGTTTCCAACGCCGAGGAATGGTTGAGTTGAAGTTCATTTCATTGCTTGTTATTTGTTGTGTGGTGAAAACTTTAGTATTTATAATGTATCCTTGTTATCGATGTGGCTTGATGACTTGTTGTATGTAATAAAATGATATGCCTGTGATAAACTTACTAAATTTATGAATGGCTTTCGAGTCACTTCTCTGAGTGAGTGGTGCGACGAGGCAAAAGTATATTTTCCGAATACATAATTGTACGTGCATTGCAATAGGTTATCGAATGAGGCCAATCAACAGTAGTAGTACACTATTTGTACTAGCTTCACATGCTTCACGCGTCAGGCAGGTGTTTTTACTGTAGCCATATGTTAATGTGTTCGTTGTATGTAACCAGCACCTCGAATCCTCGATACTAGTACTATATAGTAGGAGTAACTAGTAGGAGTAGTTGGGTGGCATGGGCCAGAACAAGCATTCACGTCCAGGAGTACGGCACACGCCACCACCATGACATCCATCTGACACCATATTATTTCTTGGAGTTCGTGCTAGAGCAATCTCTTCAACCTCGTCGTTTCTCTAACTTCAACCATCGCGCGATGGGCGAGGTGGGGTTTGTCGATAGTCGGTTTCCTTAACTGCGGTCCCACTTTTAAGGCCAACTCCAACGCACGACCCCAAACGGACCTCGATTTTGCACGAACTCCAATGATAATTTTGACTAGAAAAGCAAGACCAAAGAAAACAAGAACCACAAGAATACATTTTACTACTCCTGTAAGTTGGATTAGTGCCTTCTCGATGCATTCATTGTTGATCTGCGGAGGCTCGATCTTGCGTGCTTCTTTCTTCTTCGAGTGTAAAGAAGTAGACGTTGCTTCCTCGCATCTAGTCTCATGTCTAGCCTCTATTCTAGTAGGAGTATCAACAAGTGCACTAATCTCATCTCTAGCCTCTGTGCTAGCTAAAAGTGATAGAACATCTACTAAATTGCGCTCTATCAATATATGGATGTACTCTTCTTCCCAATACAAAAACTTGCATCCATTCTACTCCCTCCGTTGCACAATACATGCCTTCTATTTGTCAAAATATATATGTATCTAGACATGTTTTAGTATATAGGTACATCCATTTTTGGAAAAATGGAAGTCAAGTATTTTGGAATGGAGGGAGTTCACAATAAAAAATTTAAGTTAGCACAACTAGTCTAATCCGAGAGCACAACCGAAGATTTGGTCGGGTTCTTCCTCCTTTTGCCGACACGTGGGACATCCAGCATCCAGGTCATGTCATGAAAGAAAATAGAGTGGTAGTTGAAGCCACGAGATGTGCATCTTGGGTTAAACTGTAAATAGAATCTTACTACTCCTGAGTAACTCCAAAAGCGGCCACCGAAGATCTTTATTGGATTTGTTTTTCATCACCAGAACGTTGAGGTGAAAGATGTGTAGGTTCAGTGGGTCCTCTTGTGTTTTCACTGACATGTGGGGCCGCATGTGAGCAAACAGACGATGGGTTCCGCGCGTCCGCTCGCCGGCTGAGAAGAGAGATAGAGGAGGGCTGAGCACGGACTGCAGGAAATTTGTTCTACGTACCTCGATATAGTGGGGTGGCATGGGCCATAACTAGCATTCACGTCTAGCAGTACGGCACACGCCACCTACACGAGTCCCATTCGACACCAATTTTCTTGGAGTCCGTGCTACAACCATCTCTTCTCCCTCCTGTTTTCTCAGCCATCGCGTGGTGGGCGGGGTGGGGGTTTGTTGATAGTCGGTTTGCTCAACTGTGGTCCCACTTGTAAGTGAAAATGAAACACCGCATGCATTCCCGCTTGAGCAGCGTGCCGGACCAACCGTGTGGGGGTGCGACGCGAACACGGCAGGCTTTTCCTTTTGAACTCGTAACTTGTAAAATTTGGTTCTGCTCCATGGCGCGACCGATAGATAGAAAATAACGATTTTGCCTAGAGTAATGAGAAGTTTGGTTCTGGCGCCGTTCATCCATGGAGTACGTACGAAAATTATGAAGTTGATGTGAAAGGTAAGATAATTACTGTAGTATCATATACTACTACATGGATTTGACGGAAAGATAAAAATACATATAGATCCATCAACGACATCCTCACGCCCTAGTGCGCCGGGTCACCAACCGACGTGTGAGGAGCAGCGGCATTGGCGGCGAGCTCAACGTGCTTCTGAACAGTGCCGTCCAAGGTTGCCCGTGGTCCAAGAAGGCCAGCGTCCTATCGTCCTCCTCTTGCATGTAGTAGTCCTTGTGGACGATTTGCCCGTAGACGTGGGTGATTATGTCCATGGTGTCTTGTGACGCCAGGCGCTACGCGGCGAGCGCGACCTCGAGGTGGACATTCTTTGGCGCGATGGCGGCCAGTCGCAGGGCCATCATTGCGTCGAAGAGGTTGTCACCATAGTGGCCGTTGAGGGTGGCGGGCATCGCAGAGCCTGGGCACATCGGCTGGAGGCTTACGTCAAAGTCGTCTGCAAACTTCTTGACGACGGTGAACTTCTCGAGGAAACCGACGAGGACCTCGTCGAACAAGGAGACGAAGCTATCATCCAAGCGGCCCCTCGCCCTGGCGGCCTCAAGCAATACTACCTGGAGACGTTCCTCGGTGCCGGGCCGCAGGCCGGCGTCGTGGACCATCTGGCACAGCCGGCTGATGCTCGCGCTCATCGCCTCCATGGATCTAGCTTAGCTTCTAGTGAACTGATCTTGTGATTCGAGTGATCACTCTTGCCCTTGGTTAGCGTGCGTAGGTGCGTAGGATTTTGTACTACTCCTAGGCCCTCTACTGCACCTGCCTTTGGCTGTATGATAGGTGGGCCAGCCACCCTCTGGGCCCACGTGTCATTCACCCAAAGGCAGTTGTCGTAAGTCAATGAAGTCGCGTCCCCCTCCGTGCCGGTACAGTATAGTCATCTCACCGGACCTCTAGTTGGGGCCAAACGAGAGAAGTTTGATGTTTACTGGTTTATTGGTCCCCTTTGCATTTTGCGCCAAGTTTTGACCTTTGATTTAACTAATAAAATGTTAATGCATGTAAATAAAAATGTTGTGTAAGTCACCTTACGAAAACCAAATAATCCCAAAATACTTAGGCACGGTGCATTAACTCCCTCCTTGTTTCTTATTTCGTGACATATCAACCAATGAGAGATGTGGGCCGTGCATGCTTTCAATGACTTGAGACTACCAAACATGACATGCAGTGTTTAGTTCATTGCATGCAATCCTATTAGTACTCTAGTTAGCAAAAAAACATTAAGTTCTCTCGCCGATAGGAATAAAACACCATGTATTTATTTACAGAGGGAGTAGTACATTTTTTGTGACATGCATTACTAGATATTGCTAGTCAAATACTAAAATCCAGATGGACGTGGTAGTACTCCTAAATCCAGACGGTGGTGCTACTAGTACTAGTAGTAGTACAACCAATGTAGTAGTAGGAGTACTAGCACTGTACTACCCGTTGGTCAAATTATTACGTGCTGCTCCTCACAGTGAAGTGACAAGACCCTGCGCCGGAGATGACACCTGAGTATAGGCACCGTGTTCGGCATACCATAGTCAGCCTCACCGTCTGCAGTCACTATCATCATGGCTGTAGAGCTAGCTGTTGGAAATATGCCCTAGAGGCAATAATAAATTGGTTATTATTATATTTCCTTGTTCATGATAATCGTTTATTATCCATGCTAGAATTGTATTGATAGGAAACTCAGATACATGTGTGGATACATAGACAACACCATGTCCCTAGTAAGCCTCTAGTTGACTGGCTCGTTGATCAATAGATGGTTACGGTTTCCTAACCATGGACATTGGATGTCGTTGATAACGGGATCACATCATTAGGAGAATGATGTGATGGACAAGACCCAATCCTAAGCCTAGCACAAAGATCGTGTAGTTCGTATGCTAAAGCTTTTCTAATGTCAAGTATCATTTCCTTAGACCATGAGATTGTGCAACTCCCGGATACCGTAGGAATACTTTGGGTGTGCCAAACGTCACAACGTAACTGGGTGGCTACAAAGGTACACTACAGGTATCTCTGAAAGTGTCTGTTGGGTTGGCACGAATCGAGACTGGGATTTGTCACTCCGTGTAAACGAAGAGGTATCTCTGGGCCCACTCGGTAGGACATCATCATAATGTGCACAATGTGACCAAGGAGTTGATCATGGGATGATGTGTTATGGAACGAGTAAAGAGACTTGCCGGTAACGAGATTGAACAAGGTATCGGGATACCGACGATCGAATCTCGGGCAAGTATCGTACCACTAGACAAAGGGAATTGTATACGGGATTGACTGAATCCTCGACATCGTGGTTCATCCGATGAGATCATCGTGGAACATGTGGGAGCCAACATGGGTATCCAGATCCCGCTGTTGGTTATTGGCCGGAGAGTTATCTCGGCCATGTCTGCATGACTCCCAAACCCGTAGGGTCTACACACTTAAGGTTCGATGACGCTAGGGTTATAGGGAATAGATATACGTGGTTACCGAATGTTGTTCGGAGTCCCGGATGAGATCCCGGACATCACGAGGAGTTCCGAAATGGTCCGGAGGTAAAGATTAATATATAGGAAGTATGGTTTTGGCCACCGGAAGTGTTCCGGGCATCACCGGTAGTGTACCGGGACCACCGGAGGGGTCCGGGGGTCCACCAGGTGGGGCCACCAGCCCCGGAGGCCTACATGGGCCAATAGTGGGAAGGGACCAGCCCCTAAGTGGGCTGGGGCACCTCCCCACCAAGGCCCATGCGCCTAAGGGGAAGAGGGGGCAAACCCTAAGGGCAGATGGGCCTTAAGGCCCATGCCTGGTGCGCCTCCCTCTCCCCCTCCACTTGGCCGCCACCCTAGATGGGATTGGGGCTGGCCGCCGCTCCTAGGGTGGAACCCTAGGTGGGGCGCACCCCTTCCTCTCCCCTATATATACTTGAGGACTTGGGGCTGCCAACAGATGAGTTCCTCTCCTTCTTGGCGCAGCCCTACCCCTCTCCCTCCTCGTCTCTTGCGGTGCTTGGCGAAGCCCTGCTGGAGTACCACGCCCCTCCACCACCACCATGCTGTCGTGCTGCTGCTGGATGGAGTCTTCCCCAACCTCTCCTTCTACCCTTGCTGGATCAAGGCATAGGAGACGTCACCGGGCTGTACGTGTGTTGAACACGGAGGTGCCGTCCGTTCGGCACTAGGATCATCGGTGATTTGGATCATGACGAGTACGACTCCATCAACCCCGTTCTCTTGAACGCTTCCGCGTAGTGATCTACAAGGGTATGTAGATGCACTCTCCTTCCCTCGTTGGTAGACTTCTCCATAGATTGATCTTGGTGATGCATAGAAAATTTTGAATTTCTGCTACGTTCCCCAATAGTGGCATCATGAGCTAGGTCTATGCGTAGTTTCTATGCACGAGTAGAACACAAAGTAGTTGTGGGCGTTGATTTTGTTCAATATGCTTACCGTTACTAGTCCAATCTTGATTCGGCGGCATTGTGGGATGAAGCGGCCCGGACCGACCTTACACGTACTCTTACGTGAGACTGGTTCCACCGACTGACATGCACTAGTTGCATAAGGTGGCTAGCGGGTGTCTGTCTCTCCCACTTTAGTCGGATCAGATTCGATGAAAAGGGTCCTTATGAAGGGTAAATAGCAATTGGCATATCACGTTGTGGTTTTTGCGTAGGTAAGAAACGTTCTTGCTAGAAACCCATAGCAGCCACGTAAAACATGCAAACAACAATTAGAGGATATCTAACTTGTTTTTGCAGGGTATGCTATGTGATGTGATATGGCCAAGAAGAATGTGATGAATGATATATGATGTATGAGATTGATCATGTTCTTGTAATAGGAATCACGACTTGCATGTCGATGAGTATGACAGCCGGCAGGAGCCATAGGAGTTGTCTTTATTTATTGTATGACCTGCGTGTCATTGAACAACGCCATGTAATTATTTTACTTTATTGCTAACCGGTAGCCATAGTAGTAGAAGTAATAAGTTGGCGAGACAACTTCATGGAGACACAATGATGGAGATCATGATGATGGAGATCATGGTGTCATGCCGGTGACGATGATGATCATGGAGCCCCGAAGATGGAGATCAAAAGGAGCAATATGATATTGGCCATATCATGTCACTATTTGATTGCATGTGATGTTTATCATGTTTATACATCTTATTTGCTTAGAACGACGGTAGCTTAAATAAGATGATCCCTCACTAAAATTTCAAGAGAAGTGTTCTCCCTAACTGTGCACCGTTGCGAAAGTTCGTCGTTTCGAAGCACCACGTGATGATCGGGTGTGATAGATTCTTACGTTCGAATACAATGGGTGTTGACGAGCCTAGCATGTACAGACATGGCCTCGGAACACATGCGAAACACTTAGGTTAACTTGACGAGCCTAGCATGTACAGACATGGCCTCGGAACACGGAGGACCGAAAGGTCGAACATGAGTCATATAGAAGATGCGATCAACATGAGATGTTCACCGATGATGACTAGTCTGTCTCACGTGATGATCGGACACGGCCTAGTTGATTCGGATCATGTATCACTTAGATGACTAGAGGGATGTCTATCTGAGTGGGAGTTCATAAGATGAACTTAATTATCCTGAACATAGTCCAAAGGTCTTCACAAATTATGTCGTAGCTCGCACTTCAGTTCTACTGTTTAGATATGTTCCTAGAGAAAAATTAGTTGAAAGTTGATAGTAGCATTTATGCAGACAGTAGAAGGCTTATGTCCTTAATGCACCGCTAAGTGTGCTGAACCTCGAATGTCGTCTGTGGATGTTGCGAACATCTGACATACACGTTTTGATGACTACATGATAGTTCAGTGCGTAATGCTAAATGGTTTAGAATTGAGGCACCAAAGACGTTTTTGAAACATCGCAGAACATATGAGATGTTCCAAGGACTGAAATTGGGATTTCAGGCTCGTGCCCACGTCAAGAGGTATAAGACCTCCGACAATTTTCTTAGCCTGCATAATAAGGGAGAAAAGCTCAATCTTGAGCTTGTGCTCAGATTGTCTGAGTACAACAATCGCTTGAATCGAGTGGGAGTTGATCTTCTAGATGAAATAGTGATGGTTCTCCAAAGTCATTGCCACCAAGCTACTAGAGCTTCGTGATGAACTATAACATATCAGGGATAGATATGATCCTTGAGCTATTCGCGACACCACGAAAAGTAGAAATTAAAAGGGAGCATCAATCGTTGATGGTTAGTAAAACCACTAGTTTCAAGAAGGGCAAGGGCAAGAAAGGCATACTTCATGGAACAACAAATCAGTTGCTGTTCTAGTGAAGAAACCCAAAGTTGAACCCAAGCCCGAGACTAAGTGCTTCTGTAATAAGGGGAACAGTCACTGAAGCAGAACCACCCTAGATACTTGGTAGATGAGAAGGCTGGCAAGGTCGACAGAAGTATATTGGATATGCATTATAATGTGTACTTTACTAGTACTCCTAGTAGCACCAGGGTATTAGATACCGGTTCGGTTGCTAAGTGTTAGTAACTCGAAACAAAAGGCTACGGAATAAACGGAGACTAGCTAAAAGGTGAGATGACGATATGTGTTGGAAGTATTTGCAAGGTTGATCAAATATCGTACGCTCCCTCTACCATCGAGATTGGTATTAAAACCTAAGTAATTCTTATTTGGTGTTTGCGTTGAGCATAGACATGATTGGATTATGTCTATCGCGATACGGTTATTCATTTAAGGAGAATAATGGTTACTCTGTTTATTTGAATAATACCATCCCGATCATAGTGATACACATTTTCATGCCAAAGGTATAAGATAGTAATGATAGTACCACACAAATGTGGCACTGCAATTTGAGTCATATTGGTATAAAACGCATGAAGAAGCTCCATGTTGATGGATCTTTGGACTCACTCATTTTTGAAAGGATTGAGACATGCGAACCATGTTTGTTGGTAGATATGCATGAAGAAACTCTATACAGATGGATCGTTTGGACTCACTTGATTTTGAATCACTTGAGACATGCAAATCATACCACATGGGCAAGATGACTGAAGGCCTCGTTTTCAGTAAAATGGAACAAGAAGGCAACTTGTTGGAAGTAATACATCTTGATGTGCGCAGTCCAATGAGTGCTGAGGCATGTACTGGATATCGTTATGTTCTTACTTCAAAGATGATTTGAGTAGATACTGAGTATATTTACTTGATGAAACATAAGTCTGAATTATTGAAAGGTTCAAGTAATTTTAGAGTGAAGTTGAACATCGTCGTGACAAGAGGATAAAATGTCTATGATATGATCGTAGAGATGAATATCTGAATTACGAGTTTGGCAAGGAATTAAGACATTGTGGAAATTGTTTCACAACCAATACAGCCTGGAACACCATAGTGTGATGGTGTGTCCGAACATCATAACTGCACCCTATTGGATATGATGCATACCATGGTATCTCTTATCGAATTACCACGATAGTTTATGGGTTAGGCATTAGAGACAACCACATTCACTTTAAATAGGGCACCACGTAATTCCGATGAGATGACACCGTATGAACTATGGTTTAGAGAAACCTAAGCTGTCATTTCTTAAAAGTTTGGGGCTGCAACGCTTATGTGAAAAAGTTTCAGGCTGATAAGCTAGAACCCAAAGCGGATAAATGCATCTTCATAGGACACCCAAAACAGTTGGGTATACCTCCTGTCTCAGATCCGAAAGCAATAAGGGATTGTTTCTAGAATCGTGTCCTTTCTCGAGGAAAAGTTTATCTCGAAAGAATTGAGTGGGAGGATGGTGGAGACTTGATGAGGTTATTGAACCGTCTCTTCAACTAGTGTGTGGCAGGGCACAGGGAGTTGTTCCTATGGCACCTACACCAATTGAAGTGGAAGCTTATGATGGTGATCATGAAACTTCAGATCAAGTCACTACCAAACCTCGTGGGATGACAAGGATGCGTACTAATTCAGAGTGGTACGTAATCCTGTCTTGGAAGTCATGTTGCTAGACAACAATGAACCTACGAGCTATGGAGAAGCGATGGTGGGCCTGGATTCCAAAATGGCTCAAGGCCATATAATCCGAGAGAGGATCCATATATGAAAACAAAGTGTAGACTTTGGAAGAACTACTTGATGGTCGTAAGGCTGTTAGGTACATATGGATTTTAAAAGGAAGATGGACAATGATGGTAAGTATCACCATTAAGAAAGCTCGACTTGTCGTTAAGATGTTTTCCGACAAGTTCAAGGAGTTGACTACGATGAGACTTTCTCACTCGTAGCGATGCTAAGAGTCTGTTGGAATTATATTAGTGATTACTGCATTATTTATGAAATCTTGCAGACAGGATGCCAAAACATTGTTTCCTCAACGATTTTCTTGAGGAAAGGTTGTATGTGATACAACCGGAAGGTTTTGTCAATCCTGAAAGATGCTAACAAGTATGCAAAGCTCCAGCAATCCTTCTAAGGACTGGAGTAAGCATCTCGGAGTTGGAATGTATGCTTTGATGAGATGATCAAAGTTTTTGGGTGTATACAAAGTTTATGAGAAACTTGTATTTCCAAAGAAGTGAGTGGGAGCACTATAGAATTTCTGATGAGTATATGTTGTTGACATATTGTTGATCAGAAATGACGTAGAATTTCTGGAGAGCATATAGGGTTATTTGGAAAGTGTTTTTCAATGGAAAGCCTGGATTAAGCTACTTGAACATTGAGCATCAAGATCTATATGGATAGATCAAAACGCTTAATGGTACTTTCAAATGAGCACATACCTTGACATGATCTTGAAGGTGTTCAAGATGGATCAGTCAAAGAAGGAGTTCTTGCCTGAGTTGTAAGGTATGAAGTTAAGACTTAAAGCTCGACCACGGCAGAAGAAAGAGGAAGGACGAGGTCGTCCCCTATGCATTTGTCATAGGCTCCATACGGTATGCCATGCTGAGTACCACACCTGATGTGTGCCTTTCCACATATTTGGCAAGAGGGTACAAAGGTGATCTAGGAGTAGATCACCAGATAGTGGTCTAAATTATCCTTAGAGGAATAAGGATATGTTTCTCGGTTATGGAGGTGATAAAGAGTTCGACGTAAAGAGTTACGTCGATGCAAGCTTAACACCTATCCGGATAGCTCTGAGTAGAGATACCGGATACGTATAATGGAGCAACAATTTAGAATAGCTCCAAGTAGAACAGTTATTTGAAATGGCTCCAAATGTAGCGTAGTAGTTGCATCTACAAGGTGACATAGAAATTTGCGAAGTACATACGGATCTGAATGCTGCAGACCCGTTGACTGAAACCTCTCTCACAAGCATAACATGATCAAACCCAGAACTCTTTGGGTGTATGTCACATGGGGATTTGACCTTGAGTGTTAATCACATATCGATGTGAATTGGATTATTGACTCTAGTGCAAGTGGGAGACTGTTGGAAATATGCCCTAGAGGCAATAATAAATTGGTTATTATTATATTTCCTTGTTCATGATAATCGTTTATTATCCATGCTAGAATTGTATTGATAGGAAACTCAGATACATGTGTGGATACATAGACAACACCATGTCCCTAGTAAGCCTCTAGTTGACTGGCTCGTTGATCAATAGATGGTTACGGTTTCCTGACCATGGACATTGGATGTCGTTGATAACGGGATCACATCATTAGGAGAATGATGTGATGGACAAGACCCAATCCTAAGCCTAGCACAAAGATCGTGTAGTTCGTATGCTAAAGCTTTTCTAATGTCAAGTATCATTTCCTTAGACCATGAGATTGTGCAACTCCTGGATACCGTAGGAATACTTTGGGTGTGCCAAATGTCACAATGTAACTGGCTGGCTATAAAGGTACACTACAGGTATCTCCGAAAGTGTCTGTTGGGTTGGCACGAATCGAGACTGGGATTTGTCACTCCGTGTAAACGGAGAGGTATCTCTGGGCCCACTCGGTAGGACATCATCATAATGTGCACAATGTGACCAAGGAGTTGATCACGGGATGATGTGTTACGGAACGAGTAAAGAGACTTGCCGGTAACGAGATTGAACAAGGTATCGGGATACCGACGATCGAATCTCGGGCAAGTATCGTACCACTAGACGAAGGGAATTGTATACGGGATTAATTGAATGCTCGACATCGTGGTTCATCCGATGAGATCATCGTGGAACATGTGGGAGCCAACATGGGTATCCAGAATCCGCTGTTGGTTATTGGCCAGAGAGTTATCTTGGCCATGTCTGCATGACTCCCGAACCCGTAGGGTCTACACACTTAAGGTTCGATGACGCTAGGGTTATAGGGAATAGATATACGTGGTTACCGAATGTTGTTCGGAGTCCCGGATGAGATCCCGGACGTCAAGAGGAGTTCTGGAATGGTCCGGAGGTAAAGATTAATATATAGGAAGTATGGTTTTGGCCACCGGAAGTGTTCCGGGCATCACCGGTAGTGTACCGGGACCACCGGAGGGGTCCGAGGGTCCACCAGGTGGGGCCACCAGACCCGGAGGCCTACATGGGCCATAGTGGGAAGGGACCAGCCCCTAAGTGGGCTGGGGCGCCTCCCCACCAAGGCCCATGCGCCTAAGGGGAAGAGGGGGCAAACCCTAAGGGCAGATGGGCCTTAAGGCCCATGCCTGGTGCGCCTCCATCTGCCCCTCCACTTGGCCGCACCCTAGATGGGATTGGGGCTGGTCGCCGCCCCTAGGGTGGAACCCTAGGTGGGGCGCACCCCTCCCTCTCCCCTATATATACTTGAGGACTTGGGGCTGCCAACAGATGAGTTCCTCTCCTTCTTGGCGCAGCCCTACCCCTCTCCCTCCTCGTCTCTTGCGGTGCTTGGCGAAGCCCTGCTGGAGTACCACGCGCCTCCACCACCACCACGCCGTCATGCTGCTGCTGGATGGAGTCTTCCCCAACCTCTCCTTCTCCTCTTGCTGGATCAAGGCGTAGGAGACGTCACCGGGCTGTACGTGTGTTGAACACGGAGGTGCCGTCCGTTCGGCACTAGGATCATCGGTGATTTGGATCACAACGAGTACGACTCCATCAACCCCATTCTCTTGAACGCTTCCGCGTAGCGATCTACAAGGGTATGTAGATGCACTCTCCTTCCCTCATTGGTAGACTTCTCCATAGATTGATCTTGGTGATGCGTAGAAAATTTTGAATTTCTGCTACGTTCCCCAACACTAGCCTGCTTACAACTAGCCTTGTTCGACATAATTTCCCATGCGTAGATGCCCGTGCATTGCACGGAACACCAAGATTGGGGGTGGACGGCTCCGGCAGCGGCCATCGCGCCAGATTTTTCCACGGCCTTCTAGATGTGGTGGGGAGGAGATAAGGCTGATTGTGAGAGACAAGGAGTTGTTTGTAAATAGGGAACAAGTGTGGGCATCCTTTTGCAAAAATGGAGAAGCTTGGTTTGTATGCGTCAAATCTAGATCCGACGGCTATTGGTGAAAGATGGGAGGCACAACATCATCACCAACTCAGGACCTATTTGATTCGCAGGATTTTGAAAACGCAGGAATAGGACACGGCAATATTACAAGTTGTGATGGAAGGATCTTGGAGACTGTGGCCATGCGTTTGCAATCCCCGTCGCAGAGGCAGCTGTCGACGGTGAGGTTGAGAGGGAGGCAGCGCTAGAGGGGCGCCACCGCCGGGAGAGCAGGGCGGTCCGCACGGCAGATTTTGTGGGGAGGAGGCCGATGATGACGAGCATCATGTCGTCGGGGAGGCTGTTGATGAAGTCCAGGCTCACCGGATGCGGTTTTGGCTCGAGCCGCCTCCGCTTGTTGGTTGCCGCGCCGTCCATCTCAACCGGCGGCGACGCCAGTGTACACGTGTGCTGGTGTGTGTTGTGTGCTGGGTGTGCGCGAGTGCGTCCTTCTGTGCATGCCGCCGCGCAGTGGTGAATTGTGCGAGAGTGCGGCCTTCGCACGCAAGAAGTTTTTTCTCAATGCGCCCTCAATTTACTAGCATGCAGGGTGCTACCCCGAGTGGTTCCAACTTTGTTTACTTCATCGCGTGTCAGATGGGCCTCTAGTTTACTTATTTTCACCCACTTCCACATGGGCCAGCACACGAAGATACAGAACAGGAGCTGACAAGGCAGCATGTGGATTGGTTGACCGGTCAACTAAACAATATATGGAGCTATACGCTGACACAGTGAGCGTATAATCCGTTGGTATAGAGAGTTCGAGTGAGAGGGGAGGCCCGTGAGAGATAGCAGAGAGAGAGAGAGAGAGAGAGAGAGCTACTCCCTCCGTTCGATAATGTAGTTCCAACATTTTTTTAAGTCAAACTTTTGAAACTTTGACCAAGTTTATAAAGAAATTACTTATATCTACAATACCAAAGATAAATGATAGTGAAGTAAGTACATGTTGTGATGAATCTAATGATCGTTCGAGATGTAAATGTTTTTCTCCACATATACCTGGTCAAACTTTTCTGAGGTTTGACTTTTCAAAACATCCATATGCTTATGGACGTGACAGAGTCCCTAACTGGAGAGAGAGAGAGAGAGTGAAAAAAGTGTGTGTGCGTGTGTGAAAGAGACATGGACAACACGCGATAAAAGTAGAGAAAAAGCATGCGTGTCTTATGAAAACATATCACACATGCATCTTCGACAATGGAGGCAAGGTGCGGAGATAGTGTGTTGTTGTTTGGAACCGAGTGAGCAAGACCCATAGCACGTGGCCAAGAGGGGTCTGACAAACAAGGGAGAGAGGTCGAGAGAGACGTACCGAGAAAATGCAGACATGAGGAGGAGAGAGTGTATGTTTGTCATAGAGATATCCCCTGGAGATCGTGATGGGACTACATGGGTGGGAGATCGAGTGACAAGGTGTGTGCACGATAGAAGATGCCCCGAGAGATATCGAGATAGACATATGGATGGAAGGAGACAATACGTGTGTTCCTGATGGCTAGTAAGAGATAATCATACTTAGGAGGGGGGGTGCTTGCGCCTATGATGGAGTGAGGGATTATGGTACTTAGGGGGGGGTGTCACATGGAGAGAGAACAAGGGCGGAGAGTGTTGGATGGGTCTATATGTATAGCGCGAGCGAGACATGTGTATGTGTGAACCAGGGAGATATAAGGCCAGTTTGGCTTGCATCCTGAGCATCTTTTGCCTGGCCTGGGGTTGTGGCTGGATTTCATGTACGCTTGTTTGGTTGCTACCCTGTGAAAAAGAAAGCCCGCCTGGCCTGGGTCCCCTTGCACTTTAATTAGCCTGGCTGAACTCCAGACACTGCAAGTAACCTGGCCCAGGCGACCGATTTCGAATGCCTGGCCGTGCCTGGTCATGTGGCCACGAGGCTAACAGCAACATGGATGGATATTAGCATTAGATAATTGATGCATGGATTAATTGATGGGACGTTGTTGCTTTGCCTGGCCCAGGCATGAACCAAACGCGTTAGCACCACACAAGCCTGGCCAGGCAGAAATATTTTACATCTCACGTCCACACCAGGCAGTACCGGCCATCAAGGCATGAGGGTCAGGTCATGAACCAAACTGACCAATAAAGTTTGAGAGAGATTGAGGAGCCCCGATAAGGCTGAGTGGTGCGTCAGATAGCTGAGAGGGGGAAAGAGATATTCCATCCGCTCGATAATGCAGTGCATGTAAATTTTTTAGAAGTCAAACTTTGGAAACTTTGATCAGGTTTACGCAAATGTTATTTATATCTACAATACCAAAGATACATCATACAAAACTACATCTCATGGTGAATCTAATGGTATATGTTTGCCGTACTAGATGTAATTATTTTTCTCCACGTACATGGTCAAACTTTGTGATGTTTGACTTTTTAATAAATCTATATGCTATGGACCGAGGAGAGTGCCTCCGTCGAGACAGATCAAGTGCGTGTGAAGGAGAATGAGTAAGTGTGCAAAAAGAGTATGTTGGTGAAAGAGAAAGTGACAACAAACGATAAATTAGAGAGAGTGTGTGTTTTTTCGTTTCTTATGCGAACATATCACGCATGCATCTCCGAGATGGAAAAGCGAGGCGAGGAGATACACGAAGATAGCTAGTGTGTGATTGTTTGCAACGGAGAGAGACACCCGTGTAGCACATATGCAATCGAGGTCTGGCCAACAAGGAACAAAGGTCGAGAGGGACACATGGATGGCATGGACGCATGGGGAGGGAGAGAGGGTGTGTTTGTGATAGAGAGATCCCGTCGAGATCGTGAGGGGACTATATGGGTGGGAGATCGAGGGAGTGCGTGCGCGATAGAAAGATGCCCCGAGAGAAATCGAGATAGACCATGCACATGTTTGTGATGGAGACTAAGATTAGCTAGTCATATACATACAGGGAGGGACTGCGTGTGCCTACAATTGAGTGAGAGACCATCATACTTGGCTAGCTGGGCATGAGATTGTGTGCATGTGCGTGCGCGTGTGAGATGGAGAGAGAACGAGGGGGAGAGATAGAGTTTTAGATGGGCCTATCGAGTGCGAATGAGATATGCATGTGTATGTGTGACCCAGGTGGATGGAGAGTTTGAGAGAGGGGGGAAGAGCTCCGAGACGACATAGTGGTGCGTGAGAGAGTTACGGGCAAAGAGCCAAGGAATTTGTGTGCGTAGATGAGTGCACCCAAGATATCTAGCTTGGACTAGGTAGAGTATCATACATAGTGTGCGAGAGAGACCTATAGATGGTGTATATATGCATGCGAACTAGAAAGACCCCCCCCCCCACCCACACACAAAGAGAGAGAGAGAGATGGAGAGAAAGGGAGAGGG
>NC_041384.1:653723388-653814658 GCF_002162155.2 Triticum dicoccoides | reverse complement strand
AGAGAGAGAGAGAGAGAGAGAGAGAGAGAACAGGAGTCCGGGAGAGGGGGAGGTCGTGTTTTATGCATCAAAGACTGATATAAACCATGTTTCAATATAAACTAGCATTCAAATATTTAAATTGGAGAACATGTTGTCTGCAATCCACACATGAATGGATATATGTGTATATCAAACAAGTTCATTAATTTGACTTTCAACATGTTCATGGAGTACTATAATATTGTACAACATGCTACTCGATTGAGGTGTTCAATTTTGGATTTAGTTCATTATTTTGACGTACTGAACAAGCTATTTCATTGAATCGAGATATTTCATTTTGGGTTTGGTTCACGTTTTTGAGTGGGTCAACTATTTGTCATATAGTAAATCGCTAGCAACGAGCATGTAAAAACACATTACTCCCGAGCATCATCTCCCCATCTAAAAAAGAAGTAGCAAGCTAATATTTCAAAATTTGATCCGAATCGACTTGGTAAGGTAGATGTTGATGCTCGTTCTCCCAAAATTTGAACGAACCGTTAAACATCCTCTCTGCTCGGTGGAATTCGCCCGAGCAAATAAATGGGAGACGAGAAATTACCGTCCTATGTGGGACAAGCATCAATTGGCCCGTTGTACATCGAGGGTAGGTTCGTAACTTCATCGAAGCGCGCCTTCTCCTCGGCCAAAATGACATGCGCCGAATAATTCATAAACCATGGTCGGCAAAACAAGCTCTCCTCGCCCGAAATAGCTCACGGCCACTATTTCAAAACACGCTCTCCTCGCCCGAAATCGCTCGCGCCCACTATAGTTCAAAACACGCCCTCCTCGCCCGAAATCGCTCCCGCCCACTATTTGGGAAGAAGAAAAGTTACTCTACTATCCCCGACCCTCAGTACACAGACCCAAGCCAAGAAGCTTATAGGCAAGGGTAGAACTGTAACTCCCCCTCACATTTTAGACAAATGCGTCCGTAAGACATGGTTCCACTCCCCTGCCAATCCCCCCCCCCCGCCCGCCCCCATTCATACCTCGTGGGCGCCAAATCACCTTCTCCCCGGGAAGCTCCCTTCTCCCGAGCCGCGAAACCTCAGCCCCACCTCCATGGCGCCCCCACCGCACCAATTTCACAGCCGCCCTCCTCCCTAATGCCGGAGACGCTGTCCATTTGCCATCGTGCACTGGGCCATGTGCCTCTTACTTCGTGCTACTGGTGCTGCCTCGGCTATGGCCGCGTGAACCGTACCGGAGCCAATTCACCCCCGTTGTTGTTCACGGCGCCGGAGCGACTCCAACTTCGGATCTGTCCAGAGTCCTGGCGCTGCTTCCGCGTAGCCGTCGACCATCGCGACATCGCTCTTTCCCTGCCGCCGGTCGCCACCGCAACCGCGCCGACCTCACCGACTCGGCAGCTGGACCTGCCTATTTCACCATGCCGCCAGATAGGTCGCACCCTCATCTCAAATCACTTGTTCCTTTGCACCAGCATCTCAATTGAGTTGTCGGATCAGCGGAATGTTGTCGTGGTAACATTTCTGTTTCGCCGCCGTGGCACCCCTTTTCCTTCCACCATGGCGATAAATGCATCATATCTTATCATGTCAACATTTCCATAAAACTTGCATAAACTTGCACATGTCATCCTCATCATGATAACAACATTTAAAATGGTTAAAATTGTTGTTTGCTTCAATTGCTAAATGCATATGGGGATTTTCTGTTGGGGAACGTAGCATAAATTCAAAATTTTCCTACGTGTCACCAAGATCTATCTATGGAGTCATCTAGCAACAAGGGAGGAGTGAATCTACATACCCTTGTAGATCGCGCGCGGAAGCATTCAAGAGAACGGGGTTGATGGAGTTGTACTTGTCGTGATCCAAATCACCGATGATCCTAGTGCCGAACGGACGGCACCTCCGCGTTCAACACACGTACAGCCCGGTGACGTCTCCCATGCCTTGATCCAGCAAAGAAAGAGGGAGAGGTTGAGGAAGACTCCATCCAGTAGCAGCACAATGGCGTGGTGGTGGTGGAGGAGCGTGGCAATCCTGCAGGGCTTCGCCAAGCACCACGGGATATGAGGAGAAAGAGAGGGAGGGCTGCACCAACAGGCAGAGATCAGATCGCGTGTTATGGGCAGCCCCAGGCCTCACTATATATAGGGGAGAGGGAGGAGGGTGCGCCCCCTCTAGGGTTCCCACCCCTAGGGGGGGCGGCAGCCCTAGATGGGAAAGGGGAGGCGGCCAAGAGGGGGAGAGAGGGGGCGCCCCCTAGGGTGGGCCTTAGGCCCATCTAAGCCTAGGGTTTCCCCTCTCTCCTCCTTTGCTGCGCCTTGGGCCTTGTGGGAGGCGCACCAACCCACTTAGGGGCTGGTCCCTCACCACCCTTGGCCCATGCAAGCCTCCGGGGCATGTGGCCCCACTTGGTGGACCCCCGGGACCCTCCCGGTGGTCCCGGTACGTTACCGATAAACCCCGAAACTCTTCCGGTGACCAAAACAGGACTTTCCATATATAAATCTTTACCTCCGGACCATTCCGGAACTCCTCGTGACGTCCGGGATCTCATCCGGGACTCCGAACAACATTCGGTAACCACATACAAACTTCCTTTATAACCCTAGCGTCATCGAACCTTAAGTGTGTAGACCCTACGGGTTCGGGAGACATGCAGACATGACCGAGACGTTCTCCGGTCAATAACCAACAGCGGGATCTGGATACCCATGTTGGCTCCCACATGTTCCACGATGATATCATCGGATGAACCACGATGTCAAGGACTTAATCAATCCTGTATACAATTCCCTTTGTCTAGCGGTATTGTACTTGCCCGAGATTCGATCGTCGGTATCCCGATACCTTGTTCAATCTCGTTACCGGCAAGTCTCTTTACTCGTTCCGTAACACATCATCCCGTGATCAACTCCTTGATCACATTGTGCACATTATGATGATGTCCTACCGAGTGGGCCCAGAGATACCTCTCCGTCACACGGAGTGACAAATCCCAGTCTCGATTCGTGCCAACCCAACAGACACTTTCGGAGATACCTGTAGTGCACCTTTATAGTCACCCAGTTACGTTGTGACGTTTGGTACACCCAAAGCATTCCTACGGTATCCGGAAGTTGCACAATCTCATGGTCTAAGGAAATGATACTTGACATTAGAAAAGCTTTAGCATACGAACTACACGATCTTTGTGCTAGGCTTAGGATTGGGTCTTGTCCATCACATCATTCTCCTAATGATGTGATCCCGTTATCAATGACATCCAATGTCCATGGTCAGGAAACCGTAACCATCTGTTGATCAACGAGCTAGTCAACTAGAGGCTTACTAGGGACATGGTGTTGTCTATGTATCCACACATGTATCTGAGTTTCCTATCAATACAATTATAGCATGGATAATAAACGATTATCATGAACAAGGAAATATAATAATAACTAATTTATTATTGCCTCTAGGGCATATTTCCAACAGTCTCCCACTTACACTAGAGTCAATAATCTAGTTCGCATCGCCATGTGATTAACACTCACAGGTCACATCGCCATGTAACCAACATCCAAAGAGTTTACTAGAGTCAATAATCTAGTTCACATCACTATGTGATTAACACTCGATGAGTTCTGGGTTTGATCATGTTGCTTGTGAGAGAGGTTTTAGTCAACGGGTCTGAACCTTTCAGATCCGTGTGTGCTTTACAAATCTTTATGTCATCTCCTAGATGCAGCTACCACGCTCTATTTGGAGCCATTTCAAATAATTGTTCTACTATACGAATCCAGTTTACTACTCAGAATAATCTGGATTAGTGTCAAAGTTTGCATCGGCGTAACCCTTTACGACGAACTCTTTTACCACCTCCATAATCGAGAAAATTCCTTAGTCCACTAGTTACTAAGGATAACTTTGACCGATGTACTGTGATCCATTCTTGGATCACTCTTGTACCCCTTGACTGACTCATGGCAAGGCACACTTCAGGTGCGGTACACAGCATAGCATACTGTAGAGCCTATGTCTTAAGCATAGGGGACGACCTTCATCCTTTCTCTCTATTCTGCCGTGGTCGAGCTTTAAGTCTTAACTTCATACCTTACAACTCAGGCAAGAACTCCTTTGACTGATCCATCTTGAACACCTTCAAGATCATGTCAAGGTATGTGTTCATTTGAAAGTACCATTAAGCGTTTTGATCTATCCTTATAGATCTTGATGCTCAATGTTCAAGTAGCTTAACTCAGGCTTTCCATTGAAAAACACTTTCCAAATAACCCTATATGCTTTCCAGAAATTCTACGTCATTTCTGATCCATAACATATACTCATCAGAAATTTTATAGTGCTTCCACTCACTTCTTTGGAAATACAAGTTTCTTATAAACTTTGTATACACCCAAAATCTTTGATCATCTCATCAAAGCGTACATTCCAACTCCGAGATGCTTACTCCAGTCCTTAGAAGGATTGCTGGAGCTTTGCATACTTATTAGCATCTTTCAGGATTGACAAAACCTTCCGGTTGTATCACATACAACCTTTCCTCAAGAAAAATCGTCGAGGAAACAATGTTTTGACATCCTATCTGCAAGATTTCATAAATAACACAGTAATCGCTAATATAATTCCAACAGACTCTTAGCATCGCTATGAGTGAGAAAGTCTCACCGTAGTCAACTCCTTGAACTTGTCGGAAAACATCTTAACGACAAGTCGAGCTTTCTTAATGGTGATACTTACCATCATTGTCCGTCTTCCTTTTAAAATCCATCTGTACTCAACAGCCTTACGACCATCGAGCTGTTCCGCCAAAGTCTACACTTTGTTTTCATACATGGATCCTCTCTCGGATTTTATGGCCTCGAGCCATTTATCGGAATCCGGGCCCACCATCGCTTCTCCATGGCTCGTAGGTTCATTGTTGTCTAGCAACATGACTTCCAAGATAGGATTACGTACCACTCTGAAGTAGTACGCATCCTTGTCATCCTACGAGGTTTGGGAGTGACTTGATCCGAAGTCTCATGATCAATATCATAAGCTTCCACTTCAATTGGTGTAGGTGCCACATGAACAACTTCATGTGCCCTGTCACACACTAGTTGAAGAGACGGTTCAATAACCTCATCAAGTCTCCACCATCCTCCCACTCAATTCTTTTGAGAGAAACTTTTCCTCGAGAAAGGACCCGATTCTTGAAACAATCTCTTATTGCTTTCGGATCTGAGACAGGAGGTATACCCAACTGTTTTTGGGTGTCCTATGAAGATGCATTTATCCGCTTTGGGTTCGAGCTTATCAGCCTGAAACTTTTTCACATAAGCGTCGCAGCCCCAAACCTTTTAAGAAATGACAGCTTAGGTTTCTCTAAACCATAGTTCATACGGTGTCATCTCATCGGAATTACGTGGTGCCCTATTTAAAGTGAATGTGGTTGTCTCTAATGCCTAACCCATAAACTATCGTGGTAATTCGATAAGAGACATCATGGTATGCATCATATCCAATAGGGTGAAGTTATGATGTTCGGACACACCATCACACTATGGTGTTCCAGGCTGTATTAGTTGTGGAACAATTTCCACAATGTCTTAATTCTGTGCCAAACTCGTAATTCAGATATTCACCTCTATGATCATATCATAGATCTTTTATCCTCTTGTCACGACGATCTTTCAACTTCACCCTGAAATTACTTGAACCTTTCAATAATTCAGACTCGTGATTCATCAAGTAAATATACTCAACATCTACTCAAATCATTTGTGAAGTAAGAACATAACGATATCCACTACACGCCTCAGCACTCATTGGACTGCACACATCAAAATGTATTACTTCCAACAATTTGCTTTCTAGTTCCATTTTACTGAAACCGAGGCTTTCAGTCATCTTGCCCATGTGGTATGATTTGCATGTCTCAAGTGATTCAAAAATCAAGTGAGTCCAAACGATCCATCTGTATAGAGTTTCTTCATGCATATCTACCAACAAACATGGTTCGCATGTCTCAATCCTTTCAAAAACGAGTGAGCCCAAAGATCCATCAACATGGAGCTTCTTCATGCGTTTTATACCGATATGACTTACGTGGCAGTGCCACAAGTAGGTGGTACTATCATTACTATCTTTTGGCATGAACATGTGTATCACTATGATCGAGATTCAATAAACCATTCATTTTAGGTGTAAGACCATTGAAGGTATTATTCAAATAAACAGAGTAACTGTTATTCTCCTTAAATGAATAATCGTATTGCGATAGACATAATCCAATCATGTCTATGCTCAACGCAAACACCAATCTCGATGGTAGAGGGAGCTTGCGATGCTTGATCATATCAACATTGGAAACACTTCCAACACATATCGTCAGCTCACCTTTAGCTAGTCTCCGTTTTATTCCGTAGCTTTTATTTCGAGTTACTAACACTTAGCAACCGAACCGGTATCTAATACCCTGGTGCTACTAGGAGTACTAGTAAAGTACACATTAACACAATGTATATCCAATATACTTCTATCGACCTTGCCAGCCTTCTAATCTACCAAGTATCTAGGGTAATTCTGCTCCAGTGGCTGTTCCCCTTATTACAGAAGCACTTAGTCTCGGGTTTGGGTTCAACCTTGGGTTTCTTCATTAGAGCAGCAGCTGATTTGTCGTTTCATGAAGTATCCCTTCTTTCCCTTGCCCTTCTTGAAACTAGTGGTTTTACCAACCATCAACAATTGATGCTCCTTCTTGATTTCTACTTTTGCGATGTCAAACATCGCGAATATCTCAAGGATCATCATATATGTCCCCGATATATTATAGTTCATCACGAAGCTCTAGCAGCTTGGTGGTAATGACTTCGGAGAAACATCACTATCTCATCTGGAAGATCAACTCCCACTCGATTCAAATGATTGTTGTACTCAGACAATCTGAGCACAAGCTCAACAATTGAGCTTTTCTCCTTAGTTTGCAGGCTAAGAAAATCATCGAAGGTCTCATACCTCTTGACGTGGGCACGAGCCTGAAATCCCAATTTCAGCCCTCGAAACATCTCATATGTTTCGCGACGTTTCAAAACGTCTTCGGTGCCTTAATTCTAAACCGGTTAACTAAACTATCATGTACTTATCAAAACGTGTGTGTCAGATGTTCGCAACATCCACAGACAATGTTCGAGGTTCAGCACGCTGAGCGGTGCATTAAGGACATAAGCCTTCTAAGAAGCAATGAGGACAATCCTCAGTTTACAGACCTAGTCCGCATCATTGCTACTATCAACTTTCAACTAAATTTTTCTCTAGGAACATATCTAAACAGTAGAACTGAAGCGCGAGCTACGACATAATTTGCGAAGACCTTTTGACTATGTTCAGGATAATTAAGTTCATCTTATGAACTCCCACTCAGATAGACATCCCTCTAGTCATCTAAGTGATTACATGATCCGAGTCAACTAGGCCGTGTCCGATCATCACGTGAGACGGACTAGTCATCATCGGTGAACATCTTCATGTTGATCGTATCTGCCATACGACTCATGCTCGACCTTTCGGTCTTCTGTGTTCCGAGGCCATGTCTATGCACATGCTAGGCTCGTCAAGTTAACCCTAAGTGTTTTGCATGTGTAAAACTGTCTTACACCCGTTGTATGTGAACGTAAGGATCTATCACACCCGATCATCACGTGGTGCTTCGAAACGACGAACTTTAGCAACGGTGCACAGTTAAGGGAGAACACTTCTTGAAATTTTAATGAGGGATCATCTTATTTACTACCGTCGTTCTAAGCAAATAAGATGTATAAACATGATAAACATCACATGCAATCAAATAATAGTGACATGATATGGCCAATATCATATAGCTCCTTTGATCTCCATCTTCGGGCTCCATGATCATCTTGTCACCGGCATGACACCATGATCTCCATCATCGTGTCTTCTTGAAGTTGTCTCGTCATCTATTACTTCTACTACTATGGCTAACGCTTTAGCAATAAAGTAAAGTAATTGCATGACGTTTAAGTTGACACGCAGGTCATAAATAAATAAAGACAACTCCTATGGCTCCTGCCGGTTGTCATACTCATCGACATGCAAGTCGTGATACCTATTACAAGAACATGATCAATCTCATACATCACATATATCATTCATCACATCCTTTGGCCATATCACGTCACATAGCATACCCTGCAAAAACAAGTTAGACGTCCTCTAATTGTTGTTTGCATGTTTTACGTGGCTGCTATGGGTTTCTAGCAAGAACGTTTCTTACCTACGCAAAAACCACAACGTGATATGCCAATTGTTATTTACCCTTCATAAGGACCCTTTTCATCGAATCCGATCCGACTAAAGTGGGAGAGACAGACACCCGCTATCCACCTTATGCAACTAGTGCATGTCAGTCGGTGGAACCAGTCTCACGTAAGAGTACGTGTAAGGTCGGTCCGGGCCGCTTCATCCCACAATGCCACCGAACCAAGATTGGACTAGTAACGGTAAGCATATTGAACAAAATCAACGCCCACAACTACTTTGTGTTCTACTCATGCATAGAAACTACGCATAGACCTAGCTCATGATGCCATTGTTGGGGAACGTAGCATAAATTCAAAATTTTCCTACGTGTCACCAAGATCTATCTATGGAGTCATCTAGCAACGAGGGAGGAGTGGATCTACATACCCTTGTAGATCGCGCGCAGAAGCGTTCAAGAGAACGGGGTTGATGGAGTCGTACTCGTCGTGATCCAAATCACCGATGATCCTAGTGCCGAACGGACGGCACCTCCGCGTTCAACACACGTACAGCCCGGTGACGTCTCCCATGCCTTGATCCAGCAAGGAGAGAGGGAGAGGTTGAGGAAGACTCCATCCAGCAGCAGCACAACGGCGTGGTGGTGGTGGAGGAGCGTGGCAATCCTGCAGGGCTTCGCCAAGCACCACGGGATATGAGGAGAAAGAGAGGGAGGGCTGCACCAACAGGCAGAGATCAGATCGCGTGTTATGGGCAGCCCCAGGCCTCACTATATATAGGGGAGAGGGAGGAGGGTGCGCCCCCTCTAGGGTTCCCACCCCTAGGGGGGCGGCAGCCCTAGATGGGAAAGGGGAGGCGGCCAAGAGGGGGAGAGAGGGGGCGCCCCCTAGGGTGGGCCTTAGGCCCATATAAGCCTAGGGTTTCCCCTCTCTCCTCCTTTGCTGCGCCTTGGGCCTTGTGGGAGGCGCACCAGCCCACTTAGGGGCTGGTCCCTCACCACCCTTGGCCCATGCAAGCCTCCGGGGCATGTGGCCCCACTTGGTGGACCCCCGGGACCCTCCCGGTGGTCCCGGTACGTTACCGATAAACCCCGAAACTCTTCCGGTGACCAAAACAGGACTTCCCATATATAAATCTTTACCTCCGGACCATTCTGGAACTCCTCGTGACGTCCGGGATCTCATCCGGGACTCCGAACAACATTCGGTAACCACATACAAACTTCCTTTATAACCCTAGCGTCATCGAACCTTAAGTGTGTAGACCCTACGGGTTCGGGAGACATGCAGACATGACCGAGATGTTCTCCGGTCAATAACCAACAGCGGGATCTGGATACCCATGTTGGCTCCCACATGTTCCACGATGATCTCATCGGATGAACCACGATGTCAAGGACTTAATCAATCCCGTATACAATTCCCTTTGTCTAGCGGTATTGTACTTGCCCGAGATTCGATCGTCGGTATCCCGATACCTTGTTCAATCTAGTTACCGGCAAGTCTCTTTACTCGTTCCGCAACACATCATCCCGTGATCAACTCCTTGATCACATTGTGCACATTATGATGATGTCCTACCGAGTGGGCCCAGAGATACCTCTCCGTCACACGGAGTGACAAATCCCAGTCTCGATTCGTGCCAACCCAACAGACACTTTCGGAGATACCTGTAGTGCACCTTTATAGTCACCTAGTTACGCTGTGACGTTTGGTACACCCAAAGCATTCCTACAGTATCCGAAAGTTGCACAATCTCATGGTCTAAGGAAATGATACTTGACATTAGAAAAGCTTTAGCATAGGAACTACACGATCTTTGTGCTAGGATTAGGATTGGGTCTTGTCCATCACATCATTCTCCTAATGATGTGATCCCGTTATCAATGACATCCAATGTCCATGGTCAGGAAACCGTAACCATCTATTGATCAACGAGCTAGTCAACTAGAGGCTTACTAGGGACATGGTGTTGTCTATGTATCCACACATGTATCTGAGTTTCCTATCAATACAATTATAGCATGGATAATAAACGATTATCATGAACAAGGAAATATAATGATAACTAATTTATTATTGCCTCTAGGGCATATTTCCAACATTTTCCGGACTTGTTGCTTGTTGTTCCGGCCTCATTTAAACCTGCCTAGATAGGTAGTTTTATTATGCCTCACCTCTTGCCATGTTTAACAACATTTAATATTGTTGAGTACCTAACCGGGAGTGAACTAAATAATGGATGTGGTGTTTCGTCAATATGCAACTCGTTGCATATTGAGATCCACTTAATTTGTAATATTGTTTGTGCACTTTTCCATGCCATGCCTCATTAAACCGGATATGCATCATACTTGTTTGCGCATCATGCCATGTCTATGTGATGGTTGCTTACTTTGTTGCTTGCTTCTCTTGATAGCTTCGGTTTCGTTCTGGAGTTGTGAGGATCTTTTCGACTACGTCCGTTTGTGTTCTTCATGGACTCGTTCTTCTTCCTTGTGGGATCTCAGACAAGATGACCATACCCTCGAAATCACTTCTATCTTTGCTTGCTAGTTGTTCGTTCTGTCCCTATGTCGCGCTACCTACCACTTGTTATATCATGCCTCTCATATTGCCATGTCAAGCCTCTAACCCACCTTCCTAGCAAACCATTGTTTGGCTATGTTACCGCTTTTGCTCAGCCCCTCTTATAGCGTTGCTAGTTGCAGGTGAAGTTGAAGTTTGTTCCATGTTGGAACATGGATATGTTGGGATATCACAATATTTCTTATTTAATTAATGCATCTATATACTTGGTAAAGGGTGGAAGGCTCGGCCTTATGCCTGGTGTTTTGTTCCACTCTTGCCACCCTAGTTTCGTCATACCGGTGTTATGTTCCTTGATTTTGTGTTCCTTACGCGGTTGGGTGTTATGGGAACCCCTTGACAGTTCGCTTTGAATAAAACTCCTCCAGCAAGGCCCAATCTTGGTTTTAACATTTGCCACCTAAGCCTTTTTCCCTTGGGTTCTGTAGACTCAAGGGTCATCTTTATTTTGAACCCCCGGGCCAGTGCTCCTCCGAGTGTTGGTCAAAACTGGGCGATGCCCGGCGCCCCCTAGGCAACCAGGGTTTATGCAACCCGACGTCTGGCCCATCCGGTGTGCCCTGAGAACGAGATACGGGCGACTCCTATCGGGATTTGTCGGCACATCGGGCGGCTTTGCTGGTCTTGTTTTACCATTGCCGAAATGTCTTGTAATCGAGATTCCGAGACTGATCGGGTCTTCCCGGGAGAAGGAATATTCTTCGTTGACCGTGAGAGCTTGTGATGGGCTAAGTTGGGACACCCCTGCAGGGTATAAACTTTCGAGAGCCGTGCCCATGGTTATGTGGCAGACGGGAATTTGTTAATGTCCGGTTGTAGAGAACTTGACACTTGACTTAATTAAAATGCATCAACCGCGTGTGTAGCCATGATGGTCTCTTCTCGGCGGAGTCCGGGAAGTGAACACGGTCTTATGTTATGTTTGAACGTAGGTAGTTTTCAGGATCACTTCTTGATCACTTCTAACTTCTCGTCCGTTGCGTTGCTTCTCTTCTCGCTCATATTTACGTATGTTAGCCACTATATATGCTTAGTGCTTGCTGCAGCTCCACCTCATTACCTTTCCCTACCCATAAGCTTAAATAGTCTTGATCTCGCGGGTGTGAGACTGCTGAGTCCTCGTGACTCACAGATACTTCCAAACAGTTACAGGTGCCGATGATACCAGCGCAGGTGACGCAACCGAGCTTAAGTGGGAGCTCGATAAAGATCTTGGTCGTTGTTATGTTTCGTTTCCTGTTAATCAGTAGTGGTGCCCAGTTGGGACGACCGGGGATCTAGCATTTGGAGTTGTCTTCTTTTATTTTGGTTCCGTAGTCGGACCTTTGATTGTACTTTGGATGATGTATGAACTATTATGTATTGTGTGAAGTGGCGATTGTAAGCCAACTCTTTATTCCTTTCTATTCAGTACATGGGATTGTGTGAAGATTACCCCTCTTGCGACAAACCTACCATGCGGTTATGCCTCAAGTCGTGCCCCGACACGTGGAAGATATAGCCGCATTGCGGGTGTTACATATCTTTCTTCTAAGAAATCTTTCAAGGTCCCACATGCTTTATCAGGGAAAAAATATTTGCATTGCCAAATCAGTCCCACTAGATCTAAGATGATGCATTTGCATATTTTAATACTGTACTAACAAAATTGCCCGTGTATTGCAAAGAAAAAAAATACGTAATTTAAGATTTTACAAGTCCAGATCTTCTATTTAATACATTAGGCAAATTACGGTTTTCAGTTCAAGCATCACCGACTAAGGGCATGAATATTTCAGTAGCATTCCAATACTGAGAGGGTGCTTCGATCCAAAGGATTTATTTTAGTCTGACTAAAAATAGTCTTTTTAAGAGGCTAAAGTTTCAAGCACCCATGACTAAAGAGGGGCTAAAACTAGTTTTGAGACTAAAATATTTTAGTCAGGGGTACCCTTACTAAAATGTGGATTAGTCCTCTTTCTTCTCATTTAACTCCTCTCCTTTAACACATGCGAGTTCTGGATTGGAGGATTTAGAGGATAATAAATGCTCATTAACTTGATTTTAGTCTTTTTAGTATTTGGATCCAAGCATGGGTGATGCTAGCAAGTTTTAGTCCCACTATTTTGGATTCGGCTCCTCTGCAGTACAGCTATTACTGTACACGTGTTGTTGGGTCTAGCATCTACCGTCTATTTTAATCGGATGGCTCCAACAAAGAATCGATGGGCTCATATAAAAAAGTAAAGAAAACTAGAAGAGACCAACACGGCCACACCATTCCCCACTCTCTCTCTCTGTCTTATCTCATTCGTCTAGAGAAGCTCGGCCACTGTTTTCCCCAATCCACAACACTGCTCCGGCCGAGCGAAATCCAGGTACACTGCGCTGCTCCGGCCAAATTCGCTCGCCCCGAACTGCTCTGGCGATGCCCTCCCTCTATATCCCTGCCTCTCTGTGCGCTGCTTCTTATCCATCCCCGTGCGGCCGTGCCCCATGGCTTCTACCGGCAGCTGCAAGGGATGGCCGGAGAGCGCACTACTGCGGGAGCCGATCGAATACGCCGCTGCTGCACCGCCACACGTCTTTGGCTGCTAGTAGCAGGGAGACGACGAACTACACAAGCAGCAGAGCAACGAGCGAGATCGACGAGCCTGACGACAACGGCAAGCTGGAGTCTCCCCCGACGAGCTCGACGAGGAATAGGACGACGGCGATGTCTCGGAGCAGCACGGTCGACCTCGGCGCCCTCCTGCCCGGCGTAGCCCCACTAGCAAAACCCAAGGTGAATTACTTGGTGTTACTTAGAACTAATTTATTCATTTTTTTCATCATTAGTTCGAGAGCATGTGCTTGTTTGACCATCTATTAATCTTTCATGTCAATATGGTTAGTCAATAGCCAGTAGAGAGTACATGCATGTGTGCTGAGTTTAATTACAGTTATGTTGTGACAGTGGTCACTTGCGTCTCTGTCCAATTATTCAGATCACTAGCTGAAGAATTAGTGCTTGTGCTGATGATCAAATAGTGCCACTAGCAGTCCATGTTGTATCTGATTGTACACCGTACATGGAGAGATAAAAACCTATTGTGGTACATAGTTGTAACCATCTCACTAGAATATTTAAAAGTGATAAGTAATCAACAGATCATTGTTGTAGTAAACTGAAATTAAACTGATTGTTCTGTCTTCGGAAACTAGGAGTGAACTGAGACTAAATTGATTGCAGTGAAATAATGAACACTCAATAGATTGGGTCCCATGTGTGCTGATTCAGATATTCCTTCTGCATAATCTGTCGATCTAGCAAGACAAAATAACACATATTCATCAACCTATCCCATGATAGTTTTGTAAGTTCCAAAGATCATCGGCTTCACTCTACAAATTAAGGGATATATAACTGATTATATGAAGTATCATATTGCTTAACAATGAATTTTATGAATTTTAGACATGGTAGGTGGAAATACCGTCAGTAAACGAGCATAGTACCCATATTCTTGCAAACCATCTGCATTTGTTCCAGCCATTTGCTCTATAGGTGCTTGGTATTGTGCTACTGAAATGTCATTCTTTCCTCCCTATGCAAAAATAAAAACAAAACAAAACCAATGTTAGTTGAGTTGTTACTATATTACTCTATTTAATAAGTAGTCTGGTTAGACATGTGCAAGAGATTTACAGAATGATTTTGATTTTTGGGTACCGCTTTAGTTGTCTCCTTCTTTTTATTTGGGTGCTGATTGTCAAGCCATGATTTCTTTCTTCTTAAATTTTTCTTTGGAATTTCCTTTTTCTTGAGGCAAGCATCCTTTAAACAATCGTCTGGTTCTTTAGATATATCTTCAGTTCTGCATGTAGTAGTACGAGCTTTCTCTTCAACTTGCTTCCTAAGATTCTTCAAAGCATCATCTACTAGTTTGATACACTCTTCTGATGTAACTGCCTGTGAAGCTATGCCAAGGAACTCGTGCATGAAAAACTTCAACTGTTGTCTATCTTCTGATCTAGGATCTTCCAAAACAATGTTTCCATGGCTGTTTTGTATAGTGTCGCTTCACGCTTCTCGAGTCCATCGCTTCAAAATATAGTGGCCTGGAAGGTACTTAATATTCATGACATCAAGTGCTTACAAAGCATGACTACACAATACACCAACTCTTTCAAATTGCCCACAATCGCAGAAAACTTTTTGCTCTTCATAATCAACTACAACTTTGCACTCTTCTTCATATGTGAATTCTGGGTCAAGACTTGCAATTGCAACAATATATGCATTGTGTTCTATCGATGGCTTGATGTATGCTGAGATAGATCTTTCATATTCATTCTGAAAATCTTCAAATATGCGTGGTGTGTAAACCTTGCTCGCTTGTATTACCATAGGAGTCCTCATTCTGACTCTAGGTAATTTTTTCCTAGACTCATATTCCTCATTTACCTCGTTATCTCTTTTCTCTTGCACAGCCCTCTCTACGTGCTTGAAAAACCGAAGGATGTCAAGATCAGACTTTAGATGGTCTTTCAAGTCACTGTTCAACCTCTCACTTAATTGTGTGCTTCTCATGCCTATAGTGTAAGCATTCCTCATATAACATCTTGCCCATTTCTCTTTTACTTTGTAGATGCTGTCCAACCAAGTTTGTGTATCCACATTGCTTCTGATGGCATTGAAAGCTTCTACAAAGGCTTCCTCTTCCTCATACTTTTACATGCAAGCGCTGAAATCAGCAAGTACATTTGGTCCCTCCTCGTCTTTTTTCTTATGAGGTAAGTGCCTGATGGCATTTTGCATTATGTGAAAAGTGCATAATCCATGCCATGCTTCGGTAAATACCGCCTGAACTGCATTACCCATTGCTACATCTTGATCAGTAAAGATTGTTCTAGGTTGCTTCTTGTTATGCAATGATAGGAACGTGTTGAACAACCATTTGAATGATTCAAATGTCTCATCATATAAAAGTGCAGCACCAAAAATGGCCATTTCTCTAAAATGGTTGAATCCAACAAACACACCGAAGGGTCTGTACTCTTTGTTTGTCCCAAATGTTGCATCGAAAGGAGTGAATTCCGGTTTTGACCCCCTATTTTGACATTTTTGACACTACTTACCCCATTTAGCGAAATTTCATCCATTTTACCCCATTTAACAAAAGTTCTGCCACGATTTACCCTGTTTAAAATTTCATGAGTGTTCTGGCAGACAGGTCCCAATTGTGAAGTCTAGCTGGCATGCCACATCGATGGTTTTTTCCTGCTTATTTTTCTCTCTCGTGAACCAGTCCTCACGGCTTCTCCCGACCGGACCGGCCCGATGGAGGTCACTTGCGTCTCGTCCAACGCATAATGCCTGAGTCGACCACGCTCCTTACTCACGCCTAATAGATTGCATCGCCCGTCCAGGCTTCTGCCCACACGTACCTGTCAGGCTCTCTCGAACTTATGGTTAGGGATTGTCAGGCAACGGCAGCGGCGTGATTTCATACCTCCTCGAGCGGCATTATATATGGTCGTGACATCAAGGCAAGAAATGACCCCGTGGAATCCGGCTCCGTCAATCTCGCTGACGTCTGGGCGCGACATCAAGGCAAGAAATGACCCCATGTAATCCGGCTCCATCAAGCTCGCCGACGTCGGCGTGGGCGCGTCCATGTACATGCCCCCATCAGGTTGTGCTCGGTTGCAGATCTATGGGGGCCGCTCGTCCAACAAATCAGCGAGGTTGGTGAACAAGCAAGCCCTCACGTCGTACCCCATTCCACATGATTTTGACCATCTCCATCATATGTGTATTATGAAGTTTTCCTGACTCATGCATTGGCCGGTGAGGCGTTTGATTCAGACAGAATTAAAATGCTTATTAGAATATCACGTGTATACATATCACCCATCTATAACTGACGTACATTGATTTAAAGTTTTTTCACCATTTTGAATATTGTTGAAATCCTTTTTTTTCTTTGTTTGCAGCGTGTGTGTGATTCAAAGGAAGGCAAACAATGTGTGCTATGAATATTGGAGGCCAGAGTGGTGCGGCCCAACTTACGCCTTGTGCGTTGGACGCGAGCGACCTGCTCTGGCGATCATATCAGGCCAGCCCAGTCGAGCGAAGCTGCGAGGACTGGTTCAACGTGGAGAAAAATAGGTAGGTAAAAACTGTTGATGGGGCATGCTAGGTGGACCTAACAATTGGGACCTGCTCATCAGAATGCTCGCAAAATTTTAAAATGTGTAAATTGTGGCAAATTTTTTGCTAAATGGGGTAAAATGGATGAAATCCTGCTAAATAGGGTAATTAGTGTCAAAAACATCAAAATAGAGGATAAAAACCAGAATTCACTCTATCGAAAGTAACAACATCACCGAAATGAGCATAGTTAATGATCATCTTTGCATCAACCCAAAAGATATTCGCTATTTGTTCATCGCAATCTAGTTGCATATCAATGCAGGATTCTCATTCTTTTTATCTCTAAAGTACTTAAGCATACTTCCAGCTTCACCATACATCAAGTCCCTTTGACGCCTGGTTCGCAAGTGGTTCTTGCGATCACGACATGTGTAGCCAAGGTTCAGTGGACCACCAACTTGTCGACTTGCTAACTCATGGGCTCTTTTAGGTACAATTCCTGAATCATCTGCTGTTTCAATTTCAAATGCTTGCAAGGCCGAAATCTTCCGTTGTGACGGCATCAAGTGGCTTGTCCCAGGTAATTGCAAGACATGGCTGTGTTCAACAACTAACTCATGCACCTCATAATCTTCTGCTTCTCAGTCTATAGTGATTCCCATTCGAACATTGCAGCCGGTCCTTGTTTCTGCACGAGGACGCTTTGTATTATTATCCCTTTTGTCTTTTCTTCTGTAGCCTTCATTAGAACAAACATATCTTGCAGAAGTGATTACTCCATCAAGTTTGCTCTTGTTTTCATAATTTACCCTTACATCAAAACCAGTATGACCTTCATAACATGTCCAAAAGTTCCAAGCCTCTTTTGTGGAATTAAACTTCATACCAATCTGAGGCATCCAACTAGGAACCACATTTGTCCTGCACAAATTAAGCATAACTTATTTGTTTCTCTTCTTACACTACAATCATAAGATGACATGGCCTAATAAGAATTGAACAAAATTATTGGTACCTGTTAGAACCTTCGTTGGTGGAGTTAATCATATTCTCCATTACAATTTGTGTTTTTTTTCTTTTTATAATCTATGATAGCAAACTCATTCCATGAGATCTTTGTTGCTGCCAACATGAATACAATTGAAACATATGTCATATACTTTCAGATTGACGTCTTTATTGTTGTTGCTACCATGTACATCACAGGCACCCGTATATCATCTACAACTCAATATATCTTGTTCTTGTCCTAGCTACAAGGAGGACGATCAGGACAAAAGTAAGATAGAAGGGAAATCATCTACAACAGGCACACACAAACGTACCTTGGTCTTGTTCTCGCTAGGGAGGATGAGTGGGAGGAACAAGGGAGACGAGCAGGAGGAGGCGCCGACGAAATTGTCAACACGTTCTGATTGGCCACAACGTTAGTTCAGCAGAAGCGAGATCTCTACAACACGTTCAGATCAGCATACCTTGGTCTCATTTTTTCTCCGAGGAGGACCAGGAGGAAGAGGACGAGTGGGAGGATTTTGGCGCCAAGAAACTATCAGCTCGTTCTGTTTTGCGCCAGCATTTATCTGTTTGGCTGCAATTGTACAACCGTGGGAGATTTTCCTCCGGACTAATAGGGATTTTTGTTCTAATTGTTCATAGAATTAAGGGGGGAGAAAGGAGAGCCATCTGATTAAAATAGACGGCAGATGCTAGACGCTACAGCACGCGTACAGTAATAGCTGTACTGCAGAGGAGCCGAACCCCACTACTTTTAGTCATCATGAGACTAAAACGTATCCAAGCACCAAGCACCATCTGACTCCGTTGTCATGACCTGTAGCACATCCTCAAGTCACCGACCCGAGCTCGTCCTCGCTTCACTCTGAAGTCAACCGTTTGTCCTCACACTGGCCATTATCGCAAAGTTCATTCCTTCTTTACCGGGTCTCTCTTATTACAAACCAACCGCTACGTAAGCCCACGGTGGACGTTTTTTTTTTCTTTTTTAAGCTGGAACGCCTTGCATTCCGATTTCCAAATGCAACGTAGGGTGGACGTAGCAGTGTGGCAAAGCTCGATCGCGGCCGTCAGTCCAGTCCTAGTCCTTCGTGGTGAAACGGTACGAGGCGTATGACATGTTGGCTTCGGCCCAGCTATGGTGGATCAGCTCCGCCTTGGGCTCGTCCCCGGCGGCGCCCAGCGCGACGTGCAGCGGGTAGAAATGCTCCGGCGATGGGTGCGGCGCCTTCTCCTCGTAGCGGTTCACGTCGTCGTACCTGGCGGCCATGACAAGCAAAGCAGGAGAATGATTGTCACGATATCACGGGGCGATCGCTTTGCGAGTCCGTCGTGGCCGTGGTCGCCAGCTCGGCATTACCTCCCGGCGAGAAGCGAGTCCCTGAGCCAGGTGTTGAAGTCGGAGGCCCACTGCGGCACCGGCTCGTCGTCGCGCCCCATCTTGCCGAGGTTGTGCGTCGCGCTGCCGGAGCCGAGGACGAGGACGCCTTCGCCCCTGAGGGGAGCCGGCGCCTTGCCCAGGGTGTAGGGGTAGGTGCCGTCGCGGTGGGTCTGCACGGAGAGCTGGCACACCGGGATGTTAGCCTCCGGGTACATGAACATCAGGGGCACCCACGCGCCATGGTCGAGCCCGCGTCCGTGGTCCTCGCTCACCGGCCCGAACCCAGCCTGCTCCAGGAGCTCCTTGGTTCTCTTGGCCAGATCAGGAGCGCCGGGCGCAGGATACTTCAGCTGGATGGCGGAACAGTTTATTCGGTTAGTTCAGCTGACATTTTGCACAATTTTTGCACCTAAATATTTTGCACGAACAGCAAGAACACCGTTTCTTTCTCACCAAACTCAAGCAATCAATTCCCGCAAAAAAAAAACTCGAAGAATTCAAGCCAAAGAAAAATGTTTCCGTCAGCAAAACGAAGAAATATTACCATCCAATTCTGGCTTCTTCCTCTGTAGTACTACGCCATGCAATCCAATTCAATTGCCAGGACGACGTCTCGGTGGAAACCAAAACTGTTCTCAAGCACATGTTGGCGCCGCCTCCATGCAGCACCGCTTCTTCTTCCTCCTCTCAACTCTCTCTTCTCGGTTTGTTTCTCTCACGAGCACACAGATGGAAAACACTCAAGAAAAACACATACACACACAAGCACCAAGAGAAATCCAATGGCTTTGCAAAGGCACTCCCTTGATGGCACACCGTCGCTACATCTTTACATCAGCCCTCACGGCTCCACTTTTCTCATTCATCAGTCCAACTTAAAGACTCGGTACAAGTGACCCACACGTAGCCAAGGCAACAACCTGCCCGGTTCTCATGCCATGCACCACACGACTTGATCCACTAACCTACTAACTCACCCACTAACAAACTCCATGCGGCCACTCTCCTTCACGCACGCCCAGCTAGCTATCTGGAATATCTCCATGGCCTATGTGACGTGACTAACAAACTATGCATGCATTTGACTCGGCTAAACACACTGACCTATACACACAAAATACTAGTAGCTTGCATGCACACACATGAAGGCGTCTCTATGTATGCAAATTGCCGCAGCTACTACTATATGCATGACTTGAAAAACATGAAACAATCTATCAACAAGATTTTTTTTTTCGCGAATACGCATAGATTGCGTATCATTGCATTGATAGGAGGGATGAAAAAATACATAGGGTGAGTGCTACAACGGCCACGCGTACACAAGCTGGCGCGGGCACAAGTAGCAGGAGCAGATGGGGTAGGGGCTGCTCATCCCCGATACATCGAGCTATAGCCTATCTCTCAGAGATCATCGTCGCCAAGCTGTTGGCGCCGGCGCTAGCCCAAAGGCGAGCGTCTTCCTGAATAGATCGAAGCAAGCTAGCTATGGAGGGGTGCAGCTGGTCGAAGATGCACCCATTTCGGTGCTTCCAGATAGCCCAGGCTGTGAGGGCAATGATGGAGTTTAGACCCTTCCATAGAGCAGCGGGCGATGTGGAGCACGCGTTGATCCACCAATCCGCGAAAGGCGTGTCCGGGGTCGGGATCGTAGCGGTTGATCTACACCAAGAGAGAACCTCGTGCCAAATTTGGCGGGAGAAGGGGCAAGCAGTGAAATAGGTGGTGCATGTCCTCGGTGGCCTGGTCGCAGAGCACGCACCGGTCGTTGTGCGGTAAGCCACGGCGGGCGAGGCGAGCGGCCGTCCAGCACCGATCCTGTAGGGCCAGCCAGATGAAGGCTTTGATGCGGAGGGGGTCCCATGTCTTCCAGGTGAGCTTCCAGGAAGCATCCGAGATGGAGCCGTGGAAGAGCGCAAGGTAGTAGGTCTTGGCCGAGTAGTTGCCGGAGTCGGTCCATTTCCAGCGCAGCACATCGTGCCCGGCCGCGAGGGCTTTGGTCTGGAGAGTGCGCCAGAGATCAACGTACTAGACAAGGGCGGCAGGGCCGAGCGCGCCGGCGATGTCGCGCACCCACGCCCGCCTGGGGAGGCCCTCAGCCACCATCCGGTCGCGGCGATGTCTCGGGAGACCATAGAGAAAACCAGGGGTGCGACCTCAGAGACGGACTTGCCCTCGATCCAGGGGTCCGTCCAGAACTTGCAAGAACTCCCATCTTGCACCTCCCAGGTGGTGGAGGCTCTGAAAATCTGCGCGGCCATCAGGTCGTGGGGGAGGTGAAGCATGCTCCAGGGACGCGAGGTGTCAGTGCGCTGGAGCCAAAGCCACCTGGCGCGCAGGGCAACACCAGTGCGCTGCAGGTCACGGATCCCCATGCCGCCAAGGGAGGTGGGGCGGCACACGCGGTCCCAGTTGACGCGGCACTGCCCGCCGCGCGCATCCTTGTGGACAATCCAAAGGAAGCGGTGAATGATTCGGTTTACTCGCTAAGGATAGTCTTGTTGACGGCGATGGCGACGAGGATGTGGATGGACATGGCATAGAGAACATGTCTGCAGAGGGCAAGGCGATCGCCAAGGAGAGCATGGATACGAGCCAAGTGGAGAGCCTCCTCTCAAGCTTGTCAACAAGCGGCATGAGGTCAGTCGTGGAGGGCTTGCGAATGGATAGCGGAAGGCCGAGATACTTCACCGGGAAGTTGGCAATCAGGCATGCCATCTCTGTCTCGATCGTGGCCACGTGCTCCTCGGTGCACTAGATGGGCGATGCCGAGTATTTGGCGAAGTTTGTGCGGAGCCCAGAGACCTTGCCAAAGATGTCAAGCAGGCAGCGAATGGTGCGTAGGTCATGGGTGTCGGGGTGGCAGAAGATGACAACATCGTCCGCATAAAGGGAGACACTCAAGGCCAGGTGTCTCGTGGTCAACCGCTGGAGGAGGCCACGCTCGACGGCTCGCTGGAGAAGCGAGTTTAGCACGTCGATGACAATGACGAAGAGCATCGGAGAGACATGATCCCCTTGTCGCAGCCCGCAAGCGTGAAGGATAGGCGGCCCAGGAACGCCATTGATGAGCACACGCGTGGACGCGGTGGAAATCAGAATAGAGATCCACCCGCACCAGCGGCTTCCAAAGCCAAGGTGTCGGAGCGTTTCAAGCAGGAAAGGCCAGGCCACCGAGTCGAACGCCCTCGCAATGTCGAGCTTGAGGAGCGTCCGCGGCATCTTGAGGTTGTGGAGGGTCTAGTCGTTTGTTGAACAAGGAGAAAATTGTTGTGGATGCTCCGGCCAGCAATGAACGCGCTCTGGTTCGTGGAAACCAATTTGCCCAGATGCGGTGCTAGTCGGAGGGAGAGCGCCTTTGCGAACAAATTTGCAATGAGATGAATGAGACTGATAGGCCGATAGTCGAAGAGGGATGCCGCATCCTGCTTCTTAGGGATGAGGGTGAGGAGAGCCTCGTTGAGCCGCTGAAATCCACGCCCGTTGAGCGCATACAGCTTGTCGAAGACGGCGCAGATGTCATGCTTGATCACCTCCCAAGCGTTTCGGAGAAACTCGGCAGTAAATCCGTCCGGGCCTGGCACCTTCCCAAGTGGCAGGCTCTTCACAGCGGCCCAGATTTCATCCTCGGAGAAGGGCGCATCGAGGCTGGATAGGTCGAAAGGGCCGGCATGGATCGCAGACAAATCAATGGAGAAAGGGCGCGCCGCCGCCGTTCCGAGGATTCCAGAGAAGTGCTGGTAGGCGGCCTCGGCGAGCGCGGCCGGGGCGGAAACGGAGATATTGCCCACCTGCAGCTCTAAGATACGGTTCTTCTGCTTGCGGTGCGCGGCATGGACACGGAAGAACTTCTGGCCCGCGTCACCATCCCGCAGCCAGGAAAGCCTGACACGCTGGCGCGAGATCAAGCGCTCGAGCGAAGCGAGGCCCAGATAGCCCTCCTTGAGGCGTCGATGAAACTAGGCCTCGGACGGAGAGAGAGGTCGCAGATCTTGAGCCGCATCAAGGCGCGCGATCAGCTCGCGAGCAATCAAGAGATGCCGAGATACATCTCCGATTTTCTTGGCGCTCCAGATTTGGAGACGCCGCGCGGTGGCCTTAAGCCGTGCCACCAAACGCCAAAAGGGGTCCGGCTCGTCGGCCCCGGTGGCCCACGCTTCAAACACGACCTACATGTAGCCGTCGGTGTGTGGCCAAAATCTCTCAAAGTGAAATCTCTTGGTGCCAGGCGAGTGCATGGTGCAGTCCAGGAGGAGGGGCACGTGGTCAGATGCCGCTGAGGACAGACAACGAAGCAGGCAGAGCGGGTGGAGCGCCTCCCAAGCAGAGTTGCAGAGGGCCTTCTTGATGCGCGTGAGGGTCGGAGTGTCGCGCTCACTCGACCAGGTGTACCGCCTTCCATGGAGGTAGATGTCGCGCAGCTCCTCGTCGGCGAGAAAGCGGTGGAAGCAGGACATGACATGATGGTTGATCCAGGAGTTATTCTTGTCCGCCGCCCTTGTGATCATGTTGAAGTCGCCCCCTAGGAGCCAGGGGTCAGCGCGCAATGAACGGACCTCGATGAGGTCGCCAAGGAAGGCGATCTTGTCATCGTCGCCTTGCGGGCCATAGACACTGGTGAGCCACCAGTGATGCTCACCATCGAGGGAGGAGGCCAGGGCGGTGATGTGGTGCTCGCCGAGGTAAGGATCGGATAGCGCAATCAAGTCAGGACGCCACGCAAGCAGGATGCCCCCGCGTGTCCCGTCAGCAGGGAGGAGGAAGAACTCGGAAAAGGCCGGGCCGAGCGTCTCGGCAACGAGTGAGGACGAAAGGGAAAACATCTTTGTTTCTTGAAGATAAACGATACAAGGGGAAGCAGCGGTGATCACGCTGCAGACGGCAGTGCGTTTGGCCGGGGCATTTAGACCACGCACGTTCCAAAATACAATTCGTAGGTCGTGATCCATGAGGAAAGCTTGGGTCCTGGGGTGGGCAGGGCAGCCGCTAGGCCTCGACAGCGTGAGGCAGCGGGGAGAGCGAGCTGGCAGGTGGGTCGAGGAGCTCGGGGATGCGCCAGCCAAACAGATCAGTGAAAGCCTGCAGCACATCATGTGCTAGCGGCCTCTGAAAGAGGCGCTCATACTTCGTCAGGGTTTCCGCGGAGATGGGGGCGTCGTCCGAGACGAGCCCGAGGCGGCGCAGAAGGAGCTTCTTGGCCTTGAGTTCGGAGTTGAGCCCACAGTCCGCCTTGGCGATCCGGCCGCTCCTTCGGGGCGTGAAGTTCGGTGGTAGCTCCTTGCGACGATTGCGGGTGGAAGGGGCCGGGAGAATCTGCTCAATGGGCCGATGGATGGACTGCACAAACGCATCCAGGGGCCGGACGTCGCCATGCGCGCCAAGTGGCGAGCTCTGAGCGGCTGCATGGGAGGAATCAGCGAGCGTGGGCTCTGGATCACTCGGGATCGGTGCGGGCGAGTCGCGCGCAACGGGATCCGAGGTGGGGGCGGTGTGGGGATCAGTGGCGGGGCCATCCAGGGAGGTAGCTGGGCCCATCACGTGCTCGGCCAGGGCCAGCTATCCAGCGGGGGGCGAGGTGGGTGGTCCGCTGCTGCATCCATCCGGATTGGCGAGGGAGCGGATCTTGATCTCCGGTGGGGCCGCACAAAGCAGAAGCAGACCAGATGAGGGGACAGCCCCGGGATCCTCCTCGGGGCGTGGGCCAGTCTCCAGAAGGCGCGCAGGTGCATCAGAAGGCAGAATGTTGGCGGCTAGCGGGGCGGGAGGCGTGGGAGCGGCGACCTGGTCAGCGGACTCCAAAATTGAACGGTCCGTGCCCAAAGGAGTGGACGAGTAGGGGCGCCCAACGGCCGTCTCCGGGCCCACATTCGCGGCGGCTTTCTGGAAAGCCACCTTGTCTCCCAGTCGCAGCCTAGCAGGGGCCCACGTGATGCCACACACGACCGGCGGGTGTGGACCCAGGATCCCGAGCCAGACCCGCGAGGCGGCAAGCGGTCGGTCGCGGTGGCGCCCCCCATGCCGACGACGGGAGCGGCCGGAGCGGCGAGAGGGGCCGGCGGCATCGCGGCGTGATGGTGCGGGGGGTGATCGTAGAGGTGCGGCCAAGGCTCTGGGCAAGGCGGCGACCCTTGGTCGGGGCCGGCGCCACCATCAGAATCAGGGCCGGGAGAACGACGCGGCGGCAGAAGCAGAGGGACGGGGCGGCGGAAATCCTCACAGCGGGCGACGTGAATCCCTACTGGAAAACGCAGCAGGTCCATGCCGAGGCGCTCGGCGATGTCAGGGTCCGCATCGACGTCGATGCCGTCGCGCACTGGAAGGAATAGGTCGGCGGCGAGGGGGGTCGCGTCTAGGTTGGGGGTCCAGGCGGTAAGCTTGAAGATGTCCAAGTCAGTGCCATGGCGCATCCGCGGCTCAAGGTGTTCTACCATGCAGAATGGTGCGAGCAGTGTGACCGCCGTAGCGCGATGCCAGGCGTGGTCCGGCACACCAGTGAGCTCAAGGTGCACCCGGAAGCGGGCGCGAACCTACTCAGGGCCGGCCAGCGCGCTCCAGGGGTGAAGAAGCAGGCGGAACCGGGCGGTGCGCGCGCCGGCGGTAGCGACCATGGCCCGATCTTCAGCGTCGTGGAACCGTATGAGGAAGTCCTCCGGGAGGTGGCGGTGGACCGAGAAGTGCGTCGTCGGGATGCCGAAGCGCGAGCAGATCATATCGGCCACCTCGAGGCAAGACACCCCGGTCCTACATCCCGCAACGGTGGCGAGCAACACGCGCCAGAGCTCATCCTCGGCGGCGTCGATCTCCGCGGACAGGGGCAGGAAGCACGTGTTGGGTTTCGTAGTAATTTCAAAAAATTTCCTACGCACACGCAAGATCATGTGATGCATACCAACGAGAGGGAAGAGTGCTATCTACGTACCCACACAGACCGACTGCGGAAGCATTGACACAACATAGAGGAAGTAGTTGTACGTCTTCACGATCCAACCGATCAAGCACCGAAACTACGGCGCCTCCGAGTTCGAGCACACGTTCAGCTCGATGACGATCCCCGGACTCCGATCCCGTAAAGTGTCGGGGAAGAGTTCCGTCAGCACGACGGCGTGGTGACGATCTTGATGTACTATAGCAGCAGGGCTTCGCCTAAACTCCGCTACAGTATTATCGAGGAATATGGTGGCTGGGGGCACCGCACACGGCTAAGGAATAGATCACGTGGATCAACTTGTTGTATCTTTGGTGCTAGCCCTGCCCCTCTATTTATATGTTGAGCCCCGGGGTCGAAACTTGGAGCAAAAGCCTCCTCAAAGTCGGTTTTGCCCGAAAGGCAAGAGTCCCACTCGGACTCCAGGACCAAACGCCACAATCCTTGGTGTCTGGCCCAGACGCCATGGGCCTCGGCGTCTGGCCCAGGGCCAGACGCCAGGGTCTCCGGCGTTTGGCCCCCTGGCCTCTGCAAAACTCCTTTTGCACCGACCTAAAGCCTCATGGGCTTGACCCCTTGGCCTAACCATATCATCCAATATATGAATCTTTACGTCTCGACCATTTTGAGACTCCTCGTCATGTCCCCGGTCTCATCCGGGACTCCGAACTCCTTCGGTACATCAAAACATGTAAACTCATAATATAACTGTCATCGTAACCTTAAGCGTGCGGACCCTACGGGTTCAAGAACAATGTAGACATGACTGAGACATGTCTCCGGTCAATAACCAATAGCGGGACCTGGATGCCCATATTGGCTCCTACATATTCTACGAAGATCTTTATCGGTCAGACCGCATAACAACATACGTTGTTCCCTTTGTCATCGGTATGTTACTTGCCCGAGATTCGATCGTCGGTATCCAATACCTAGTTCAATCTTGTTACCGGCAAGTCTCTTTACTCATTACGTAATACATCATCTCATAACTAACATATTAGTTGTAATGCTTGCAAGGCTTATGTGATGTGCATTACCGAGAGGGCCCAGAGATACCTCTCCGACAATCGGAGTGACAAATCCTAATCTTGAAATACGCCAACCCAACATCTCCCTTTGGAGACACCTGTAATGCTCCTTTATAATCACCCAGTTACGTTGTGACGTTTGGTAGCACCCAAAGTGTTCCTCCGGCAAACGGGAGTTGCATAATCTCATAGTCATAGGAACATGTATAAGTCATGAAGAAAGCAATAGCAACATACTAAACGATCGGGTGCTAAGCTAATGGAATGGGTCATGTCAATCAGATCATTCAACTAATGATGTGACCTCGTTAATCAAATAACAACACTTTGTTCATGGTTAGGAAACATAACCATCTTTGATTAACGAGCTAGTCAAGTAGAGGCATACTAGTGACACTCTGGTTGTCCATGTATTCACACATGTATTATGTTTCCGGTTAATACAATTCTAGCATGAATAATAAACATTCATCATGAAATAAGGAAATAAATAATAACTTTATTATTGCCTCTAGGACATATTTCCTTCAGTCTCCCACTTGCACTAGAGTCAATAATCTAGATCACATCATCATGTGATTAACATCGATAGTTCACATCATCATGTGATTAACACCCATAGTTCAAATCGTCATGTGACCAACACCCAAAGGGTTTACTAGATTCGGTAATCTAGTTCACATCGCTATGTGATTAACACCCAAAGAGTACTAAGGTGTGATCATGTTTTGCTTGTGAGAGAATCTTAGTTAATGGGCCTGCCAAATTCAGATCTGTATGTATTTTGCAAAATTCTATGTCTACAATGCTCTGCACGGAGCTACTCTAGCTAATTGCTCCCACTTTCAATATGTATCCAGATTGAGACTTAGAATCATCTGGATCAGTGTCAAAAACTTGCATCGACGTAACCGTTTACGACGAACCCTTTTGTCACGTCCATAATCGAGAAACATATCCTTATTTTACTAAGGATAATTCTGACCGCTGTCCAGTGATCTACTCCTAGATCACTATTGTACTCCCTTGCCAAATCAGTGCAGGGTATACAATAGATCTGGTATACAGCATGACATACTTTATAGAACCTATGGCCAAGGCATAGGGAATGACTTTCATTCTCTTTCTATCTTCTGCCGTGGTCGGGCTTTGAGTCTTACTCAACTTCACACCTTGTAATACAGGCAAGAACTCTTTCTTTGACCGCTCCATTTTGAACTACTTCAAAATCTTGTCAAGGTATGTACTCATTGAAAAAAAACTTATCAAACGTCTTGATCTATCTCTATAGATCTTGAAGCTCAATATGTAAGCAGCTTCACCGAAGTCTTTCTTTGAAAAATTCCTTTCAAACACTCCTTTATGCTTTACAGAATAATTCTACATTATTTCCGATCAACAATATGTCAATCACATATACTTATCAGAAATGTTGTAGTGCTCCCACTCACTTTTCTTGTAAATACAGGCTTCACCGCAAGTCTGTATAAAACTATATGCTTTGATCAACTCATCAAAGCGTATATTCCAACTCCGAGATGCTTGCACCAGTCCATAGATGGATCGCTGGAGCTTGCACATTTTGTTAGCACCTTTCGGATTTGACAAAACCTTCTAGTTGCATCGTATACAACTCTTCTTTATTAAATCCATTAAGGAGTTCAGTTTTGTTTATCCATTTGCCAGATTTCATAAAATGCGGCAATTGCTAACATGATTCGGACAGTCTTTAAGCATAGATACGAGTGAGAATCTCTCATCGTAGTCAACACCTTGAACTTGTCGAAAACCTTTTTGCGACAATTCTAGCTTTGTAGATAGTAACACTACTATCAGGGTTTGTCTTCCTCTTGAAGATCCATTTATTTTCTATGGCTTGCCGATCATCGGGCAAATCCATCAAAGTCCATACTTTGTTCTCATACATGGATCATATCTCAGATTTCATGGCCTCAAACCATTTTGCGGAATCTGGGCTCATCATCGCTTCCCCATAGTTCGCAAGTTCGTCATGGTCTAGTAACATGACTTCCAGAACAGGATTACCATACCACTCTGGTGCAGATCTCACTCTGGTTTACCTACGAGATTTGGTAGTAACTTGATCTGAAGTTTCATGATCATCATCATTAGCTTCCTCACTAATTGGTGTAGGAGTCACAGGAACAAATTTCTGTGATGAACTACTTTTCAATAAAGGAGAAGGTACAATTACCTTATCAAGTTTTCTACTTTCCTCCCACTCACTTCTTTTGAGAGAAACTCTTTCTCCAGAAAGTTTCCGAATTTAGCAACAAAAGTCTTGCCTTCGGATCTATGATAGAAGGTGTATCCAATAGTTTCCTTTGGATATCCTATGAAGACACATTTCTCCGATTTGGGTTCGAGCTTATCAGGTTGAAGCTTTTTCACATAAGCATCGCAACCCCAAACTTTCAGAAACGACAACTTTGGTTTCTTGCCAAACCACAGTTCATAAGGCGTCGTCTCAACGGATTTTGATGGCGCCCTTTTAACGTGAATGCAGCTGTCTTTAATGCATAACCCCAAAACGATAGTGGTAGATCGGTAAGAGACATCATAGATCGCACCATCTAATAAAGTACGGTTATGACGTTCGGACACACCATTACATTGTGGTGTTCCAGGTGGCATGAGTAGTGAAACTATTTCACATTGTTTTTAACTGAAGGCCAAACTCGTAACTCAAATACTCTTCTCTACGATCAGATCGTAGAAACCTTATTTTCTTGTTACGATGATTTTTCACTTCACTCTGAAATTCTTTGAACTTTTCAAATGTTTCAGACTTATGTTTCATCAAGTAGATATACTCATATCTGCTCAAATCATCTGTGAAGATCAGAAAATAATGATACCTGTCGCGAGCCTCAATATCTATCGGACCACATACATCAGTATGTATGATTTCTAAGAAATCTGTTGCTCGCTCCATTGTTCCGAAGAACAGAGTCTTAGTCATCTTGCCCATGAGGCATGGTTCGCAAGCATCAACTGATTCATAATCAAGTGATTCCAAAATCCCATCAGCATGGAGTTTCTTCATGCGCTTTACACCAATATGACCTAAACGGCAGTGCTACAAATAAGTTGCACTATCATTATTAACTTTGCATCTTTTGGTTTCAATATTATGATTATGTGTATCACTACGATCGAGATCCAACGAACTATTTTCATTGGGTGTGTAACCATATAAGGTTTTATTCATGTAAACAGAACAACAATTTATTCTCTTACTTAAATGAATAACCGTATTACAATAAACATGATCAAATCATATTCATGCTCAACGCAAACACCAAATAACACTTATTTAGGTTCAACACTAATCCCGAAATTATAGGGAGTGTGCGATGATGATCATATCAATCTTGGAACCATTTCCAACACACATCGTCACTTCATCCTTAACTAGTCTCTGTTTATTCTGCAACTCCCATTTCGAGTTACTAATCTTAGCAACTGAACTAGTATCAAATACTGAGGGTTTGCTATAAACACTAGTAAAGTACATATCAATAACATGTATATCAAATATAGCTTTGTTCACTTTGCCATCCTTCTTATCCACCAAATACTTGGGGTAGTTCCGCTTCTAGTGACCAGTCCCTTTGCAGTAGAAGCACTTAGTCTCGGGCTTAGGTCCAGACTTGGGCTTCTTCACTTGAGCAGCAACTTGCTTGCCGTTTTTCTTGAAGTTCCCCTTCTTCCCTTTGCCCTTTTTCTTGAAACTAGTGATCTTGTCAATCATCAACACTTGATGCTCTTTCTTGATTTCTACCTTCATCGATTTCATCATCATGAAAAGCTCGGGATTTGTATTCGTCATCCCTTGCATACTATAGTTCATCACGAAGTTCTACTAACTTGGTGATGGTGACTAGAGAATTCTATCAATCACTATCTTATCTAGAAGATTAACTCCCACTTGATTCAAGCGATTGTAGTACCCAGACAATCTGAGCACATGCTCACTAGTTGAGCGATTCTCCTCCATCTTTTAGCTATAGAACTTGTTGGAGACTTCATATCTCTCAACTCGGGTATTTGCTTGAAATATTAACTTCAACTCCTGGAACATCTCATATGCTCCATGACGTTCAAAACGTCTTTGAAGTCCCGATTCTAAGCCATTAAGCATGGTGCACTAAACTATCAAGTAGTCATCATATTGAGCTAGCCAAACGTTCATAACGTCTGCATCTACTCCTGCAATAGGTCCGTCACCTAGCGGTGCATCAAGGACATAATTCTTCTGTGCAACAATGAGGATAAACCTCAGATCACGGATCCAATCCGCATCATTGCTACTAACATCTTTCAACACAATTTTCTCTAGGAACATATCAAAATAAACATATGAAAGCAACAACGCGAGTCATTGATCTACAACATAGATATGCTAATACTACCAGGACTAAGTTCATGATAAATTTAAGTTCAATTAATCATATTACTTAAGAACTCCCACTTAGATAGACATCCCTCTAATCCTCTAAGTGATCACGTGATCCAAATCAACTAAACCATGTCCGATCATCACGTGAGATGGAGTAGTTTTCAATGGTGAACATCGTTATGTTCATCATATCTACTATATGATTCATGCTCGACCTTTCGGTCTCCGTGTTCCGAGGCCATATCTGCATATGCTAGGCTCGTCAAGTTTAACCTGAGTATTCTGCGTGTGCAAAACTGGCTTGCACCCATTGTAGATGGACGTAGAGCTTATCACACCCGATCATCACGTGGTGTCTGGGCACGACAAACTTTGGCAACGGTGCATACTCAGGGAGAACACTTCTTGATAATTTAGTGAGAGATCATCTTATAATGCTACCGTCAAACAAAGCAAGATAAGATGCATAAAAAGATAAACATCACATGCAATCAATATAAGTGATATGATATGGCCATCATCATCTTGTGCTTGTGATCTCCATCTCCGAAGCAACGTCATGATCACCATCGTCACCAGTGCGACACCTTGATCTCCATCGTAGCATCGTTGTCGTCTTGCCAATCTTATGCTTCCACGACTATTACTACCGTTTAGTAATAAAGTAAAGCATTACATCGCGATTGCATTGCATACAATAAAGCGACAACCATATGGCTCCTGCTAGTTGCCGATAACTCGGTTACAAAACATGATCATCTCATACAATAAAATTCAGCATCATGTCTTGAACATATCACATCACAACATGCCCTGCAAAAACAAGTTAGACGTCTTCTACTTTGTTGTTGCAAGTTTTACGTGGCTGCTACGGGCTTAAGCAAGAACCAATCTCACCTACGCATCAAAACCACAACGATAGTTTGTCAAATAGACTCCGTTTTAACCTTCGCAAGGACCGGGCGTAGCCATACTTGGTTCAACTAAAGTTGGAGAGACAGTCGCCCGCAAGCCACCTATGTGCAAAGCACGTCGGGGGAACCGGTCTCGCGTAAGCGTACGCGTAATGTTGGTCCGGGTCGTCTCGTCCAACAATGCCGCCGAACCAAAGTATGACATGCTGGTAGGCAGTATGACTTATATCGCCCACAACTCACTTGTGTTCTACTCGTGCATATAACATCAACATAAATAACCTAGGCTCGGATGCCACTATTGGGTTTCGTAGTAATTTCAAAAAAAATTCCTACGCACACGCAAGATCATGTGATGCATAGCAACGAGAGGGGAGAGTGCTGTCTACGTACCCACGCAGACCGACTGCGGAAGCGTTGACACAACATAGAGGAAGTAGTCGTACGTCTTCACGATCCAACCGATCAAGCACCGAAACTACGGCGCCTCTGAGTTCGAGCACACGTTCAGCTCGATGACGATCCCCGGACTCCGATCCAGCAAAGTGTCGGGGAAGAGTTCCGTCAGCACGACGGCGTGGTGACGATCTTGATGTACTACAGCAGCAGGGCTTCGCCTAAACTCCGCTACAGTATTATCGAGGAATATGGTGGCTGGGGGCACCGCACACGGCTAAGGAATAGATCACGTGGATCAACTTGTTGTATCTTTGGTGCTAGCCCTGCCCCTCTATTTATATGTTGAGCCCCGGGGTCGAAACTTGGAGCAAAAGCCTCCTCAAAGTCGGTTTTGCCCGAAAGGCAAGAGTCTCACTCGGACTCCAGGACCAAACGCCACAATCCTTGGCGTCTGGCCTAGACGCCATGGGCCTCGGCGTCTGGCCCAGGGCCAGACGCCAGGGTCTCCGGCGTTTGGCCCCCTGGCCTCCGCAAAACTCCTTTTGCACCGACCTAAAGCCTCATGGGCTTGACCCCTTGGCCTAACCATATCATCCAATATATGAGTCTTTACGTCTCGACCATTTCGAGACTCCTCGTCATGTCCCCGATCTCATCCGGGACTCCGAACTCCTTCGGTACATCAAAACATGTAAACTCATAATATAATTGTCATCGTAACCTTAAGCGTGCGGACCCTACGGGTTCGAGAACAATGTAGACATGACCGAGACATGTCTCCGGTCAATAACCAATAGCGGGACCTGGATGCCCATATTGGCTCCTACATATTCTACGAAGATCTTTATCGGTCAGACCGCATAACAACATACGTTGTTCCCTTTGTCATCGGTATGTTACTTGCCCGAGATTCGATCGTCGGTATCCAATACCTAGTTCAATCTCGTTACCAGCAAGTCTCTTTACTCGTTCCGTAATGCATCATCTCACAACTAACATATTAGTTGTAATGCTTGCAAGGCTTATGTGATGTGCATTACCGAGAGGGCCCAGAGATACCTCTCCGACAATCGGAGTGACAAATCCTAATCTCGAAATACGCCAACCCAACATCTCCCTTTGGAGACACCTGTAATGCTCCTTTATAATCACCCAGTTACGTTGTGACGTTTGGTAGCACCCAAAGTGTTCCTCCGGCAAATGGGAGTTGCATAATCTCATAGTCATAGGAACATGTATAAGTCATGAAGAAAGCAATAACAACATACTAAACGATCGGGTGCTAAGCTAATGGAATGAGTCATGTCAATCAGATCATTCAACTAATGATGTGACCTCGTTAATCAAATAACAACACTTTGTTCATGGTTAGGAAACATAACCATCTTTGATTAACGAGCTAGTCAAGTAGAGGCATACTAGTGACACTCTGGTTGTCTATGTATTCACACATGTATTATGTTTCCGGTTAATACAATTCTAGCATGAATAATAAACATTCATCATGAAATAAGGAAATAAATAATAATTTTATTATTGCCTCTAGGGCATATTTCCTTCAGCACGCGGGGGCGGCAGCCGACCGTAGCGACGGGTGCCCGGTGAGGGGGACAGAGGGGGAGGCGGACCGCGCCGAGAGGGAGGCGCAGGGGGAGGGGATGGCGGGCCCGGAAGACACAGGCTGCCAAGAACCCTGGATGGACGGAGCCGGAGACGAGACCGTCGGCGAGGGCGAGGGCTGCGCGAGGGAGGGGCCCCGGAGACGCTTGGGCGACGGGCTCGAGCTTGAGGGGGACGGCGGCGAGCGTGGGTTGGTGCACTTGCGTGCTACGTGGCCGTAGAAGCCGCAACGCGCGCAGCGGACGTCGCGGCGGCACTCGTCCCTGGGGTGGCCATGGTAGCGGCAGCGCGAGCAGAACTCCTCCGAGGCTCGGCGCCGGCGCGGCTCAGACGGCGGAGCGGTGGGAGGCGGGAGGAACGTGCAGCAGGGGCACGCCGCCGCGGGCGGTGGCGCTGCGGGGGCCGCCTCCGCTTGCGACCCGCCACGAGCCACTCGCGCTCCTCGGCGGGCTCCTCTTCAGAGACCCGGTGGACCTCAGAGCGGATGGCGCGCGAAGGGGGCGAGGGCGAGGCCGGCGGAGGGGCGGCGGCCGACGACCCGCAAAGCGCCTGCCGGTAGGAGGGTCGCGCGGAGCCATCGGAGGACGGACTGGACTCGAGCCAACGCAGGTCGCGACCGCGGCCGGAGGCAGCCGGTGAGCCCATGGGGACAGGGGTGTGGAGGGTGGCCGCCGGGCGCCGGAGCGGCGAGCGGCGGGAGGCTGTGGGCGCCGGGGCCGGAGCGGCCGTCGGCGAGAGCGGGGAGCGGGGAGCCTCAACAAGATTAACCTAACAGTACATGGGCTTGGGGAAGCCGTCGAAGTCGTGGATGGTGTCGTTGTTGCCACGGATGACGTTGACAGCCGGGGCGTCCGTCTCCCAGTGCGCCGACACCACCAGGATGGAGCGCGGCGGCTCCTGGCCAGCGACGGCCGATGGCAGCCACGACCTGAAGAAGCTCTCCGCCGGGATCGTCTCGTCGATGGACAGCAAGGGCGAGCCGTGCGACAAGAAGAAGATGTCCATCGCCGTCGGTGGGTGCCTCCCGGTGGCTTGTGGTCGTCGTCGCTCCTCCCGGCGGCTCTGGCTTTGGTTCTGCCGGGTCACCAGCAGTGATGTCGATCCATGAAAAGAGTTTGTAAATTTATGTATGTATTTGTTTGTGTGTCTAGCATTTTTGATCCATTAATATGCACACTACGAGCTCGGAGTTGTTCGCCTTTTAGTCATGCTCGTGTTCCGCGTTGCCACGTCGGACGTGGATGTCCGTTACTTTTTCCGCCCTCTCTAGTCTGTATCAAGTGAGTAGATTGGCTTGGCCTCCATGCCATTGACACTTCGACGTGGATGGCGCATCCAAAAATGCTACACACACGGATCTTTACGGGGGGTTACGGGCTCCTTCCTTCTCACTAAACCTGCCCCCCTGATTTTCAGCTGGGTGGGGCCAGCCCTCCCTCCTTAATTCAATCACAGTGTCCTATCTCTAATCCACCCCATAATGAGCCAGTAAAGGTCCGTGAGCATTGCCGTGGCGCATCCCTCGCTTAAAGATTGGTGGTGCAACATGTCGAGCAACAACATTTCAGATAGAAAGGCCATGGCATCTTTTCCATGCTCATTTGTTGGACTGCTTTTTTTCAAGAACAACTTTCAATAACATTCATGTCCGCAGACCATCTCACGACAACTAAAAACACTAAAGCGAGCCAAAAGCACTCCGCCGTCACCGCTCCTCCCTCACTTGAGACGAGCCAAATTTGTTGTAGTAGATAGTTGGGATTCGTTGTGGCAAGACCCTACAGGACCAGCGCGCCAGGAAAGCAACCGTCGCCGATTAACAGAAGTATAGATCAAAAAAACCCAACCTCTAGACGCACAGATAAAGACTGGATCCAATCGGATCCACCGGAGACAAGCCCCGACCCAATCCTGTGAGATCCACCGCTGGCACACCTCCACACACCCTTTAACGATACTAGACGCATCACCAGAACAGGGAATAAGCGGGAAGAACCTTATTTCATCTTCCTGAATAGGATACAAACCCTAAACAAACTCATAAAAATACCTAAAAACAGAGCAAGATCCCTCCCGCCAGCAATGGCCGGGGTCCACCATGCCTCCATGGTCCTAGGGCCACCGGAGACGAGGCGGACCAGCGGCGATGCCAGAGGGAGGCAGACCATTTGTTGGACTATTTGAAATAAGAGGAATGCTCATATATTTCGTCACAAATCAATTCAGCCACCAATTATCTTAGGGGTTATTAAGAGCCATGCTAGGCTTGGGTTACCACGGGCGTGAAAGTTTGGGTTAATTGTTGCTGGGAGGGTAACACTTTTTTTATAATCGTAGTTGCGTGTAAAACAAACTCGATTCTTCTTAATTAATGGATGGGCCAAATGTTTTGACTCTGTTTCAGAAAATATATATGACCTAGGCCTGTCCAGAGTTTGTTGTGGTGGCCTTTGGAGTAGGCACTGTCTTGTTGCTGGTCATGTTCTAGGACTCGTGAGATTGTGTAAGCAATAACATAAGAAAGCTACTAAAAAGAGTCGAATCAACATACTCTCAAGGCCTTGTTCGGTTGAGGTGGTTTTTGAAGGGGAATGGCAGGGTTTGAGGGGGATTAGATCTCCTACAAGCCAAAATCCTCTCCAATCCACTCCAATTCCCTTGGGAGGAGGATTAAACGAACAAGGCCTAAATGAAGGTAATCATAGCATCACAAACTGGCATGTCTCAACTACTTAAACTCTGAGGGTGCATCTTCAAATGATCTGAACTTCATATGGGGAAAAATGAAAAGGAGCTACAAGTCACATCATTACAGGAAGAGTAACAAATGCCAGATGTAAATTCAACTGGCGATCCTATCATTTCAGAATCTAACACATCTTAACCAGGCAAAAAAGTTACAGCTGCTTGCTGGCTGCAAAACTCAAACACTAGGTATGCTTCCTCTTCTTGGTCTTTGGCCAACTACAGGCATGTTTCCTCAATCTGCCAAGTATCTTCCTCTCACTCACACGCAACACCAGAGAATGGTAAATGTTCCTTTCGCCGACGGGAGAGCATGTTCGGAGCTTCTCCTCGTCATCTTTTAAAGTGCTGGAACCATAGAGGCTCTCCCGGTTGTCAGCAATGGATGCAAGTGCAGAGACAATGCTCTCACTTTGCAGTAGCTTCTTCACATCAGGCAGTTTTTCAACCCCATTTTTGGCGGGTCTTGTTACTTCGACAACCTTAGCAAAACTGTCGATGGTATCCTGCTCATCGTGCTGGTCATCATCACCAACCAGATCCTCAGCTACGCAGACCAACTTGTCATAAACTTCAGGCTCCAAGAAGATGATGTAAAGGAGGATCAGAAGTTCAAGCTGGGGCTCTCCATCGTATGAGATCTCAAAGTACTCGGCATCTTCGCTGGTGCAGCCTGAATAGCCTAGCTTATGCCATAGTGATACCCTTGCTTTTGCATATCGATGGGAGTACTTGGACGAGCACCACTTGGTGACCAGTGTTAAATCGATGTTGACAATGTCGTATGGGTTGTCAAGTTCTGTAAAACCATACCGATGAAGCAAAGCAGCATTTCCCATGGTACCATACGTATTATAAACCTAGAGTCCAAAGAGAGAAGAAAAGAAGCTGCATCATTATTATGGTACTATTTCTTCCAAACGGAGAACAGTGACTGCATTAATATACGAACCTACGGAGATCCAGCACAACAAAATGAATAATCACTTGACAGCAAAATCAAATGGCAAGTTAGTAGCTGTGCATTACCTCATCCCCTGGATTGGCATCTCTGACAATAATCATTTCCAAATCTTCATCGTTATATCCTTCACCTTATAAGTAGATAAATAATCGTGAGCGAAACTCTCCGTCAGTCAATTACAAGTCTTGACAACTTATGATCATGTACATGCATATGTCAATGAAAGTAACCTGAAGGTTTGGCGGTGGAATTTTCAACAGTTGACGGTTCATCAGCAGAAGCATTGCTTTGATCATCGTCATCTTTTTCTTCAACTAAGTCTATATTGCTTTGATCAACGTCACCTTCTTCACCTGAGTCTGCATTACTTTGATCATCACCATCTTCTTCTTCGTCTGAGTCTGAGTCGTCTGACTTAGTGAAGTGGACATGTTCACCATCAGTCTTGTGATTAAAACTGATAACCAAATACAGTGAAGGGCACATATCCATGTTAATATTCACACCACTATACCTCATCAGTCACCACTATGTAATAATAGCTGACCTAGTGTGGGTAACTGATGAAGCATTTGCAACATAAGCATGTAAAATGAATCCAATTACATAGGTAGATGTAGCTTACAGGTCAGCCAGGGGAACCATTCCAGAACCATGATATTTATCTATACGGAAGGACCTTGATGAAAGAAGACTTTTAGCAGCAAAATATTTCTCCAGGCTAAGATCATCTGGCTTGACCCCCAATTCTCCAGAAGAAATGAGTGGCTCAATACATTCTTTCCAATCCTCACAAAGGAATTCCCTGTCTTGCTTCACTGTCTGCCTAGAAATTTGCTGTTTTTAGAGAAATCTCTATGCTTGGACAAGATTGATATGAAGCATGATATGATAAATTTGGCTCATATGATTTTCACAGTATGGTGGAAAACATCATTAGACACTGTCCAATTAGCTCACGGTACAAATAATTTGAGCAAACAAAGCCACAGTTTCAGGCAACTCAAATTAACCAAACTAGTGCAAGATATATCGCAAAATTCACAGAATTTACTGCATTGCAACATCAATCACGGACTAAGATACATACGCACCGCGACTTACTACAGGAGAAGGTTTCACCTTATCGAGCTCGGTGCCGGCGAGGAGGCGCGCGGCCTCGTCCTCGGGCCAGACGAGCGGCACGGGCTCGCAGTCCGGGATCAGGCGGAGGTAGTCGTGCCACGGAGAGTCGGCGCCCCGCGCGCGCTCGTACATGACGGCGACGGCGAGAGCGAGCGTGCCGCCGAGCTGCGCGTCCTTGATGGCCGCCGCGGCCCCGGACGTGCGCGGCGTCAGGCACGCGCGGCGCGGGATGGTAGCAACGACGTCGCCCTCCCGGAGCGCGGCGAGCGCGCGCACGTAGACGCCGCCGGCCTCGCTGGCGTCGAGGCGGAGCGCGTCGCTGCAGACGACGCCGTGCTCCCGCAGCCAGCTCTCGAAGGCGCGGAGGCGGCTGCGGGGACAAGGCGGGGAACGGCATGAGGGTGGTCCAGGTCGTAGGCTGGAATATGAGGAGTAACGCAAAGGATTTCTTACCTTGCGGTGGCGACGTCCATGGCGGCGGCGGCGGCGGCGGCGCAGGTCAGGTGTCGCGGAGGTTTCCCTAGACAAGCGAGGGGGGACGAAGGCCGAAGTTAAATGGGGAAAAAGTTTAGGTTTTCACTAGTTGTATATCTGGTTACCAATCTATGAGAAATGTATCTGGCGAGACTGTCGATATGTCCGAGTGGTTAAGGAGACAGACTCGAAATCTGTTGGGCTTTGCCTGCGCAGGTTCGAATCCTGCTGTCGACGCTTTTTTTTTTAATGTTTTTGTCTACCTCGAAACAGAGAGAAAATGGTATGCGCCGTTGTCCTTTTTTTTTTTGGCAAATCAAGAGCTTTATTACTCAATAAACAACGAACCACAGCTCATAAATCCTCTTAAAAGCTCTTTGATTTCATGGCAAACAGCTGCATTCGCTGCTCTCTCTGAAAGTTCAGAGTTGCACATCCTAACCATCTCTTTGGCATCACTTTCAACACATATCCGTGAGTAACCCATGTCTCTGGCTAGTTGAATCCCGTCCTGGATAGCGTATAGTTCCATCGTTTGGTCACTTGATGCAAAACGATACCACAAGGCCTGTGTTCTGATTAGGTTGCCCTCTGAATCTCGTACCACCAGCCATGTACTTCCGCACCCTGCCTGCTCAAGAAATGTCGCGTCCACATTGATTTTCAGAGTCCCCTGTTCCGGTGCCTGCCAACGAGACTCCTCCTTGGTTACCACAAGTCGAGTAGTTTCCCCTGCTCAAGAAATGTCGACGCCTTTTTTTGTTTTTGCCTACCTCGAAACAGAGAGAAAATGGTATGCGCCATTGTCTTTTTTTTTGGCAAATCAAGATCTTTATTACTCAATAAACAACGGACCACAGCTCATAAATCCTCCTAAAAGCTCTTTGATTTCATAGCAAACAGCTGCATTCGCTGCTCTCTCTGAAAGTTCAGAGTTGCACATCCTAACCATCTCTTTGGCATCACTTTCAACACATATCCGTGAGTAACCCATGTCTCTGGCTAGTTGAATCCCGTCCCGGATAGCGTATAGCTCCATCGTTTGGTCACTTGATGCAAAACGATACCACAAGGCATGCGCTCTGATTAGGTTGCCCTCTGAATCTCGTACCACCAGCCATGTACTTCCGCACCCTGCCTGCTCAAGAAATGTCGCGTCCACATTGATTTTCAGAGTCCCCTGTTCCGGTGCCTGCCAACGAGACTCCTCCTTGGTTACCACAAGTCGAGTAGTTTCCCTTGCTCAAGAAATGTCGACGCCTTTTTTTGTTTTTGCCTACCTCGAAACAGAGAGAAAATGGTATGCGCCATTGTCCTTTTTTTGGCAAATCAAGATCTTTATTACTCAATAAACAACGGACCACAGCTCATAAATCCTCCTAAAAGCTCTTTGATTTCATGGCAAACAGCTGCATTCGCTGCTCTCTCTGAAAGTTCAGAGTTGCACATCCTAACCATCTCTTTGACATCACTTTCAACACATATCCGTGAGTAACCCATGTCTCTGGCTAGTTGAATCCCGTCCCGGATAGCGTATAGCTCCATCGTTTGGTCACTTGATGCAAAACGATACCACAAGGCATGCGCTTTGATTAGGTTGCCCTCTGAATCTCGTACCACCAGCCATGTACTTCCGCACCCTGCCTGCTCAAGAAATGTCGCGTCCACATTGATTTTCAGAGTCCCCTGTTCCGGTGCCTGCCAACGAGATTCCTCCTTGGTTACCACAAGTCAAGTAGTTTCCCCTGTTGTTCTAAGGTCAACAACATTATCAAGAGCTCACCGAACAGAAGCTTGAACTAATCTTTCCCTTATCACCATGAGTACGAGCATTTCTTTCAGACCATACCGCCCAGCAGCCACACATACCATGCATACAAAATGGTCTGATCCTAGTTTTCCATCAATCAAATATAAAGCCCACGATTGTGGATGTAACACAGGGATTTTTATCTGCATCATGGTCTTCATCTCCTTCTAGAAGAGTCTCGCCCAAGTGCATTCGAACAGGGCATGGGTTATAGTTTCCTCCTTGCCACATAGGTCGCAGAATGGGGTCTTTTCTATGTGTCGAGTAAGCATGACAGATTTACAGGGCACAAATCCTTTGATAACTCTCCACCAAAAGTTCCTAACTCTTGGTGGTATCGATATCTTCCATAAGGCATTTCCTATTGTTCCTGACGAAGACGGTTCATAGGAATGTCTCGTATGCGCCATTGTCCTTGTCTTGTTAACGAAGCCCGTATCAATCTTTTGTAAGGGGAGCCATTCATGTATTTCGTTCATTATCAGAAACTAGGAAATAGGCTTAATTCAAGTAGATCATATACTCCTATATATATATATATATATATATATATATATATATATATATATATATATATATATATATATATATATATATATATATATGTCCACGAGGCTCAAGTAATAAACAATGATTCCACCAATCCCTCTCTATTCCCTTCTAACACACAACCAGGGGTTGCCTTGCCTCCAGGACCTCGCCTTGCGCCGGCGTTGCGGGAGGTAGCCGGGGAGTTTCTGGACGGTAATATTCCATGGGTGCCGCGGGCGGGGGAGGGGTGCGGTGCCCATGCAGAGGATGGATTAGCGGGAGAGGTGGCGGCGTTGAAGGCGCGGCGGCCGGCTCCATTTGAGTGTTGTGACTGGTGAGATGAAACGAATGGATCAGGAGATGACATTGCCATGGGGAATTTTCCAAAGTAAATGACGGATCTACCCTTAAAATAACTAACTGGTCCCACTAAAATTTTGTAACGGTCCCATCGTTCTATGTAACTCCTCATATTTTTAGTTGTGTAACTCATCGTAACTTTCATTTTCCTACAATCAGATTAGGGTGGAAGGACAGCTCGTAAAATCGTCAATCACCGTAACAGTTGTAATGTGTATATTTAATAGGAGGACAAACTGTTTTTATGTAACAAAGCCGCCCTAGCTCAGTTGGCATCTGCATGAGGATGTGGATGCAACGTTGCAAGTTCTATTCCTTGCGACCACCAAATATTTTTGGCTTCCTCGGCGAGGATCGATGGGCTGGATGCGGACGACCCAGTAGGGGAGTGCGGCTGAGGCCCAATACTGCCTGTGCGATGGAGCAATTTTTTTATTGGGCCAATTGCATGGGGGCTACTATATGACGCTACTTGTGTAAAATAATGCATGGGACGCATATCAGTTCGTGTATGTGCCGGCACACTGGTACGATCCAAGACAACATGTGTTTATAAGGCGCAAAAAAAATCCCCAAAAAAATCTGAGTTGAATGATCGAAATCATGCCCTTAAAGACCTGACTACGTGCTGCTAGCCGCTAGAAGAAATGAGTCCTACCAACCAATGGCCAGCTCGAACCTTTAAGAACATACTCCAATGTTAGATTCAAAACATTTTTTTGTTTTCTTGAACTTTTTAAAAAATATAAATTGTTGAATATTTTTGGAAACATGAATAATTTCGAAAATCCCAAACATTTTTTTAAATTCTTTACATTTTCAGAAATACACAACAAAATTTAAAACATTCAAAATTTTATTTGGAAACATGAATTTTTTGAGTTTTTTTGAAAAAGAAAACATATTTTGAACATTCAAAAGAATTTTAGAAAAATTGTTTCTTTAAACTCCAAATTATTTTGAATTTGCAAGCATTTCACTAAGACAAGAATATTTTTCGTATTTGGAACATTTTCAAAACACATTTTTTTTAGAAAATCTCAAACAACTTCGAAAAATACTAATAAAAAGTGGAACATTTTGGAAAGTTTGAACCAATTTTGGATAGTGAATAAAGATTTAAAGTTCTAAACAATTTTCAAAATGGGATACTTTTTGGAATTCAGAACTTAAAAAATGAATTTTTCTGAAATTATGAACTTTTTTGAAAATTTTGAATTTATGGAAAAAAGTAGAAATAAAAATAAACTTCAAAGGAAAAAATACAAATGAAACAAGAAAGAAAAAAGGAGAAAGAAACGAAAAAGAAAAATGAAAGCATAACATAGAGCAAAAAAATGGTTCAGCCCAGCTTGTGCGCCTTGTGCAAATCTACAACTATTTGATGCTCCATGCGATAAATAAGGTTTTCCCACCTGCGTGGGCACAAAAATAAATGGGCTGGCTTTGCTAGGCCACCCCGCGGGTGGCCCAGGTACAAAATGCTGGCATTTCTCCTTTTCTAATAGATGAACGGACAAAAATTTAGTACCACCTCGAATAGAAAAAAATCTTTTCGATGATGAACAGATGAACAAGTTGGAGACACGCACCTTGCTTTATTAGTAGGTATAGATTAGAGGCATATTGTCAGACGGATACCGATCCGGGAACCCGCCATCCAAAGCTAGCCACATATATCCAGTTGCATTACGAATCGAAATATAATGAAATAAAAAAATTTGATGCATATTTAAACAATCCAAACGATACTCATTCATACTTGGGTAATTTTTGCATAAACTGGATTGTTTTCTACATATTTGAACTAGACCAGACTCTAAACCTAGCCTAAATGACTGTCGGCGCCCATTCCCCATGTCCGGCAGGCTGCCGGACATGAGCCCAGGGAATTTAAGCTCCGCCTCTGCCTTCGTAGCCTACAAGCACTAATCAGCCGACGATGATGAGCCCGCCAAGCTTGGCTTCAGTGGGAGCGAAAGAGCGGTGGCCTTCCTGGGACCTGAGCGCAAGTGACCTCCCATGGTCTACTCTTCCTCGCTACCGGTGACGCCCGCGGACGGGCCGACTTCATGGTCGTGACAGCGGGGCACGGTCGTGGCGCTGCTGGCGACCTCGTCCTCGCTCTTGCCCTAGGCGTCATCCGCCGCCCCAATGATCTCCTTGAAGGCAGCTTCTAACTTCGCTTGACGGGCGTGGTACCGCCAGCGATCGCGACGGATTTCGCGAGCGATCCAGAAGGATTCCAGCAATGTCTTCTACTCGCCACCGTTCACGTAAGGCGTGATGGCCGAGCTGGCAGCAAGTTCCTCCTCCGCGTGTTGGTGCTCGTCGAGGAGGCGAAAGTTGTACTCCTGGTCCGTCTGCGCCTGCCAGAACGCAACCCGCCGCTCTTCCAACACCATCTCGGTTTTGGGGTCAAGGTTGGGTCCATATAAATAACATAAACATAGAGGGACCAAGGGGGGTCGCATCCACGACTGAAGCCTCAAATATGCTATCCTCATAAAAGAAAATTTGGAGAATTGGGGTACCAGGCAAGATAAACACTTCTTGTGGGGATTGGCCCACGTTCTACATCTTCTTGTGTGAACTTGAGTTGAAGAGACATGGACGTTTCCCTGCGGTGCCCTGTGTGACAAATGAACGGGGAAGACAGAGGCCAATTTTTCTATTCAAATGCAAACAAGCCAAAGTGAGCTGGAGAGAATGTGGTCTTGAGGAGGAGAGAGAGTCCTGCTCAAGGACCAGAGAACGACTTTGGCAATGATGGACAAACTGATGGCTCTCGCGGCTGAGAAGTACCCTCTTATTGGCATACTTATGTGGAATTGGTTGTGCGAGCGCAGTACTCGCAGAGAATGAGGAAAAGGAAGGCAATGTGAGGAGCTAGTGTGGATTATAAATAATCAAACCTCTTAGTTTTGCAATACGCAGGTTGAACTGAAGAGCAGGCGTTGATGCCTGTGAAGCATTGGATGCCACCAGTGAAGGAATGGATTAAAATAACACTCCCCTTAAAATAAATGTTGATCGCTCATATAAGGCTGCGGATTTGAAGGGCGGTTGGGCCGTTGTTCATATGGGGAGGTGGTGTCTTGCGCTGCAGGTTTTCTTCCAAACATTCAGAATGCTTTGCACTCTGAGGTGCTTGCTGTTAAATCTGGGCTTAGGTTGGCGTCAAGAGTTGGGAGCTCTTAGTGGTTGTTTGGATACAGGATTTATAATTTAATACCAAACCTGTTTCACTAATCATGTTTATAGGATTCTAAACCTGTTTCACTAAACCTGTTTCAGTGGGAGCGAAAGAGCGAGTGCCAGTGACCTCCCATGGTCTACTCTTTCTCACTATCGGTGGCGTCCGCAGACGGGCCGACTTCATGGTCATGACGGCGGGGCGTGGCCATGGCGCTGCTAGCGACCTTGTCCTCGCTCTTGCCCTAGCCGCGGCCCCGTTGATCTCCTTGAAGACAGCTTCTAACTCCGCTTGACGGGCGTGGTACCGCCAGCGATCGTGGCGGATTTCGCGAGCGTTGCAGAAGGATTCCAGCAATGTCTTCTGCTCGCCACCGTTCACGTGAGGCACGATGGTCGGGCCGGCGGCAAGTTCCTCCTCTGCGTGTCGTGCTCGTCGAGGAGGCGAAGGTTCTACTCCTGGTCCGTCTGCGCCTGGCGGAACGTGACCCGCCGCTCTTCCAACACCATCTCGGTTTTTGGGGCAAGGTATTTGTGAGGGGATGTGTTTAGTGAAGATGGTGCGGCCTGCATACTTTCCATCCAAATCAATGAGGACCTTGAGGACTACCCTGCATGGCACTTCGACAACAAGGGCAATCTTTGGTCAACTCTGCTTATTGGGTCCATATAAATAACATAAACATAGAGGGACCAAGGGGGGTCGCATCCACGACTGAAGCCTCAAATATGCTATCCCCGCGGAAGAAAATTTGGAGAATTGGGGTACCAGACAAGATAAAATACTTCTTGTGGAGATTGGCCCACGTTCTACATCTTTTTGTGTGAACTTGAGTTGAAGAGACATGGACGTTTCCCTGCGGTGCTTTGTCTAACAGATGAACGGGGAAGACGGAGGCCAATTTTTATATTCAAACGCAAACAGCCAAAGTGAGCTAGAGAGAATGTGGTCTGGAGGAGGAGAGAGTCCTGCTGAAGGACCAGAGAACGGCTTTGGCGATGATGGACAAACCGATGGCTCTCACGGCTAAGAAATAACCTCTTATTGGCACACTTATGTGGAATTGATTGTGCGAGTGCAGTACTCGCAGAGAATGAGGAAAAGGAAGGCAATGCGAGGAGCTAGTGTGGATTATAAATAATCAAACCTCTTAGTTTTGCAGTACGCAGGTTGAAGTGAAGAGCAGGCGTTGATGCCTGTGGGCATTGGACGCCACCAATGAAGAAATGGATTAAAATCAATGTTTTAAATAGCAGGCTATGAAAAATAGCGGTGGACCTTTAAATTAGCTATAGCGAAGCTATAGCGGGCTATTTATGAAGACGACTATTTAACGGCATCCCACTGAAAAGGCTATAGCGGAGTTATAGCTGGCTATTTAAAACTATGATTAAAATAAATGTTGATTGCTCATATAAGGCTGTGGATTTGAAGGGCGGTTGGGGCGTTGTTCATATGGGGGAGGTGGTGTCTTGCGCTGCAGGTTTTCTTCCAAACATTCAAAATGCTTTGCACTCTGAGATGCTTGGTGTTGAATCTGGGCTTAGGTTGGCGTCAAGAGTTGGGAGCTCTTAGGGGTTTTTTGGATACGAGATTTATACCAAACATGTTCGTTTCCACTAATCACATTTAGGATTCTAACCACCTAAAACTATGTTTGGTTGGTCCATCAAATCTTGGGATAACGAAAACTTGGTTTCCCATAAACCAGAAAAACGAGTATTTGGAAAACGAAATATGTATGTGGCAACTGTGTGGCAGGTTGCAAAAACTACCACACGCATCCAGCATTGTCAGATCCGATCGCGCGCATCTGCCCGCCATTCTGATTTCCTTCCTTCTTTAGCTTTCCTCCTCCCGATTTTATCGCGCACCTGCACCCGCATGTGCCTCCCTAATTTTTGCGCCTCCCGATTTTCAGGAGATCCGATCGCGCGCACGGCGCACCCGCCTCGCCCTTCCAATTTCCTTCCTTCTTTAGTTTTTGATTTTCGGGCAAAAATAGTGCTTGCAATGGGATTTGATCTCTGGTCTATAGGTAATCAATGAAGGGAGCTGGCCATCTCACCTACAACTCATTGTTGAACAAGCTAAGGAAAAATACGGTTTTGACATGTTTTGCCTTTAATATGTTAGCACCGAAAATATTTTTGTTTCACCTATCAAATCCGACACATAAACTTTTCCTGTGGTAAATTCTCCATCACCACCACGATAACTAACGCACCACCAACATGATAACTTTTGTATACCACACGTTACATTATGTGCAAGTAGCATGGTCATATAAGCACCGGAGGTGTGATAACTTTGGTGAAAGCATCGTGGTAACTTTGATCATTGGGGAAGAAATTTGTTGAAGCCCCCGCCCTCAACCCCTCGGTAATTTCTGTAAATAGCATGATAACTTTCACACCATAGACCTGATAATTTAGATACAAACATCATCGTACCTTTAAACATTGGGAAAGAAAAACGTGAAAATATACCCGATAATTTCTGTGTAAATAGATGATAATATACATAGCGCACATCTGATAACTGAGATAGAAACACCATGGTAACTTCAACCATAGGGAAGAAAATTATTGAAAAGATACTTCGGTAACTTATATGTAAATAGCACGGTAGTATACCTCCCTTCCCTGGTATTTTTCTGTCTAATAGCATTAAAACATATGCACTGTGATAACTAAACACCATGATAAGTTTTGACCCATGGAAATTTTTTTGCTGAAATATCCCCCTGATAAATTTTATTTAAATAGCATGATTTTTTAAGCATGGCCGGTATAGGTTATCTAGAATCACCATGATAACTTTTTGACTCGCAAAAAAGTTGTTCAAAACATTCCCGATAAAATATTTGTGTAAATAACATGATAATACAAGCACCCATAACCGATAACTTACATATAAACATCATGGTAACTTTTTACCAAAGGAAAAGAAAGTTGTTAAAAACATACACTCGCCTCGCGGGGCCTCTTGGATGAACACAACACATGGTGTGCCACGGGAAAGTCACATAATGTTTAGTGTCATGAGGGGCACACGTGCTCGTGAGTTGGCCGGAAAAAAACGGTCCGCTTTGACCCGCTATAGGCATGATAAGTTACGCAAAAATTCCGTTGTAATTTTTTACCTATGGAAAAAGCTACTGAAACACACCCGGATTTTTAGGTGTAAGTACCATGATAATATACGAATCGTAGAATCAGTAACTCATGTACAATCCCCCATGGTAACTTTGACCGGAGGAGGTTGATGTAAACATACCTTGATGATTTATGTGTTAGTACCACGGTATATTATGCATCAAGGAGCTGAATAACTTGTGTATAAAACACAGTGGTAACTTTAAAAGAGGGTGTAGTTGTTGAAACATAGTACATGATAAGTTCTATGTAAATAACATGATAAGTTACGCAACATAGGCCTGATAACTTGCATACGAATACCATGGTAACTTTGACCCGAGGGAAAATTGTGGTAATTTTCTGTAATAACACGATTGTAAAAAAAGGGTCAAAAGGAATAGTTTTCTTTAGTTGAGCAACAAATCCCTAAGGGTGAGTTGGTTGTGATGGTGCGCTTTGGTGCCTAGGGGTTGTGGGTTGTGGGTTCGAATCCCACATGCGCAATTTTTTTATCATGTGGGAGACGAGAAGAAGTGACAGTTTTCCTGGGGTGGGCGCGCGAGATGTGCGAAAAAAAGGTTTCTCGGACGAGCCTGCGGGGTTGTTCGGGAGGAGGAGGGATCGAAGAGAGGGAAGGTTGTTTTGTACTTAGAGGGAAATGGATAAAGTGTGTGTGGTAGTTTTAGCACACATGTGCCAAATATCACGGTCCTTTGGAAAAACCACTAATCGTCGTTCTTTTTCTACAAACCAGTAGTTTATCATTCGTTTCAATCGAGACTGTAGCTTCCATGAGACCTACGCCGAGTGGGTACTGGGTAGCGTCTAAGTATGTGTGCTAGGGCAAGGAAAGGCCCGTTCAGGTGCCGTGATTGCTGCTCCTCGGTGAGGATACATCGGCGTTTCTCGTGTGACCATGGGTGTGCTCGGCGTCGCTGCGGCCGCCGTGTATGTGATGAGGTGTAGATAGCTTTCCTGGAAACGGCGGCACGCGGCGTCTAGTACAGTAAGGTCAGCTGATTCCAGGTGCTGGTGTGAGTGCCCCGGCTGCTGCTCCCTCGACCGTCGACGATGTAGTGCAAATCCTAAAATCCAGCACGCTGGTGCCGCCGGCGAGCCCACAATTCTTACCATCAGTGAAGCAGCGGCTGAGGCAGGCCATGGCCTGACCTCTTCAAGGAGCAGCTACTCGAGCTCTGTCCCATGCTCTCGCCGTTCTTCAGCCTCAATAACACTAACACCTACCTCGCCGGAGCGCGCTCTTTTGCGTCGCGTAGATCAGCTGATGAAACGATCGGCGCGCGACACACACATGTATGAAATCGCATCACATGCCAATGGAGTGCAGCACGGTGGGGTTGATGGCAGTGATGGGGCCGCCGAAGACGAGGTTGTGGTCGCTGACGAACCCGGCGTCCCTGCCTGGTCGGACGCGAGGAACAGATGGCTTCCGCCACGTCGACCGCGCGTAGCACCTTTCCACGCAGCACGTTGTGCGTCTCCCTCATTGCCTCCATCTCCTTGGCGCTCAAGGCCACCACGACGCAGCTCAGTGGCGTGGCGCATGAGCTCCCGTGGCCGCGCGCACCAGGCCTAGCAGGGCAGCAGCGGCCAGCAATTTGATAGACATGGCGTGGTCGAGCGCCCAGCTCCATGTCCGTGAAAGGCCCGTCAGAAGCAGCACGAACTGTGCTGTGGTCAATGTGCTAGGCGCGGTGCCTCCCCTCTTGCCTCTCATGTGAACGGCAAACTGGTTTTACTAAAACTTGTTTCAAATACTTACTAGTTATCCAAACAACCCCTTAAAGTTATTTTTGAAAACTCATGTACTATTACTCAAAGAGTCACTTGAATAAGAGGGCATCAATTTCTTCTGAGAAAAAGTCCAAAACAAACCTTGAATACGTTGGCGAAACCTAAATCAAACCCTGAACTCTCAATTCCTGAAATCAGCACACCAAACTCATCGATCCCGGTCTATTTTAAACCTTGAGAGGATTTAACAGGTATTCATTGAATTAGGCCGGCCCATAGCGCAGTCTCCCACGCTGGTCTGGTTTTTCCTTGTTGTTTTCCTTTTTTCTTTTGTTTTTTTTCTTCCTTATACTTTGTGTTTTCACTGGTTTTATTTGGTTTTTCTTTCTTCGTTATACTTTTGGTTTCTTTCTTGATTTTCTTCATATTGTTTTCCTTTTCTCTTTTCTTTTTTTCTTTACCGGTAACCGGGTTTTTTACACATGTCTAATTATTTTCAGTACCCAATGTAAATTCTTAGTGCAAATATTTTTTGATACACCTTCGGCATATTTCAGATACGTTATTTACATTTAAAAAAGAAAGATGATTTCAAAAAATGCCGTAATGTTTTTCCAAATACACGTTTTACATTTCTTAACGACAATAAACATTTTATAAAACTACATGAACATTTTTTACATTGTGAAACATTTCTAAAATTGTATACACTTTTTTCAAACACATGTCACATATATTGTTTTAAGGGTATGACACATTGTTTTATATCACACAAACTTTTTTATACATTATATACACTTCTTTTAGAAAATGACACAAGAACATTTTTTGAAACTAGTGAACATTCTTGAAATGTTACATTTTTTTAATGGATGAAACATTCGTTTGAATCACACGAATATTATTTACACTGTACATACATTTTTTGGAAATGCCACGTACATTTTTCTAAACCCGTGATATTAGATGTCACAAACTTTTCTTTACACATTTGTTCAGGTTTAAAAAAAAAGTGTTCGCACTTTAAAACTTTGTTCTGGTTAAAAAAATGTTTCAAAACGTGTTCGGTTTTTCAAAATTGATTTTTTTTTCAAATAACAGTTGTATTTATTAAGTATTCAGAATTTTCAAAGGGTCGAAAGAATGTTTTCTAAGTTCGACGCTTCGGTGTTTTCCAAAACACAAATAATTTACAAAATTCCAAAAATATTATTTGTGACACAATTTTTGAAAATCCAAAAAAATCGTAGCATGTGAAAAACTGTTGGAATTCTGAACATTTTTTGACAAACATGATTCTTTTGAAATCACAGATAGTTTTCAAAAAAATGTGAATAGAATTTAAAAATTCCATACATTCTTTTAAAAACACAAAAATAAATTGAATTTGTGCCAAAAATAGAAAACAGGAACATTTTTAACTTCTGAAATTCTTTAGAAATACGCGAACATTTTTTAAACTGCACAAACTCGTGTTGTCGTATAGTGGGCCGGCCCAAAGTCTCGTCCGGGAGAGTAGCAGGTTATCCCGGTCGGGATTGTAGTATTCCCAGTATGCCAAACAGGTTTAGGGTCTAAAATAGACCAAGATTACAAGTTTAGAATGCAAATTTCCGGGATTCAAAGTTCAGGGTTTGATTTAGCTTTCGTGTATAATTTTAAAGTTTGTTTTGGGCTTTTTTCATTTCTCTTGCGTGGGTGTAGTAATTGATCGGCTTAAAACTTTCATTCGTAGTGGCGTATGCGTTGGCTGTGAAGGGAAACGCTAATGGCATGTGTGCCTCACTCTGTATCTGACGGATGTGATCCGTGTGTATCTGTCTTGTTGGCGAGCGATTGGGCGTCACACACTGTTTGTTTAATGCAATGCATTGAGTTAAAAAAAAGAAGTTTGCGATAGCACCCATTAACCCTTTGGGACTTTCTTTCCTGCTTATGGACAACAAACTACTCTTCCCCTCCCCCCGCGCGCGCAAAAAAAAAACAACTTTTCTTTCCACCCAACAATGTTACAAATTTTGTTAATTAGGGCATCTTCAACACTGACTCTCAAACTGTCCGCGTACTCTAGGCCGCACTCTCTGGGCGTGTTATGTTACTCAATGCGGGCCTATATCGGTCCACTGAGCGTCCGGACGTGCTTTTCCCCGCAAATTAGAACCAAAGTTTGGGGGGAGGGGTGCGGGAATCCAGACAATAGCCACATAGGACTCCGACACCCCGGCCCACTAAATCCCTCCTTCTGTTCCCATTTTCTTCCAATCCACACATTTTCCCCTTGCTTTGTATCCGCACCCTCCGACGACGACGCCGTTGTACCTTTCCGGTCGCCGCACAAGCATTGTCGGATCTCCGCAACCAACACCGACGCACCCGCTCACTTTTTACGACGGCGTCGTCCACTCAGGACACGTCCGTGGCCAAGTACACTCCTCCTCCCCTGCCGACAACATCCACGGCGGACACTATGCTCGGCATGTGTCCGGTCAAATGCCATTGAGCTAATTTTCGAATGTCATGTCATTTTTGTAGAGTAGGAAGGATGGTGGGGTACTCGATCATGGAGGATGAGTTGTTATGCGATGCGTGGTTGGCCATATCCGTGGATTTTGTAGGCAGGCACAGAAGGGGGCTCTCTTGGCAGCGCGTGCATGATTCATTTCATGTCGTTATTGTATCGATGGTACGACATCCAAACCTCCATCGCCAAGTTTTAGGACATGGTAGCTCGGCTGAAGACAAGGTGGCCATTGCGCGCAGCGGCGGAGGTGATAGTAAGTTTTGCTTCTTCTTGCTCAACTTGACAATTGAATCACCCATTCACTCAATGTTGTTGTACACATTGTGTATCCTTTACGTGCTGCCGTGATGTACCACATCATAGAGAGACGGCCATTTAGGTGCATACACTGTTAGATGAAGCTGAAGGACAATACGTGTGAGATGTCATGATTCGTTCATGAAAAACTTATTGAACATCTGGTTAATCTTATACTCTACTAGACTTATTTGTATGCTATGTATACATGATTTATGCTATTTTATATTTGAACTTTGATGAATTTTGTCGGGTTTGCATGAATTTCGTCTGGTCTGTTGAAATGCGGCTTTAAATGTATGCGGATGTCGTTGAATGACCTGCTCCCGCATCCATGTGTACAGACTAATCCCCTGTTGAACAGATTGGAAGAAAATTTACGATGAAAACAGTCCGATTTGTCTACTACTACCATTGCATGGGAAGCCCGTGCCATTTTGTTAGTCAAGCTAGCACCCGTGTGTCAGGCAGGCTATACTGCTCTTCAGGAGAGTCGAGAGATCCACCGGAAGTCCTGCACAACACCCCTGTATACTGTATACACAGCCCCGACGTCTCTTCATTTTTCTTGCGCTGAAGCCCGACGCTGAGAGAGGACGTGAGCTGCGAGCTGTGGCCCGTGGGCATCCTTCTGCTCGGCCGATTTGCTGCGGCTCTACTCACCGGATGCGTGAACGTTTAGCCCTCGCTCTGCCAACCACGTCCAAGCTAGCAGGCAAGACCGCATGCAAGAGGCGCCCGGCAAGGGTGCGGTGCAACCTTCGTCTCCTCCCTTTTTTGACGGGACAAACTCCTCTTTTGTAGGAAAAATTTCTCGTCGAGGCGACTAACTTTCACTGTTGCTGCAAGCGCAATGATGGCCACAATTGAAAGATCGCCGGCCGCTGGCCCTGCGCATTGGCCAGTGCAGTATTTTGTACCGGTAGTAATGTACTCTGTCGCGCTGCCGCCCACGCCAACACGGCAAATACTGCACTGGATTTCGCAGTTACTGGTACGGAGTAAGTATTTGTTCAGCTCAGCTGTCTTGCACTCGCTGCCTCGCTTTACTGCATGCCGTGCGCGAGTGAATCAAATCACACCTCGCCAGGAAACTCTCCTCAAGTCAACCGTTTCCATTTGTGTATGTGTCCTTGAAGAGTTTTTTTTTTTTTTGGAAAAGGAGATTAAGATCTTCTGAACTTGAAGAGCTGCTGAACTTGCACTACGACGGGTCAAGTTAGCCGCCTAGTAGCCAAATGGTTGCATCTTCCAGGCCAAATATGCACACACAGATATCGGGAACCATGCATGGCAAATGATACCATCTTTTTCAATTTTACAATTTTGAGCGCAGGGCCGTGGCTCTAAATTTCTGAATGTTCCATGCATGCATGTGACGAATTGAGAAATATGCCCGCGTAACATACGGCGAGCTTGATCATATCCATAGATGTTACTGCATGCCCAATACCCAATGCTACTGCAGACTGTAGAGTGTAGCAGTGCCGTCCCCCTGCCTGCAGGCACCGAATTGAAGGAGAGAAACACCAACTCGTACGAGCTTCTTGAGCAGAATTGAAGGAGGAGACTAGCATGCGGCTGGGCTGGCTGCAGCAGAATTGTACACTCCGTGCACGTAACCGTCCGTGGGGGCATTAACCATTCAAGAGGAGACCCACGGTAGATGACAAGCGCTAGAAAATGAAGAGAAGAAATCAAGACTCTAAACCAAAAGGACGTACGTGCGCAATAATTCAGAACTGAAATGCAATTATCTAGTCGACTGATGTATATGAAATGATCACCTGTTAACGCAGTACAAATGTACAATCACAAATGTACAATCATAGATGTTAACGGAGTACTAAAAATAAAAGGGCTGCGCGAACCGCGGAGAACCGCCTCTTATTTATTTTTCCCGGTCTTCGCCACTATGCAGTTTTCTTCCTCTCGTTCCTTTTTTTCTCTTTTCTGTTGCCGCTGTTTCTTCTCCGGGCCGTCGTCAGAGTGAGGGAAAACGAAATTTGAACGCTTGATTTGGTCGTGGCAGCGCATGCGCGTTTTGCATGCTGGCGATCCACGAAGCGTCCGGCACCGACGTACATCTGGACATCTATGATCGGACGGTAGGCTAGACCACAGGGCGTCTGCTCACGCCGTACGAGTAGCATTTACGCTCGGTTAATTAGGGTTCATAGCTCCTTGCAGGGTGCAGGCATTGTTACAGTCACAGCGGCGCTGTGTGTCAGGGATAAGAATAGTTGGCGTATCAGATGCCTAAGCGCTTGAGTGGAACTCTTCTTCCGATGCTTAGGCAGGGGCTGTACAGAGGGTAGCTCCAGGGGCTTCTGTTGCAGCTGTAAACAAGGAACGCTGACATGCCCCTGGCTAACCCACAGGATGCAGATGGACCATTTTATTAATGAGTGAACCAGCGTCAGCAGCATGAAATTTTGATCTTGGTTACGGTTTTGCATTCCCAAACACACGTTGAAAATCCTTTTAAAAATACGCGATGGAAAGATGTGTAAAAATAGGACGAAACATTTTTCTGTTTAGGGCATCTCTAAACCTTACCAGCAAATGTCTCCTGTGTATGTCTGTTATATCCGTACGTGGTCCGCAGGCATGATTGCCGAAGGAAGCCATTCAAAGATATTCATAAATTAAGACGGTTGGGAGGAGAGAAAGAGAGTGAAGAGGGACCATGCATGTGGCATGATTTGTGATATGGTGTCTGGTTGGGAGAAGAGAGAGGAGAGACCATGTATGTGAAGAGAGAGACAAGAAAAGACGGCCACACGAAGGCTTTTGGTTGGTCAAGTGGATGTCCGAACTCCGATAAAGTCCTTCACGTGTGTCTCTAAGATACCGGAATCCGTATGCACGGACTGCTAAACAGACATAAACAGGTCCCTGTTGGATGACAAAAGTGTTTCAGACATTATAATTCGAACATATAGTGAAGGTTTGAGGATCCGCTTTGAAGATGCCTTTATAAAGGTATGTATATAAGGGACATGAATATTTTTCTGGCAGACATATGTTTTCTTTCCAGCAACCATTAGAAATTGGCTTCCTTTTATGTCCACCTTACTAAAAAAAACTCAAATAGCTCGTAAACGTCCAGACCAAACTGTCCAAACGTAGTTTGCCATTTAAATGACATTTCATATACATCCACGGATTTGTCCGGCTATTCAAAATCCCGCAAACCGGATGCAAAGCTGCGGGAGCTTTGCACGTGTTTGGACCTCCGCCACATAGTACTCTAATGACCCCGGCCCACCCAAATCTCCACTCGGATCCTGCATCTCCGTCCTGCCCCCCTTGCCCTGCATTCGCTTCCTTCCTGGCCGCCGTCACCGCTGTACCACCCCAGCGGCCCACCAAGGCCTTGTCGGATCTCCATCGGTCTACCCGGTGAAAGGACGTGGATGTTGCCTAGAGGGAGGGTGAATAGACATTTTTAAAACAATTACGTTTTATGTTTGAACAAATGTGAAATAAAACTAACGTTTAATTTACCAAGCACAAGACCTAAATACACTAGGCTCAACAAAGTGCACCAGCAACTTATGCTAAGTAAGGTAAACAACTAAGTGATAGCAAGATATATAACTTCAAGCGCAAAGGCTATGACAAAGTAAGTGCGTATGTAAAGGGCTTGGATAAGAGATAACCGAGACATGCGCGGACAACGATATATGCTGAAATTCACACCATTGTGGATGCTAATCTCCGTTAGAGCGGCATGGAGACGCAATGCTTCCCAAAATTACCACTAGGGCCACCGTATTCTCCTCGCACTCTCGGACAATGCAAGGTGCCCTGACTCCACTAAGGGGCCCTTTGTTGGAAAACGTAGTAGAAAACAAAAAAGAAATCGCGCCTACGCACACCCAAGATCAATATGAAGATGCATAATGGGTTGTGATCACGATCATTACCTTCCATGAAAACTTATGTGTTCACGTGTCGGTGTAGATCGTACTTGGAGTCCCTCGGCCCGTCGATGAATGACCCCACAGACCGCCCAGAACAACCCCTTGAACCGAAGATCGAAAGCACAATCTCTCCACTTGGTTGCAAGCGTGCATCCTTCATGATCCGACAGTAATTCGCCGCCCAGAGATAATCGTCGCCGGAGAATTAGAGGCGGGAGATTAGAACCACATGGGGCTTCTAATTATGAGGATTATATGATTAGTCTAGTTCTAATTAGTCAACTAGGACCAATTAGAACTAAAACTAGAAGAACTAAAGGAGGCTCCAAAACTTATGTGTTCAAAGGGTGGGAATCCTCAAGTATATATAGGTTAGAGCATCTCCAACACGTGCACAACCACGCGGTGCGCTAAAATCTTTTTTGGGCGCGGAAATAGCTATTTTTTGCTCGTAGCAGAGCGCTGGCTCCAGCGGCCACAACAAAATATGGCGCGCGTGAGCAGCTCCAGCGGGCGCGCTAACTTACCGCGCGCACGAGCAGCCGACGCTTGCAAATAAGATTTTACATGTCCATTTTGACAATATGATGATGTTTCAAACATTAAACAAATGCACAAAACAAAGACATAGTATAGTTCAATTGCATGACACATCAACAATCATGCCACATCATCGTCCAACCATGTCCAAAGTCACTCAACCAAGTTCATGACACTAAAGTTCACACAAACAAATGGCACATCAACACTCATGCCACATCATCATCGTCCACCTCTTCCTTCGGTTCTTCCTCCTCATCCGAAGATGGTTCTTCCTCCTCCTCTTCACCATTGTCATGCGCCGCATCATGTGAAGGTACGTGAGCTCCACTTATGCCACCCGGAGGTGCTCCCAAGAGAGACCCAATACTCATGCCTCCCACGGTAGCTCCGAAGCCACCCATGCCTCCCATGCCGCCCATGGAAGCTCCGAAGCCACCCATGCAACTGATGCCTCCCATGACACCAATGCCTCCCGTAGATGCTCCCATGGTGGCTCCGAAACCACCCATGCCACCCGCCGAGGTCGTCTGTGGCGCGATGAAAAGGCCGCACACGAGACCGGTGCTTGGAGGAGCACCAGCGGAGGCGAAGCCAAAGCTCCCCGGGCTAGGGTTTGTGCCACCACCGACAGCTACGGTGGAAGGGTCGCGGGTGTAGGAAGGGGTGAGGGGGATGTCGGTGCGGTCGTCCATCGGGCGAATTCGCCGGCGGCGGCACTGAGCGGGGCGAAGGCGGGGTGGCCGAAGAGGGTGGCGGTAGTGCGGCGTTGGAGCTCGAGTGTGCAGCACGCGGGAGCGGGCGCACGAAATAAGCGGCGCACGATGCCGTTTCACTCCGCACGCTGAACCACTTATGCCGCACGCGCGTTTGTTGCGCCTCTGTTGCAACGTCCGGAATGGCCGTGCGCGCAAAATATGCAATTTGTCCAGCGCAACGCTAATATCGCGTGCCTGTTGGAGATGCTATTAAAGGGGAGAGGAAGGGCTCCCACCAAGGAGGGAGGATTCCTCCTTGGTACGCCGTCCAGGGGGAGGAGAAGTAGGACTCCTTCCCTTCCCCAATTCAGCCTCCTTCCATAGGGGGAGAGAGCGCCTCCCACTTGGAGCTTTTTGGCCCAAGTTGCCTTCCAACACTTGCCATTTTAAGGCTCGTTGATATTAAATTAAATATAAAACTGTTCTAAATACTTTCAGACCATTATATATATATATATATATAAATTTAACAACCCCAGAAACATTTCCACCTATATATATTTATCGACAATACCCAGTATTGCCCGATATTCTCCAAAACCTTTCTAGTGACCCGAAATGCTTCTGAATCCACTCGGAACTATTTCAAATATTAATGAAACAATTCCACATATATATTCTCATCACTCCCTTACTACTAACACTCAGCATATTGTGATTGCCTTAATTGTGTGACCCCGTAGGTTCGGTAACTCATAGCCAAGAACGAAACCATTCGTTCAATGACCAACAGTGGAACCGTGGGCGTCCATATCGATCCATATGAGGACACAAATGATATTCGAGTGAACCTTTGGTTATCATGTGGTGTTCCCTTTGCTTGGATATACTTCACAAAACCTGAGATGCATCGATATCCTCCTGAGTCATCACCATGCTAACTATACCGAAATCCCCGTTACCTTTTTTGTTCTTCTTTCTCATTATTGTGTTCCGGCATCCCCATGACGTAGTCACCTATGCCTGGCCAGACGATGATGGACGATGTCACACTGAGAGGTCCCTAAGAATATCTCTCCATCGTCGGAGGATCAAATCCCACTCTCGAGCCGTCTAGTCCCTTATCAAACTTTCTAATGAACTTGTAAGTTGTCGTTATGATCACCATGTTACAGGTGACGTTTGAGCAACCCCAAAGCCCATCGTACGGTAAGAAGTGACTACGATACTCTCATGGCATAAGGAGAAAATTCACATGTTAACACTCTGTGTTATTACAATTTATTAAAGATGATATTAACTCAATTCATAACAGAAAAGATTTGGTCGATTGAATATGATCGTTCTTCCTACATCATAATCTCAATGTTGTTTTAGGACTATCGTTACACTTAACGATATTCTAAGATTCGGAAACGTGATCACCAACAACACTTGAGCTAGTCCTAGAGGCAAGACTAGGAACCTTTCATGCAACCGTTTATCATTCCACACATGCATATGAGTTTTCCACTGAATTGCATATTCCAGGATCATAGTAGTTATAGCATAGAAAATAAACTCTATTATTATGAATACAGAAATATAATAATACAAATATTATTAGCTCTAGGACATATTTCCAACACCCTTGAGGGCGGTCACGAAACCCGTACAAATTTCTCGGGGCAATCTCCACAACTTAATTAGAGACCCGAAGCTTGCCCGGAGGTTTACACCACAATGATTGAGCTCCGCGACACCACCAACCATCTAGGGCGTCTGAGCACCCACGAGGCACAAGCTCTAGGGGTGCCTAAACACCCAAGAGGCACAAGCTCTAGGGTGCCTAAACACCCAAGAGAAATAAGCTTCTCAACTTTCACTTCCACGTATTACCGTGGAGAATTCAAACCGATGCAACTAATACAATGACAAGAACACATGAAGTGCTCAAGTCCCTCAATCTGAAATCCCACCAAAGCAACGAAAGTTATGAAGGAATATGAGAGAAAGAATAAGGAGAACACAAAAGAACTCCAAAATCTAGATCCACCAGGTTCCCCTCACTCAGAGGAGAAAATGATTAGCGAAAATATGGATCTAGATCTCCTCTCCCTTTCCACTAAAAAAGAATCAAGAATCATGGGAGGAATATAGAGAAATCAAGCGTTTGGAGGTCAACAATGGAGGGCAAAACCGTGCTCCAAAAACAATATTGTCAATGGGGAAGAAGACCCGCTTTTATATGACACCACAAATCTAACCATTATGTTCTGTAAATGCTCAAGTGGTACTACCGCTCGATGGATAGCTACTACCGCTAAGCACAAGAGAGCTACAGAGGCCCAACGAGGACCGGTGTGGAACTGGTGGGTCTACTGCCGGAGCGGCACTACCGGCTCAAGTAAGCGATACTACTGCGAATTATAGGTGGGTAATAGAAACTCCCACGGTAGCACACGTGACACAACAGAGGAAGTACCGCACAAGCGGTACTACCGTAGTTGCCAGTGGTACTACCGCAAAATACTAGAGGGCAACAGAGACCCGCCTCATGGTAGTACGCGCAGCACACCAGCGGAAGTACTGCACAAGCAGTACTACCCCGAATTACCAGAGGGCAACAAAGACCCTCACGGTAGTAGACACGGTAGAACTACTAAAGTACCGCACAAGCGGTAGGTACCAGCGGTACTACCTCTTGGTAGATACTAATAAAACTAGAACATCCATAACTACTGCAAACGAACTCAGAAATCAGCAAACTCAAGCTTGTTGGATAGATGATGACAAGCACTATACAACAACAAACTCAAGATTGTTGTATATATTAAGAACTAACAATGGAGAATAAATGCATATAGGATAGGAAGAGAACCTTCCCCAAATATGAATTGAGAAAATCTCCAACATCGAAAATGCAAATATCATGCATACATACAATGTTTTTGATGAACTTGAGTTTGACAAGGAACCTCTGATAGAGAACAACCAAATAAAGATGATGCGTTTGGTAGAGAATAACCAAATAAGAAAAAATAAAGATGATGCAAAGGATGCAATAGTTTGAGCTCTCTACGATTGATATGATCGAGCTACTCACTCGAGAGTCCCCTTGATAGTGTGGCAATCAATCCTTGTTAAGGCATATCTCTCTCAATGTAGTTTTGGTGATTGATGATAACATATTTGCGGACTAACCATGTGCTTTGAGCATTTCAGAGATTCATCCTTTGGCTCGAGACGATTTCTTTCCCCTCGGAGTGTTTTTCAAGACGGTGTAGCTCTTTCGTTTCTTGTTGGTGGACTAGTTTCGTAGGAGTCACCGTACTATCAAGAGGGGGTCCGCTTTGGTAAGGCTAGGGTGGAATCATCACGTACACTTCCGTTTCACACCCTCTGGGCCTTCTCGCGTTGTTGGAGGTTTGATTCCCTACTGTTTGGGCAGTCTTTGGCCCCAGCGGTAGTATCGCTTGAGGGTCCTCAGCGACAGTACCGCTGCGGTACCAGGCCACTACCGCCTCGACTCGAGGGGGGCGCTTCTCGTGTCGGGTTGAGAGGCACTTGCAGCGGTAGTAGGTGCGGTAGTACCGGTCGAGAGCGGTAGTACCGCCCTACCACCGCGGCAGTACCGCGCTGGGCCGGTCCCTCCTCTATCTTCTAGCCCTCCCAGGCTGGGCGGTAGTACCGCTGGGTCCAGCGGTAGTACCGCTGCCCCCTGCGGTAGTACCACCCTCTGCGGGGCTGTTTTGGGGGTAACGGTTGGATGGGGTCCTTTTGTATAAAAGGGGGTCCCCTTCTTCCTCGTTGACTTACCTCCTCCCCCATAAGCTCCATTAATGCTCCGAGCTCCATTTTTTCCCGATCTCTCTCCCTAGCCAATCATACTTGTTGATTTGCTCGGGAGTGGTTGAGAAGGCCCTGATCTACACTTCCACCAAGAGAAATTTGTTTCCACCACCAATCCCTAGCGGATCTTGTTACTCTTGGGTGTTTGAGCACCCTAGACGGTTGAGGTCACCACAGAGCCATAGTCCATTGTGGTGAAGCTTCATGGTGTTGTTGGGAGCCTCCGATTGAGTTGTGGAGATTGCCCCAACCTTGTTTGTAAAGGTCCGGTCGCCACCTCCAAGGGCTCCAATAGTGGAATCACGACATCTCGCATTGTGTGAGGGCATGAGGAGAATACGGTGGCCCTAGTGGCTTCTTGGGGAGCATTGTGCCTCCACATCGCTCTAACGGAGACATACTTACCCTCAAAAGGAAGGAACTTCGGTAACACATCCTCGTCTTCACCGGGTCCACTCTTGGTTATCTCTTACCTTTACTTGTGCAAGCTTATTAGTGTTACTTCTCTTGCTTGCTTGTATGTTCATTGTTGTTGCATCATATAGGTTGCTCACCTAGTTGCACATCTAGACAACCTACTTTGATGCAAAGTTTAATTTGGTAAAGAAAAGCTAAAAATTGTTAGTTGCCTATTCACCCCCCTCTAGTCAACCCTATCGATCCTTTCAATTGGTATTAGAGCCTCGTCTCTTTTCTAAGGACTTTGCCATCCGAAGAGTATGGTTGACACCGTAGACGGTGTGGAGGAGCACTCTGTGAAGGAAATATGCCCTAGAGGCAATAATACAGTTATTATTTATTTCCTTATATCATGATAAATGTTTATTATTCATGCTAGAATTGTATTAACCGGAAACATAATACATGTGTGAATACATAGACAAACAGAGTGTCACTAGTATGCCTCTACTTGACTAGCTCGTTGATCAAAGATGGTTATGTTTCCTAACCATAGACATGAGTTGTCATTTGATTAACAGGACCACATCATTAGGAGAATGATGTGATTGACTTGACCCATTCCGTTAGCTTAGCACTTGATCGTTTAGTTTGTTGCTATTGCTTTCTTCATGACTTATACATGTTCCTATGACTATGAGATTATGCAACTCCCGTTTACCGGAGGAACACTTTGTGTGCTACCAAACGTCACAACATAACTGGGTGATTATAAAGGTGCTCTACAGTTATCTCCGAAGGTACTTGTTGGGTTGGCGTATTTCGAGATTAGGATTTGTCACTCTGATTGTCGGAGAGGTATCTCTGGGCCCTCTCGGTAATGCACATCACCTAAGCCTTGCAAGCATTGCAACTAATGAGTTAGTTGCGAGATGATGTATTACGGAATGAGTAAAGAGACTTGCCGGTAACGAGATTGAACTAGGTATTGAGATGCCGACAATCGAATCTCGGGCAAGTAACATACTGATGACAAAGGGAACAACGTATGTTGTTATGCGGTCTAACCGATAAAGATCTTCGTAGAATATGTAGGAGCCAATATGAGCATCCAGGTTCCGCTATTGGTTATTGACCGGAGACGTGTCTCGGTCATGTCTACATAGTTCTCGAACCCATAGGGTCCGCACGCTTAACGCTACGATGACAGTTATATTATGAGTTTATATGTTTTGATGTACCGAAGGAGTTCGGAGTCCTGGATGAGATTGGGGACATGACGAGGAGTCTCGAAATGGTCGAGACGTAAAGATTGATATATTGGACGACTATATTCGGACTTCGAAAGGTTCCGAGTGATTCGGGTATTTTCTGGAGTACCGGAGAGTTACGGGAATTCGCCGGGGAGTATATGGGCCTTATTGGGCCATACGGGAATAGAGGAGATAGGCCAAAAGGAAGGAGGCCTGCGCCCCCCCTCTGGTCCAAATTAGACAAGGGGTGCATCCCCCTTTTCCTTCTCCCTCTCCTCCTCTTTCCTTCACTCCTACTCCAACAAGGAAAGGAGGAGTCCTACTCCCGGTGGGAGTAGGACTCCCCCCTTGGCGCGCCCTCCTCCTAGGCCAGCCGCCTCCCTCCTTGCTCCTTTATATACAGGGGCAAGGGGGCACCTCTAGACACACAAGTTGATCTGCGTCGGTAGAACATCAACATCGTCACCACGCCGTCGTGCTGACAAAACTCTCCCTCAAAACTCGGCTGGATCGGAGTTAGAGGGACGTCATCGGGTTGAACGAGTGCTGAACTCGGAGGTGCCGTGCGTTCGGTACTTGATCGGTCGGATCGTGAAGACGTACGACTACATCAACCACGTTGTGCTAATGCTTCTGCTTTCGATCTACGAGGGTATGTGGACAACACTCTCCCCTCTCGTTGCTATGCAGCATCATGATCTTGCGTGTGTGTAGGAATTTTTTTGAAATTACTGCGTTCCCCAACAGTGGTATCAGAGTCAGGTTTTATGCGTTGATGTAATATGCACGAGTAGAACACAAATGAGTTGTGTACGATATAAGTCATACTGCTTACCAGCATGTCACACTTTGGTTCGACGGTATTGTTGGATGAAGCGGCCCGGACCGACATTACGCCTACGCTTACGCGAGACTGGTTTTACCGCCGTGCTATGCACAGAGGTGACTAGCGGGTGTCAGTTTCTCCAACTTTAGTCGAACCGAGTGTGGCTACGCCCGGTCCTTGAGAAGGTTAAAACAACACTAACTTGACAAACTATCGTTGTGGTTTTGATGCGTAGGTAAGAATGGTTCTTGCTCAGCCCGTAGCAGCCACGTAAAACTTGCAACAACAAAGTAGAGGACGTCTAACTTGTTTTTGCAGGGCATGTTGTGATGTGATATGGTCAAGACGTGATGAGATATAAGTTGTTGTATAAGATGATCATGTTTTGTTGAAGTTATCGGCAACTGGCAGAAGCCTTATGGTTGTTTCTTTATTGCATAAGATGCAAGAGCCAAATAATTGCTTTACTTTATCGTTATGCGATAGCAATAGTTGGCGAGACGACCATGTGACAACACATTGATATAGATCAAGATGATGGAGATCATGGTGTCATGCCGATGACGATGGAAATCATGATGATGCTTTGGAGATGGAGATCAAAGGCACAAGATGATGATGGCCATATCATGTCACATATTTTGATTGCATGTGATGTTTATCTTTTATACATCTTATTTTGCTTAGTTCGACGGTAGCTTTATAAGATGATCTCTCACTAATTATCAAGGTACAAGTGTTCTCCCTGAGTATGCACCGTTGCAAAAGTTCTTCGTGCCGAGACACCACATGATGATCGGGTGTGATAGGCTCTACGTTGAAATACAACGGGTGCAAAACAGTTGCACATGCAGAATACTCAAGTTAAACTTGACGAGCCTAGCATATAGCAGATATGGCCTCGGAACACTGAGACCGAAAGGTCGAGCGTGAATCATATAGTAGATATGATCAACATAGTGATGCTCACCATTGAAACTACTCCATCTCACGTGATGATCGGACATGGATATGGATCACGTGATCACTTAGAGGATTAGAGGGATGTCTATCTAAGTGGGAGTTGTAATATGATTAATTGAACTTAAATTTATCATGAACTTAGTCCTGGTAGTATTAGCATATCTATGTTGTAGATCAATAGCTCGCGTTTAGCTCCCCTGTTTTATTTTTGATATGTTCCTAGAGAAAACTAAGTTGAAAGATGTTAGTAGCAATGATGCGGATTGGATCCGTGATCTAAGGTTTATCCTTATTACTGCACATAAGAATTATGTCCTTGATGCACCGCTAGGTGACAGGCCTATTGCAGGAGCAGATGCAGACGTTATGAACGTTTGACTAGCTCAATATGATGACTACTTGATAGTTTAGTGCACCATGCTTAATGGCTTAGAATCGGGGCTTCAAAGACGTTTTGAACGCCATGGAGTATATAAGATGTTCCAAGAGTTGAAATTGGTATTTCATACTCATGCCCGTGTCGAGAGGTATGAGACCTCTAACAGTACTTTGCCTACAAGATGGAGGAGAATAGCTCAACCAGTGAGAAAGTGCTCAGATTGTCTGAGTATTACAATTACTTGAATCGAGTGGGAGTTAATCTTACAGATAAGAGAGTAATTGACAAAGCTCTCTAGTCACTATCACTGAGTTACTAGAACTTAGTGATGAACTATAATATGCAAGGGATGACAAAAGTAATTCCCAAGCTCTTCGTGATGCTGAAATCGACGAAGGTAGAAATCAAGAAAAGCATCAAGTGTTGATGGTTGACAAAGAACACTAGTTTCAAGAAAAGGGCAAAGGGAAGAAGGGGAACTTCAAGAAGGACGGCAAGCAAGTTGCTGCTCATGTGAAGAAGCCCAAGTCTGGACCTAAGCCGGAGACTGAGTGCTTCTACTGCAAAGGGACTGGTCACTGGAAGCGGAACTACCCCAAGTAATTGGCGGATAAGAAGGATGGCAAAGTGAACATATGAATATTTTATATACATGTTATTGATGTGTACTTTACTAGTTTTTATAGCAACCCCTCAGTATTTGATACTAGTTTAGTTGCTAAGAATAGTAACTCGAAACAGGAGTTGCAGAATGAACATAGACTAGTTGAGGATGAAGTGACGATGTGTATTGGAAATGGTTCCAAGATTGATATGATCATCATCGCACACTCCCTATACTTTCGGGATTAGTGTTAAACCTAAAATAAATGTTATTTAGTGTTTGTGTTGAGCATGAATATGATTGGATCATGTTTATTGCAATACGGTTATTCATGTAAGCTAGAGAATAATTGTTGTTCTATTTACATGAATAAAACCTTCTATGGTCATACACCCAATGAAAATGGTTTGTTAGATCTCGATCGTGGTGATACACATTTTATAATATTGAAGCCAAAAGATGCAAAGTTAATAATGATAGTGCAACTTATTTGCGGCACTGCCGTTTAGGTCATATTGGTGTAAAGCGCATGAGGAAAATCCATGCTGATGGGTTTTTGGAATCACTTGATTGTGAATCAGTTGATGCTTGCGAACCATGCCTCATGGGCAAGATGACTAAGACTCCGTTCTCCGGAACAATGGAGCGAGCAACAGATTTGTTGGAAATCATACATACTGATGTATGTGGTCCGATGGATATTGAGGCTCGCGGCAGGTATCATTATTTTCTGATCTTCATAGATGATTTGAGCAGATATGAGTATATCTACTTGATGAAACACAAGTCTGAAACATTTGAAAAGTTCAAAGAATTTCAGAGTGAAGTAGAGAATCATCGTAACAAAAATAAAAGTTTCTACGATATGATCGCATAAGTAAAATATTTGAGTTACGAGTTTAGCCTTCAGTTAAAACAATGTGAAAGAGTTTCACTACTCACGCCACCTGGAACACCACAGTGTAATGGTGTGTCTGAACGTCGTAACCGTACTTTATTAGATATGGTGCGATCTATGATGTCTCTTACCAATTTACCACTATCGTTTTGGGGTTATGCATTAGAGACAGCTACATTCACATTAAATAGGGCACCATCTAAATCCGTTGAGACGACACCGTATGAACTGTGGTTTGGCAAGAAACCAAAGTTGTCGTTTCTTAAAGTTTGGGGTTGCGATGCTTATGTGAAAAAGTTTCATCTTGATAAGCTCAAACCCAAGTCGGAGAAGTGCATCTTCATAGGATACCCAAAAGTAACTGTTGGGTACACCTTCTATCACAGATCCGAAGGCAATATATTTGTTGCTGAGAATGGATCCTTTCTAGAGAAGGAGTTTCTCTCGAAAGAAGTGAGTGGGAGGAAAGTAGAACTTGATGAGGTAACTATACCTGCTCCCTTATTGGAAAGTAGTTCATCACAGAAATATGTTCCTGTGACTACTACACCAATTAGTGAGGAAGCTAATGATGATGATCATGTAACTTCAGATCAAGTTACTACCGAACCTTGTAGGTAAACCAGAGTGATATCCGCACCAGAGTGGTACGGTAATCCTGTTCTGGAGGTCATGTTACTTGACCATGACAAGCCTACGAACTATGAGGAAGTGATGATGAGCCCAGATTCCGCAAAATGGCTTAAGGCCATGAAATCTGAGATGAGATCCATGTATAAGAACAAAGTATGGACTTTGATTGACTTGCCTAAAAGATCGGCGAGCCATTGAGATTAAATGGATCTTCAAGAGGAAGACGGACGCTGATAGTAGTGGTACTATCTACAAATCTAGAATTGTCGCAAATGGTTTTTGACAAGTTCAAGGTGTTGACTACGATGAGAGTTTCTCACTCGTATCTATGCTTAAGTCTATCCGAATCATGTTAGAAATTACCGCATTTTATGAAATCTGGCAAATGGATAAACAAAACTGCATTCCTTAATGGATTTATTAAAGAAGAGTTGTATATGATGCAACCAGAAGGTTTTGTCAATCCTAAAGGTACTAACAAAATTTGCAAGCTCCAGCGATCCATCTATGGACTGGTGCAAGCATCTCGGAGTTGGAATATACGCTTTGATAAGTTGATCAAAGCATATAGTTTTATACAGACTTGCGGTGAAGTCTGTATTTACAAGAAAGTGAGTGGGAGCACTACAACATTTCTGATAAGTATATGTGAATGACATATTGTTGATCGGAGATAATGTAGAATTATTCTGCAAAGCATAAAGGAGTGTTTGAAAGGAGTTTTTCAAAGAAAGACCTCGGTGGAGCTGCTTATGTATTGAGCATCAAGATCTATAGAGATAGATCAAGACGCTTGATAAGTTTTTCAATGAGTACATACCTTGACAAGATTTTGAAGTAGTTCAAAATGGAACAGTCAAAGAAAGAGTTCTTGCCTGTGTTACAAGGTGTGAAACTGAGTAAGACTCAAAGCCCGACCACGACAGAAGATAGAAAGAGAATGAAAGTCATTCCCTATGCCTTGGCCATAGGCTCTATAAAATATGCCATGCTGTGTACCAGATCTATTGTATACCCTACACTGTTTTTGGCAAGGGACTACAATAGTGATCTAGGAATAGATCACTAGACAGCGGTCAAAATTATCCTTAGTGGAATAAGGATATGTTTCTCGATTATGGAGGTGACAAAAAGGTTTGTCGTAAAGGGTTACGTCGATGCAAATTTTGACACTGATCAAGATGACTCTAAATCTCAATATGGATACATATTGAAAGTGGGAGCAATTAGCTAGAGTAGCTCCGTGCAAAGCATTGTTGACATAGAAATTTGCAAAATACTTACGGATCTGAATGTGGCAGACCCGTTGACTAAACTTCTCTCACAAGCAAAACATGATCACACCTTAGTACTCTTTGGGTGTTAATCACATAGCGATGTGAACTAGATTATTGACTCTAGTAAACCCTTTGGGTGTTGGTCACATGTCGATGTGAACTATGGGTGTTAATCACATGGTGATGTGAACTATTGGTATTAAATCACATGGCGATGTGAACTAGATTATTGACTCTAGTGCAAGTGGGAGACTGAAGGAAATATGCCCTAGAGGCAATAATAAAGTTATTATTTATTTCCTTATATCATGATAAATGTTTATTATTCATGCTAGAATTGTATTAACCGGAAACATAATACATGTGTGAATACATAGACAAACAGAGTGTCACTAGTATGCCTCTACTTGACTAGCTCGTTGATCAAAGATGGTTATGTTTCCTAACCATAGACATGAGTTGTCATTTGATTAACGAGATCACATCATTAGGAGAATGATGTGATTGACTTGACCCATTCCGTTAGCTTAGCACTTGATCGTTTAGTTTGTTGCTATTGCTTTCTTCATGACTTATACATGTTCCTATGACTATGAGATTATGCAACTCCCGTTTACCGGAGGAACACTTTGTGTGCCACCAAACGTCACAACGTAACTGGGTGATTATAAAGGTGCTCTACAGGTGTCTCCGAAGGTACTTGTTGGGTTGGCGTATTTCGAGATTAGGATTTGTCACTCTGATTGTCGGAGAGGTATCTCTGGGCCCTCTCGGTAATGCACATCACATAAGCCTTGCAAGCATTGCAACTAATGTAGAAGCCAATATGAGCATCCAGGTTCCGCTATTGGTTATTGACCGGAGACGTGTCTCGGTCATGTCTACATAGTTCTCGAACCCGTAGGGTCCACACGCTTAACGCTATGATGACAGTTATATTATGAGTTTATATGTTTTGATGTATCGAAGGAGTTCGGAGTCCCGGATGAGATCGGGGACATGACGAAGAGTCTCGAAATGGTCGAGGCGTAAAGATCGATATATTGGACGACAATATTCGGACTTCAAAAGGTTTCGAGTGATTCGGGTATTTTCCGGAGTACCAGAGAGTTACGGGAATTCGCCGGGGAGTATATGGGCCTTATTGGGCCATACGGGAATAGAGGAGATAGGCCAAAAGGAAGGAGGCCTACGCCCCCCCTCTGGTCCGAATTAGACAAGGGGTGCATCCCCCTTTTCCTTCTCCCTCTCCTCCTCTTTCCTTCACTCCTACTCCAACAAGGAAAGGAGGAGTCCTACTCCCGGTGGGAGTAGGACTCCCCCCTTGGCGCGCCCTCCTCCTAGGCCGGCCGCCTCCCCCCTTGCTCCTTTATATACATGGGCAGGGGGGCACCGCTAGACACAGAAGTTGATCAAGTTGATCGTCTCTTAGCCGTGTGCGGTGCTCCCGTCCACCATAGTCCACCTCGATATACTGTAGCAGTGCTTAGGCGAAGCCCTGCGTCGGTAGAACATCAACATCGTCACCATGCCGTCGTGCTGACGAAACTCTCCCTCAACACTCGGCTGGATTGGAGGTAGAGGGACGTCATCGGGCTGAACGTGTGCTGAACTCGGAGGTGCCGTGCGTTCGGTACTTGATCGGTCGGATCGTGAAGACATACGACTACATCAACCGCGTTGTGCTAAAGCTTCCGCTTTCGATCTACGAGGGTACATGGACAACACTCTCCCCTCTCGTTGCTATGCATCACCATGATCTTGCATGTGCATAGGAATTTTTTTGAAATTAATGCATTCCCCAACACTCCGATGTGAATCTGATCTCGTCTATGGGTGATGGGGGAACCTCGGTCTCCCGTGAGGAATTCAATGTAGCCTTGGAGACATTGAAAACCTCAATGACGACCGAGATTGAAAGCATGTTTACTAAATTCATTGAAGGGCTTAAACTATCCACCGCACCGTTGAAAGCGGGTGATCCCACTGACAAGGTGACGGAATGCTAACTCCGACAAGGAGGAATCTAGTAGTGAAAAGGCTCCTTCTTCTAGTGGTAAAAATGGCACCGGCATCTTTGCCCATGTGGAACCACCACTTGTTTATGGCAGACCGATTCCTTCCACTCATTTGAATCATGCTAGTCCTCCCCCTAAGATTGTGAAAAATGAGGACTTTGATTCTTGGGTTTATCGCTTTAAGCGTCATTTAAATCATGTGAATACTAATCTTTGGAGAATCATTGAAGAAGGTTTCTATCCGCATGACCCAAGCAACTTCACTCCTCGAGAATCCGCGGATAATCAATTCAATGAGAATGCTCTCTTCATCATGCAAGATGTAATTCCACCCGAAGATCTACCTCATCTTCGGCCATTCGCCTTGGCCAAAGATGCATGGCTTTGTGTTGTCTCTCTCTACCGGGGAGGCGCAAGCATTCAAAGCTCCAACTAGGAAGTAGTGCAAGATAAAGCCGATGAGTTTGCTATGAAAGAAGATGATGAACCTCGTGAGCTTTATCGGAGAGTAACCAAACTCGCGGTCTCACTCCAAGATCATGGGAGCAAGGACACGGATGACAATTGGATTAAGCGCAAATTCCTCAAGGCAATGATGCGTTACCACAAGGCCATGTCCTCCGTCATTCGTCAAAGACCCGACTTCCACACCTTGACCTCAAGTGAAGTGCTGGATGAGTTTGTGGCTATGAACATCTTGGACAAGACCGCCGACAATGCGGTACTTCGCTCTCAAAGGGCAAAGAAGCCCAACCTTGCATTGAAGGCCAAGGTTTGTGTTGAAGAAGTAGAAGAAGAGGAAGAAGAGGAAAGCAACCCCGAAGATACAAAGTATGCCTATCATGAACACATGGCACTTGCTTCAAGGCAATTTTGGAGCAAGAAGAACTCAAGGCCAAACTTCAACAAGAATAACTCAAGTGGCACGAAGAGCAAGCAACGGGTGAGGACTTGCTACAATTGTGGCAATGTGAGACATTTCATTGCGGAATGTCCGTATGAGAAGAGGGAAGACAATGATGGCAAGCTCATCTGAAAGGACAAAGCCAAGTCTTTCCCTAACAATAGCAACTTCACCAAGAAGACCCCTCACAAGGCGTTGGTGGTTCAAGATGAGTACCATGAGGATGATGATGATGATGAAGATGGTGAGTCGGTTGCCATGGCCTCCGTTGCCATTGCAAAAGCTCCACGAGTGTCTCTCTTCGACTCACCCAATGAGAACATCTCCACCAAGTGCCTCATGGCTAAGGCCACCAAAAAGGTAACCCCCAACATCAAAACTACCATAATTAATAATCCTTCCTTGACAGATTGCATTGATGAATATGAGGGATCCAATGTGGAGGAAAATGAGTTTGAGTCCTTTATGGGTAAACTCAAGGGTAAATCCAAGAAGCATTTTGTTGCTCTCTTGGAACAACTTGGTGAAGCCAATGACATGATTGAGGCTCACGAAGATACTATCTACAAGATGGAGGGGCATAGTCGTGACTATACCGATGAGATTTCAGATCTTTTCAATGCTCTTGAGGAAGAGCGTGGTCTTCGTTTGGCTCTTGAGAAGTCACACAACGTTGATCACACTAAGTTAAAGAAAGATTTTGATCATGCTCTTGTTGTCTCTCGTGTGCTAAACTCCGAGAAGGCCAAGCTTGGGGTTGATCTTGCTAGACTCAAAGAGGAGTTTGACCTACTTGACAAGGCTCAGAAGGTCTTGAAGGGTGCTCATGCCAGCCTCAAAGAGTCTCATGATCAACTTCAAGTAAAGCTAACCAAGGAGAAAGCCACTTTTCCTCGTATGATGTTAATTGATAATGCAAATGCTACTAACCCATGTTGTGAGCATGTGCATCTTGTTAAGGAGAACGCTAAGCTAAAGGTGCAACTTGAGAAAGGTCTTATGTCTTGCATATAAGGCAAGAAGAATCTCAGCGACCTTCTGACCAACCAAAAGGGAGTTGTGGCCAAGGAAGGGATTGGGTACGTGCCCAAGTCCAAGAACAAGAAGAAGAATGACAAGGCCAAACAACCTCCTCCTCTCAAGCAAACTTTTGTGAAGGAGGGAGAGCGTGCTACTAAGGAGAAGGAGGAGAACTCCGTGAGGGGTAGTGATGCCAAGAAGGCCAACACTTCCATTCCCAACAAAGTCAACGACTTTAACCCTTCTTATGTATTGTGCCTTGCTAGAGATGGGCATGTTTATGCCAAATTTGTTGGTTCTCCTTATGAGTACATTGAATGGTCTATTTGGGTTCCTAAGACCCTTGTTACTAACATAAAAGGACCCATTACAAAATGGGTACCTAAAACCAAGCATTGATCTCTTGTAGGTGTTTGCTTCCGGTGGGGGGTCATGGTTGCTCGATAGTGGAGCTACTAATCATATGACCGGAAGCAAGGACTTTGTGGTGGACGTGCAAAAGATTCCATCCATGCCCACCAATGTCGAGTGGGGTTATGCCTCGTCCTCTAAGGTATTGGGACTCGACAAAGTTGTTATTTCTCATGATCTTACGATCAAGAAGGTCATGCTTGTTGAGTCCCTTGCATACAATTTACTTTCCGTTCGTCAACTAGCACTCATGGGCTTTGCCACTTTCTTTGATATTGATACCGTGGCCCTCTTGTGGAGCAAGACCCTTAAAGTATCCTTTGTTGGGCATGTCGAGAATGGTCTCTATGTGATTAACTTTTCGGTGCGACCCACTAAGACCACGACATGCCTAATGGCTAAAGTTGACGTGGGATGGCTTTGGCATCACCGTCTAGCCCACGTCAATATGAGATATTTTCAAAGTCTTCTCAAGGGGGACCATGTCCATGGACTAATAAATGTTAGTTTTGCCGAAGATCGTGCTTGCAGTGCTTGCATCGAAGGAAAGCTACATGAGAAGGCTCACCCTCCCACGACTAGCATCTACTCGAAGAGGCCTTTGGAGCTCCTTCATTTGGATCTCTTTGGACCTCCATCCTTTGATAGTCTTGGGGGTAGAAAGTATTGCTTGGTGATTGTAGATGACTATTCAAGATACACTTGGGTATATTTCTTCAAGAGGAAGAGCGAGACCCAACAAACCGTCATCGACTTTGCAAATGAAGCTCAACGACAACACAATGCAAAGATCTTGACAATAAGAAGTGACAACGGCTCCGCGTTCAAGAACTACACCTTGGATGAGTTTTTGAGTGATGAGGGAATCAAGCATCAATATTCCGCACCTTATACCCCTCAACAAAATGGTGTAGCGAAGAGGAAGAACCAGACGTTGATGGATGCGGCAAGGACCATGATGGCGGAGTTCAAGTCTCCCTACAACTTTTGGGCCGAAGCCATCAACACCGCGTGCCATGCATCTAATCGGCTCTACCTCCGCAAAGGCTTGAACAAGACTCCATATGAGATACTCACCGGTAACAAGCCCAACCTCAAGTACTTCCGGGTGTTCGGGTGTAAGTCTTTCATTCTCAAGAAAGGTGTCCGTTTGTCTAAATTTGAGGCTAGAGCTTATGAGGGCATATTTGTTGGTTATGCTACAAACTCTCATGCTTACCGTGTTCTCAATAAGTCTACGAGACTTATTGAGGAAACGTGTAACGTGGAGTTTGATGAGAATAACGGCTCCCAAGTGGAGCAAAGTGGTACTTGTGATGTAGGTGATGAAATTCCTCCCCAAGCCATAAGAAGAATGGGTGTTGGTCATATCCTACCCATTGAGGAACCCCTTGTGGACGAAGGAGAAGGACAATGTTCTACTCAAGTGGAACCTTCACCAACCCAAGACCCACATGCTTTCGAAAAACAAAGTGAGGGCCCTCAACCTCAAGAACAAGACCAAGGGCAAGATCAATCTCAAGATGGTGTTGTAACATCAAGTGATTCCCAAGGTTAAGCTCCCTCCTCCAAGCAAGTTCAAGATCAAGAGCTTCCACGAGATCAAGAACAAGCTCAAGACGACGCTCAAGATGATCAAGTGACCACTCCTCGTCTCACCCCTAGGAGGAATTGGAGCGCCGTGCCGCCAAGGTTGCTTCCAAGCTCTCCGCCAAGGATCATCTCATGACAAATGTGCTTGGAATCTTAAGAAAGGGGGTAAGCACTCGTAGACAATTAGCAAACTATTGTGAACATCATGCGTTTGTCTCTTGTGTTGAACCCCAAAAGGTATATGAGGCGCTCGAAGGTCCGGATTGGCTCAATGCCGTGCATGAAGAACTCAACAACTTCGAGCGCAACAAAGTGTGGAGATTGGTGCCAAGGCCAACGGTGAACCACAATGTCATTGGAACCAATTGGATATTCAAGAACAAGCAAGATTCTCATGGGATTATCATTCGCAACAAGGCTCGTTTGGTAGCACAAGGCTACTCCCAAGTCGAGGGTATCGACTACGGTGAAACCTTTTCCCCCGTTGCTCGTCTTGAATCCATTCGCATGTTGATTGCATATGCTTCTCATCATAACTTTAAAGTTACAACAAATGGATGTGAAGAGTGCTTTCCTTAATGGTCTGATTAATGAATTGGTATATGTCAAGCAACCCCCCGGGTTCGAGGATCCCTACTTTCCCGATCATGTGTATCAACTCGATAAGGCACTATATGGCCTTAAATAAGCCCCACGTGCGTGGTATGACCACCTTACCGAGTTGTTACAAGACCATGGTTTTGAAGTTGGGCTAATCGACCCCACTCTTTTTACTAAGAAGGTCAAAGGGGAGTTGTTTGTGTGCCAATTATATGTTGATGATATTATCTTTGGTTCCCCTAACAAAGCTTTCAATGAGGAATTTGCTGCTCTCATGACCTCAAAGTTTTAGATGTCTTCCATGGGAGAGTTGAAGTTCTTTCTCGGGTTCGAAGTGAAGCAAAGGAGAGAAGGAACCTTCATCAATCAAGCCAAATACAGGCAAGATATTCTAAAGAGATTCAAGCTAAGTGATGTCAAGCCGGCTTCCACTCCCATGCCCACCAAGTGCCAACTTGACATTGATCCCAATGGTAAAGCGGTGGATCAAAAGGTATATCACTCCATGATTGGCTCCTTGCTTTACCTTTGTGCATCTAGACCGAATATCATGTTGAGTGTGGGAATTTGTGCACGGTTTCAAGCCGCACCTAAGGAAAGTCACTTTGTGGAGGTCACGCGAATCTTTCGATATTTGGCTCATACCCCAAACTTTGTCTTATGGTACCCAAGAGGAGCAAACTTCAAGCTTGTAGGTTATTCAGACTCGGATTGGGCGGGAGACAAAGTGGATAGGAAGTCCACTTCCGGAGGGTGCCAATTTCTTGGTTGCTCATTAGTGAGTTGGTCTTCCAAGAAGCAAAGTTGTGTGTCTCTCTCGTCCACGGAAGCAGAGTGTGTAGCTTCCGGTAGTTGTTGTGCACAATTTTTATGGATGAGGCAAACTTTAAAGGATTACGGTGTCACTTGTGACAAAGTGCCTCTTTGGTGTGACAATGAAAGTGCCATCAAGATTTCTCTCAACCCGGCGCAACACTTCAAGACAAAGCATATTGAGATTAGGTATCACTTCATCCGGGATCACATTAGGCGAGGGGAGATCGAGCTCAACTATGTCAACACTCATGATAACCTGGCAGATATTTTCACAAAGCCTTTGGATGAAGTAAGATTTCGTGAGTTAAGGCATGAGCTAAATATCATTGATTCGAGAAATGTGACTTGAACCCTTGCACACCTCACCACACTCAACCTGTCATCTAGTTTAGGTGTAGGCATGGACATAGGGGGAGTGTTGTTCTTTCAATGAACTTTCCCTCCCCCCATAATGCATAAACTAACCAAACTCTTTCACATTAACCATTTTTGATGATACTTATGCTTCAAAGATGAGTGCCCGCCGGGCCGCCGTTTTCGTGCCATCCCTCTCCATTTCCTCCGGTGGAGTCGATCCCCACCACGTCCTCTAGCCATGGATGCTGGTATTGCCTCCGTTCCCGTTCTCTCTTTGCCATCTTGCATCTAGTTTTTAGGGGCAATAGGCATTGTTCTTCTCGTCTTTTGGCTAAGGCGAGGCTTGAGTAGGATGGAGATGGCTTCTAGGCCCTGTGGATTGAAGTTTGGTAGGTTTATTTTTGAATTTGGCATCTCCGGTAGTGCCGGATCCATCCACGGCAGTAGGGAACCGTCGTTCCCCGTCTGGCACGGTACTACCGCCCTCCTCGAGCGGTACTACCACGCAAGCGGTACTGCCGCTTATGGGTCGTAGTACTACCGTTCCCCATCTGGCGCGGTACTACCGCCCTCTTCGAGCGGTACTACCGTGCAAGCTAGATGCCTAATTCCATCTTTTCCTACCAAGATTTGATCCGTGTTGTGTTCTTTGGTGTCTTATGCTCTTTTCCTTCATGTGTTTCTTCTGCTCGTGTGTTTGGTTCCAGGTGGTGATCATCCGAAGCAGCAGGCCCGTCGTGTCAACCCCGGTCGTGCCATGTCAAAGCGCTACCGCACTTCTGAGTCAGCCGATGGTTCATCTAGTGCTCAACCGCCGCCAGCAGGCGCAACCTCAAGTGCTCCACCGCCACCTTAGCACACAAAGAGATATGCAAGCAAGCCAAAGGGAAAGACTGTGACTGAGATGACTGCCAAGGAATTTGGACAAAGCGTCGCTGCAACCCCTATGAGGAAGACCAAGATCCCACTTTGGTCAACCGCCTGTTCTGGAACCGCTTTCAGTTCGCCATCTTCTTTGATGTGATCAAGGCTAAGAAGAATCACTTTGTTGATGTCCATTCCATCGACACCGATCCAATGGAAAAGGACCCTGAGTATTTTGGCGAAGCCCTTCAGATGTGCACTCAGTTGAACATTCTCCGAATCATGCAGTTCAACAAGGACTTTGATGCCGACATCATATGCCAATTCTATGCCACTGTCCATTTTGGAAATGATGCAGAAAGGACTTTGACTTGGATGACAAATGGCAAGTTGCTCTCTCTCACGTGGAAGGCCTTCATGGAGTTACTTGGGGTGGAAGATCACGGGCTTGAGCATCCAGTCGGCTTCCGTCCTCACCGCAATGTCACCTCCACTCACAAGCAAGCTCTCTGGCCCTATTGCTCTTAGAAGGTTAACCCCAAGACAAAGAAGGTAACCTATGAGCTGTCTACCTATCTGGACATCCTTCACCGTGTCTTCTGCAAGACTCTTTTCCCGCGCATTGGGAATCTGGATATGGTCCACTCCTATCTTGCGGACATGCTTCTCTTCTGCCAGCATGAGAAGGAAGAAACCACTGGAGAGACCCTGGAAATTTCTCATGTTATGTGGTCTGAACTTCCGTCTGCCATTTCTAAGCGCAAGTGCTCGATCTATGGTCCTTTCATCATGCTGCTCATTGAGAAGGCCTGGGCACATCACTATCCCAGGGCTACGCTGGAAACTGGAGAGTTTATTTCTCATGATATCAAACGTCTGAGGAAGAAGGACAACTGGGGCACCCAGGCCCCTCAATCTGATGCTCCACCTTCTGAGGCTGACATGGAGTCCGAGGACGATGCTGAGGCCGACAAGGATGAGGACTATTAGCCCTCCGGTGTGGAGCCCTCATGGGCTAAGAGGATTAAGCGCAAGATGAAGAAACTTTTCTGCATGGAGTCTCATGGCCAGTACATGTCTCATGTCTCTGAGAAGAAGGCCCGCAGACGTCACAAGGAGCTCATACGCCAGTTGGGTGCCACTGTTAACAGCGGATCTGAGGAGAGGATCACTGACGAGGAGGAGTGTGTTCAGCAGCATTGCCCATGGACCGATTCAGACGCCGAGCAGTTTCCGACCGACGACGGAGGTGCAAACGATCCCGCTGAGATGTGATGTTCGATATCCTCAGCTTGCTATCACCTGGAGCCACAGCAACACTCTTTGCCCTTTTGGTGTCTCGCTGCCAAAGGGGGAGAGAGTTTAGGGATTTGTGTTGTTGCCATGTTGCGAGTGTGTCTTTTAGGTTTGTGGTGTCTTGTGTTTTCTCGTCATTTTGCTTGGTTTTGTTTGGTGCCAGTGAGGCCTAAGTTCTAGAAATATGGTGTGAGACATATGCTACCTTATCTTTACCTTTATTATCTATGTCTATCCAGTACTGTAGTATCTTATGAGTTGCATGCTTATCCTGTTTTATACCCTGCTCTCATGTATCCTATGCTTAGAATTGTTGGACTATAAAATATAGGGGGAGTGTTGATCCTAATGTGTGTGTCTTGCATTCCAAAGGCACTACTAACTAGTTGCATGCTTATCCTGTTTTATACCCTGCTCTCAAGTATCCTATGCTTAGAATTGTTGGACTATAAAATATAGGGGGAGTGTTGATCCTAATGTGTGTGTCTCACATTCCAAAGGCACTACTAACTAGGTGCACACATTCAGGGGGAGCCCGTCTATATTTTGTAGTTCTAAGTATCTTTACTTTCATGTCTTTTCCCTGTGCAAATCCCTGGTTGTTATCAATCCACCAAAAAGGGGGAGATTGTTAACGCATATCTCTCTTGATGTAGTTTTTGTGATTGATGACAACATATTTGCGGACTAACCATGTGCTTTGAGCATTTCAGAGATTCATCCTTTGGCTCGAGACGATTTCTTTCCCCTCAGAGTGTTTTCAAGATGGTGTAGCTCTTTCGTTTCTTGTTGGTGGACTAGTTTCGTAGGAGTCACCGTACTATCAAGAGAGGGTCCGCTTCGGTAAGGCTAGGGTGGAATTATCACGTACACTTCCGTTTCACACCCTTTGGGCCTTCCCGCATCGTTGGAGGTTTGAATCCCTGCTATTTGGGCAGTATTTGGCCCCAGCGGTAGTACCACGGTGCCCAGCAGTAGTACCGCTTGACGGTCCTCAGCGGCAGTACCGTTGCGGTACCGGGCCACTACCGCCTCGGCTCGAGGGGGCGTGATACGTCTCCAACATATCTATAATTTTTGATTGCTCCATGCTATGTTATCTACTGTTTTGGACTATATTGAGCTTTATTTTCCACTTTTATATTATTTTTGGGACTAACCTATTAACCGGAGGCCCAGCCCAGAATTGCTGTTTTTTTGCCTATTTCAGTGTTTCGGAGAAACAGAATATCAAACGGAGTCCAAACGGAATAAAACCTTCGGGAACGTGATTTTCTCACCGAACATGATCCAGGAGACTTGGACCCTACTCCAAGGAGTCAAAGAGGAGATCACGACGGTGGGGGGCGCCCCCCTAGGGCGCGCCCCCTGCCTCGTGGGCCCCTCGGTGCTCCACCGACGTACTCCTTCCTCCTATATATACATACGTACCCCCAAACGATGAGAACAGGAGCCAAAAACCTAATTCCACCGCCGCAACTTTCTGTATCCACGAGATCCCATCTTGGGGCCTATTTCGGAGCTTCGCCGGAGAGGGCCGTCATCACGGAGGGCTTCTACATCATCATAGCCCCTCCGATGAAGTGTGAGTAGTTTACCTCAGACCTTCGGGTCCATAGTTAGTAGCTAGATGGCTTCTTCTCTCTCTTTGAATCTCAATACAAAGTTCTTCCCCTCTCTTGTGGAGATCTATTCAATGTAATCTTCTTTTTGCGGTGTGTTTGTTGAGACCGATGAATTGTGGGTTTATGATCAAGTCTATCTATGAATAATATTTGAATCTTCTCTGAATTCTTTTATGTATGATTGGTTATCTTTGCAAGTCTCTTCAAATTATTCGTTTGGTTTGGCCAACTAGATTGGTAGTTCTTGCCATGGGAGAAGTGTTTAGCTTTGGCTTCGATCTTGCGGTGTCCTTTCCCAATGACAGAAGGGGCAGCAAGGCACGTATTGCATCGTTGCCATCGAGGATAACAAGATGGGGTTTATTTCATATTGCATGAATTTATCTCTCTACATCATGTCATCTTGCTTAAGGCGTTACTCTGTTTTGAACTTAATACTCTAGATGCATGCTGGATAGCGGTCGATGAGTGGAGTAATAGTAGTAGATGCAGAATCGTTTCGGTCTACTTGTCACGGACGTGATGCCTATATACATGATCATGCCTAGATATTCTCATAACTATGCTCAATTCTGTCAATTGCTCAACAGTAATTTGTTCACCCAGCGTAGAATACTTATGCTCTTGAGAGAAGCCACTAGTGAAACCTATGGCCCCCGGGTCTATTCTCATCATATCAATCTCCATCACTTTAATCTTGCTTTTCTTTTTTACTTTGCTTTTACTTTTTACTTTGCATATTTATACCAAAAATATTATATCTATCAGATCTCACTCTCGTAAGTGACCGTGAAGGGATTGACAACCCCTAATCGCGTTGGTTGCGAGTAACTATCGTTTTGTGCAGGTACGAGGGACTTGAGCGTGGCCTCCTACTGGATTGATACCTTGGTTCTCAAAAACTGAGGGAAATACTTACGCTACTCTGCTGCATCATCCCTTCCTCTTCGGGGAAAACCAACGCAAGCTCAAGACGTAGCAAGAAGGATTTCTGGCGCCGTTGCCGGGGAGTCTACACAAAAAGTCAACATACCAAGTACCCATCACAATCCCTATCTCTCGCATTACATTATTTTCCATTTGCCTCTTGTTTTCCTCTCCCCCACTTCACCCTTGCCATTTTATTCGCCCTCTCTATCTCTATCCTCCCTCTCTATTTGCCTCTTTTGCCCGCTTGCCTTTTTGTTTGCTCGTGTGTTAGATTGCTTGTTTGTCACGATGGCTCAAGATACTACCAAATTGTGTGACTTCACCAATACCAATAATAATGATTTCCTTAGCACTCCGATTGCTTCTCTTGCTAATACTGAATCTTGTGAAATCAATGCTGCTTTGTTGAATCTTGTTATGAAAGATCAATTCGCCGGCCTTCCTAGTGAAGATGCCGCTACTCATCTAAATAGCTTCATTGATTTATGTGATATGCAAAAGAAAAAAGATGTCGATAATGATGTCGTTAAATTACAGCTATTTCCTTTTTCGCTTAGATATCGTGCTAAAACTTGGTTTTCATCTTTGCCTAAGAATAGTATTGATTCTTGGAACAAGTGCAAAGATGCTTTTATCTCTAAGTATTTCCCTCCCGCTAATATCATCTCTCTTAGAAACGATATTATGAATTTTAAGCAACTTGATCATGAACATGTTGCACAAGCTTGGGAGAGAATGAAATTAATGATACGTAATTGCCCTACTCATGGTTTGAATTTGTGGATGATTATACAAAAAAGTATGCCGGATTTTGCTTCAGGAAATCTTTTAGATTCGGCCGCAGGAGGCACTTTTATGGAAATCACTTTAGGAGATGCTACTAAACTCCTAGATAATATTATGGTTAATTATTCTCAATGGCATACTGAAAGATCTTCTAATAAAAAAGTGCATGCGATAGAAGAAATCAATGTTTTGAGTGGAAAGATGGATGAACTTATGAAATTATTTGCTACTAAGAGTGTTTCTTCTGATCCTAATGATATGCCTTTGTCTACTTTTATTGAGAATAACAATGAATCTATGGATGTGAATTTTGTTGGTAGGAATAATTTTGGTAACAACGCTTATAGAGGGAATTTTAATCCTAGGCCATATCCTAGTAATCCTTCTAATAATTATGGGAATTCCTACAACAACTCTTCTGGAAATTATAATAAGATGCCCTCTGAATTTTATAATAGTGTTAAAGAGTTTATGAATTCACAAAAGAATTTGGGCTTATTCCATCTGTGCCCCCAATTCCTTAGTTGTGCTCAGTTTTCCCCATGCTTCAAACTTTTGCTCACTTTTCCCCATTCCCTTAGCTGAAACTCTCACAAATGTTCATAACAGACGTTTGCCGTCTTGGCCCTTAACTGACTTGTGGGGCCACGTTGGAATCTGTTGACTGTGGCTGTGGCTTCGCTAGTTGGGCCGTGTTTGTGTTCATAGGACGGGCTCGTTAGTTTGTTGGTAATAAATGAAAAAAGCCCGCTATCGATGGATGCAGCCTGCTATGCATGCCCGGCTTTGGCATCGATGTAGCCTGCTATGCATGCGAACACCGCCACACACGCATCTAGTGACCTAGATCTAATCGCATGCATGCACGCCGACACGCACGCATCGATCCGTGCGGCACGGTTGCCGGCGGATTCAGTCGCTCCGCAGCGTTGTTTCACGCGTCGCAGGCATACGTGCCAGTGGCAGAAGGGGCAGGCTGCACGCACGGTCGCGTCCATATGTCGAGGCATTGGTTCACGCCACAGGCTGCACGCACACTTGTGAATGGGAGGCAGGCAGCCGCCAACGCAGAGCACACAAAAGGGGAGGCAGGCAGCCGCCAACGCAGAGCACGCAGAGCTCGCAAAGCACGCTCGCATCGATTCACGTTCACACATTGATGATCACATCGGTTCATGCACGCACTGAGTCACGATCTACGCCAGCCATTTGCACGTGTACCCACTTCGTCTCCCCGGCTATTTAACTGCCCTCCATTGCCTCTTCTTCTACAAATCCATCTGCGCCTCCAACTTCTTCTCTTCTTCCCCAAAAGCCAAAGCCGTTCCACTCAGCGAAGCGAGCAAGATGCAGTACAACAGGCCGACGTTCCAAGCGCTGCCCATCGTGCCGGAACGGCAGTACCCCGCCAACGTCGTCGTCGAGGAATCCCTCCGTGTGTGGGCGTTCTTCCGCTGGAGGGGAAGCACTAAGCTTGCATGGGGGTTCCTCTGTGCGGGCTTCCACCACCTCCCGGCGGGCTCGCCGCCCATGTTCAACCTCGTGGAGCAGCGTCCCCACGCCAACGCTCCAGTGGTAGGGCTCGCCGTCCACTTCACCAACAGGTTCGATGCCTACTACCTGCTCGGCAAGGTGTATTGGTGTGGGTGCGAGTTCATCACATTCACGACCTATAACATCTTCACCAACTTCAAGAGCGTCTTCCCCGCTCGCAACCGCATGCACAGCCTCCCGTACTACCTCGGTGACAACGGCCTTGAGGAGGAGGAGTACTGAAGCCGGCGATGAAGAAGACGGTGAAGCCGGCGGCGAAGAAGACGGTGTTGCCCTAGCTACCCTATATATCTACTATGTAGTGTGAGTTTGGTGTGTGTGTTGCCCGAGCTATCTATGTAAGGTTAAACTATTATCTATCGGTGTCTATGTAAGAACTTATGTTGCCTAGCAACCCTATCTAAGTTAAGTTATGTGTGTTATATTAATGTTTTGTTATGTTTGTATTTTGTTTGTCCCAAGTTTAGACACGGCTAATTGGTGTGGGAAAAATTAACCAAACAAACTAAATGATGTGTTTATAGATGCCTTCTAAAAATAAGAACATATTGTACATTTGTACACGGCTTTGGTTTGAGAGCTCTGTATTTTTTAGGTATTCAAAGAATACTTTGGTTTTCAGAAATATTGAAGTATCAAATACTTTGAGATATTTGGCTTTAGTCAAAAGTGTAGTTTTAACTACACTATGTTTGAAGTATATAAAAAAGAGGGTTAGACCTCTTTTTCTAATCATGAAGTATTGGTTCGCTAGGCATAATAGTACTGCGATTTGCAAATACTTTGATTCTAAAAAATGAAGGGACCCATAAAGGAAAGCCAAAAAAATTCCTCAATGAGATAGAAGAGATTGGGCAATCAAATTAATGAAAAAAGCAATCAGAAACAAAATAGAACAAAGCAAGCCTTCCTAAACAAAAAAAGAAACATCGCTTGTTTCTGGGCTTCTTTTTGGGCCAGCGAACTAGGTTTTTTTAGTAGAACTGACAAACTCGAGGACAAAAGTTTGGCAAGTGCGAGAGAGAAGAGATGAACTTGATGTATATTCCTTGTGCTGCTCAAGTAATACTTACTGTCATCTGACGAGCTATGGTATGATCCAATACTTGAGGTTATTAGCTAACAAAATAATCCTATCACTGAACTGGTAGTTGTTTTCTGCCGAAACTGAAAGTGTCGAAACTTAACAGTAAACTGCATACATTCAGTGATCGACAGTTGCACTAAACAGAGTTGCATTTGAGATGAATAGACTTGGATTCCTAAACAGTGGCAACAACAGTAGACAAACATCTCTAACGAGAGATGGCCATCAAGTAAAAAATTCCTAGAGCAAGTATTCCTAAAGCTATCATATTGGATTGCTTCTTCAACTCAATCAGTTGCTTGAAGTTCTTGTTCATCTTCTTCAATTCCGTCTTCAGTTCGACATCTACCACCGTCGGGTGTTCCGGACGCGCTGCTGCTGCCGGAGCGGCACTGTCATGGGATAGATTGGACTCGCGGATTGCATTCCCCCTCGAATCCAGCAAGCCCGACCCTTGAAGCCTCTGGATGTAATTGTCCATCCACTCGAGATGGTGGCATTTCTTCACGATCTGAAAACGAAATCATGTAACCTAAATCCAAATTTGACAGATTTTTTGAGAAATTAGAGATAAAGGATGCGAGGAAAACTTAGATCTAACCTGCCCCTCTGGCTTGCTCTCGCATTTGACAAACTCGCGCCCAAACTTCCCATTCTTCTCCTCCTTCGAAGTCAACCGCTTTAGTGGCGCAGTCCGTGGGCAGTCAGGGCATCGAGTCATCGGCACTGGACCATACACAGGCCATGTGGAATGGGGGGCTGACCAGGAGGTCGACATATCGCCCGAGAGGAAGAAACAGAGGAATTGGTCGAGAGGAAGAAGAACGAGAAGATGGGGAAAGAAACAGAGGAATTGCTCGATCTGCTCGATGCCTTTGTCTGTCAGATGGAGAAGAGGAGAAGGGGAAGCTATACTGAAAATTTGCCACATTGTATTTTGCAGTTTCAATTTTTGAACCAACTCTTAACACTGACATGTGGTGGTCATGTGCGAAAAGTACAATTTCATATGTAAAGTGGGGCAGATCGTAAAAAACCCAAGAAGGACAGTGCAGTAGCCAATCAGGATGCATCACGCGGATCGCACATGCCTGCCCCATATCTGACGGGTGGTGTTTGGCGCTTGACAGGATCCGACGGTGCATGCTCGACGCTAGGGTTTGGAGCATTTCTGCGGGGTTATGAGCGAGTCAACGGGGTTATTAGGGTTTGACCAGATTTCAAATGGCCATAACTAAATTAGAAAAAATCGCAAAAATATAAAACAAACGTAGTTCGTCCGTTTATGAGACCTAGTTACCATAAAAAAATATAAACTCGGTATAGGGGCATTTTTTTTGAAAAATCATTTTTTGAAGTGATCTGTCGAAATCAAGTTCAAATGTTTTTAAAAAATTCAAAAAAATCAAAATGTTGTAATTCTTGCGCACATAACCGTCATATGTGACAAGGTTATGAGAAAAAAATATAAACTTGGTGTAGGTCATTTTCATGAAAAAAGTCTTCATACAAATGAGCTATCACCTATGAACATTTTCAGAGTTCGTAGAATAGGGAGAGAGGGTTTAGGGTTTGAAAAAAAATCAAAATAATTAAAAAAAATCAGAAAAATCTCCATAGCTTCATTTTGGAGTGAGTAAGAAGGATCTGAACTTACTTTTTCATTTTCATATCTAAAACGTGTTATTTGACGGTTTTGAATTAAAAGCATATTTTTTTCAAAAAAAATGTAGTAATATGAATATTAATCAATAAATAGTGAGACTTCGTTTTTACCCTATATATATGGAACAAGTGTTAATAAAAATATATATGCCTCATTTAGGCAAGGTCAAAAAAAACTTGATTTCAAATAGGGTTGTTTACCCTAGTTTTCGAGCTCGTTTCTAGCACATTTCTCATTCGGACTGTTCACCTACGAATATTGGACTTCAAATGCTCGATCAAATACACCGCACAGAGCAATGAACCTCCAATGTTCAACTTCAACTTTGACTCGAATCCAAATTTTGGCCCAAATTGAAATATTGATTTAAATTCAAATTTTGATGGAAATTTGAATTCTGACTCAAATAAGAAACCAAAGTAGAAGCAACATTATTACAACTGATAAGTTATCACAGTAGCTCAAATCTACCAAGTTTTAAGATGCCAACATCTTAATACAAATCTACCAAGTTTTAAGAGATCCACTCGCCCTCAAATTGACAACACAAACATTTCCCAACAACTTAATTCAAATTTTCGACTTGCTCTTTGTCTTTGCAGCTGGCTTCACCATCTTGCTCCTGGTTTCCCTAGTTGAGATGCTCTTTTCTTTCAGACTCTTGTTCCTTTTGATCTTGGGCTTTACTTGGGGTTTTCCTCGTGGAGGTGCTGATGGAGTAGTTGCACTCGCTGAGCACTTGACGACCATTTGACGATCATCTATGGGTTCAATAATCTTTAAAGGCACAATTGGAAAAATTACGCCCTCCTCTTCCTCTCTTATAGATTCAAAACCATCAAAGGACATGGTTTGAAAATCTTCTGCTTCTTCATCTCTTGGCCTTTTCTCCCTAGAGCTGGTAAATAAAATTATAAGCCATAGGCAAAAAAGAGAACAAATGCAAACAAAAGGGTAGCTGCATTCTACAAAGGGTGCAAACACATACCAAGATGCTTCATTTGCTGCTGCATTCTCCACTGCTTCATTTGCTACTGCATTCTCCACTGCATCTTCAGTCTCCATTGTTGCTGCATTCTCCTCAGCATTGGCTACTGTCCATCTTTCCTCCTCTGATGCATCCACTGCATTGGTACAAAGCCTAGCAATATGCCCCAGAACTCCACATTTTTTGCAAGCACGCTTCTTTGGTAGACGACCCTCCTCACCTGCTCTAATCCTCTGGTTCCTTGGTCTTCCTGGTGGTCTAGTAATGACAGGAGCGTGGAGTTTGAACCCTGGATCTACTATGTTCCATTGATCTTTCCCCAATAGTGCAGGCACATTGTCAGCATAAGCAGCCATAAATTTGGCAACAGAGAAATACTTAGAGCAATATTGATCAACTTCACCATCTGCACCCCCGATAACGGTCATGAGATGTAGGGCATCTATGCATGGCTTCCCACGGATCTGCCATTGCCTACAAGTACATTCTCTAGTACTTAGGTTCACAGGATACCTCCATACCCTATTTTTACTGTCAGTATAGGTAACCTCTCCCTCATATGTACCAGATCGAATACATTTCATCTTCAGTCCTCTTGCCTTCAAGTGCAATGCCTTAATCAGTGATGGGAGCATTTGATGACCAACATATTGTGTTTCTGCAATTCTTTTGCGAAGAGGCATCTTTATCATGATCATTTGCCTCATCTTGTCAAATGCTTGCCACAACAAGAGCCCTTTCACTGACTTGAACTTTGAATTGAAGCATTCTGCAAGGTTACTGGTCACATAATCTACTTTGCAGATTTCGTTGAATTTGCTTCCTGACCACACCTTGCCATGATGTGCATCCATGTACTCCTTCACAAGAGGATTTTGAGCATACAACACTCTCAAATGGTGTTCATGCTTCCTTTTGCTGCATGTGTATGATGCTGGCCATAAGTTCTCATCATAAACTTTACCTTTGAACTTCTTTTTGAAATTATGCACTAGGTGTCGCATACATTCCCTATGCTCCACTCTAGGGAATACAATTTCCACTGCACTCTCTAAACCCTTGCAAGCATCTGTGTGTATAGCTAAACCTGGGGGTGTGCCTATAATGTTGCGCAACTGCTGCAGAAACCAGACCCAACTTTCCTTAGACTCTGCCTCCACCACACCAAATGCAACTGGGAATAGCCAGTTGTGTCCATCAACTGCAGAAGCTGCTACTAGCTGTCCTCTCCATCTTCCAGTCAAATGTGTAGCATCTACAACCAAATAGGGCCTGCAACCATCTAGAAACCCCTGCCAGCAAGCCTTGAAACAAACAAAAGCCCTTCTGAAGCACTCCTTCTGAAATGACTTCCCTTTTATTTTGAATGGAACTGTATGCTTGTCAATCTCTACAACACTCCCTGGACTTGCCATCTCCACTTCAGCTTTGAAAGTGTAAAGCAGTTGAAAACTGTCATTCCATTGACCATTAATTCTGTCAAGAGCCTTTTCCCTAGCATTGAAAATTCTCATGTAAGGAATTTCTATCTTGTACTTCTCAAAAAGCTTCCCATGGAGTGCTGTTGGACCAAGTCCAGGTTCTTCTCTCAGCCAATCCAATATAGCATCTGCCACCCACCTAGTTTTTGCTAGCTTGGTTTTGGCCTTCCCCCCTCCCCCTCCAGGTGGACAGGTGTGCTTGTGTGGGTTTTTCTTTATCTGAAACAAAATAAAAGGGTAAAGAACAGTTAAGAAACCTTACTCGACGATCTGAAACTAAATTACTAACTGAACTTGTATTACCTGAATATATTTGCTCTATCTCATACGAGATGCATACAACTTCCACCTACACCTAGGATATGGACAAAAACTGTGAACCTTGCTGGCTCACTCCTTTTAATCTTATAGGTGTTTTCAGATATAATGCACCATGTTGTTACTGCATTCCGACAGTCCACCATTGATTGGAAAATGGTACCTACACTAAGCTCAGGTTTTCCCTGTTCCACTCAATTGTTGGCATGTCATCACCATCGTATTCATCCTTGATTAAGTTGTCCATGTTCTCCACCTTCTCTTCATCGTCAGTGTCATCAAACCTAGCTTGGCTGATGGGCTCCTCCATATATTCGTCATCCACTGCTTGCTGACTGGCTACATCGACCAGTTCAGGAAACATCATCTCGTCTTCATCATCATTTGTAGGCACTGCCTCATCAGGTTATGCATCTTCTTCTACACCAACTGCAGAAGGTACACGAGAAGCAGCAGCTTAATCAGAACCAGAATTGGCAGCAGGCATGTTGTGGCTCCATGAACCACTTGCTTTACTTGGTGTCGACCTACAAGGAGTGCCGGGGTGCTGGCTATTAGCACAGACAGATGATGTCTGAACTCCCTTCCCCTTCGCCCGTTTTGCGCGTGGCTGAAGCACATCGATTTGGAGTTTACCGAATTCGCAGCCAGCAATCCCAGCAAAAAGCAACGGCATATGATCGTCGCAAGTTAGTGGGAGAAATCTTTGCTCGTCACTGCTGAAGTAATTCAGTTCAACAACATCGGCATCACTCCAGGAATAGGTGTTTCGGAGCTCAGCTCGCAAATCTTTGAAAGACATACTGGTTTCTACCACTTTGGGATAGAAAAATGATGAAATCAAATGCGGTTTAGTACCATGAAGCACACTAGTTTCCATTCTAATCGCCAGCCGGAAAGCCAGCGCGGGATCAATCCTATTTCGTTGGGGAAGGAAACAAAGGCTTCAGTTAGCTGGGTAAAATCGAGCACAAATTCGAACGATTCAAGCAAACAGAAGTCAAATACAGCCTACAATATGACGGTGAACATCAATTTGAGAGGAAACAATGCTTACCCAGGTTTAATCCATGAATTATCTCCCGCGGATTCGACCCAATCCTCTCCACGATCGACTGCATTCCGGGCGTCCTC
>NC_041384.1:653708818-653723374 GCF_002162155.2 Triticum dicoccoides | reverse complement strand
TGGCGGAGACGCGGCATCGCCGACGAACGGATGAGGGCATAGGGCGGAGGAAACAACTGCGGTGGATGCGGCAAGACGCCGGCGGAGGGGGCGGGGCGGCGTTGTGCAGTGCGGCCTGTCTAGATCTGTTTCAGATTCAGACAAGCTGCCCAATACGTGTCTCCTTGCGGTCCCACCCGTCAGCAAGCAACAGTCAGACGAAGACTCGGCCCCACTCGTCAGCAACTAACGGTCAATGGACGGTCAAGACGGCAAACGCCCGCTATGAGCATTTATGAGAGTTTCAGCTAAGGAAGAGGGGAAAAGTGAGCAAATGTTTGGAGCGTGGGGGAAAAGTGAGCACAACTAAGGAACCAGGGGCACTAATTTAAATATCCCAAAGAATTTTAATGCTTTGCTTGAAGAGAAATTGCTGAAATTTGATGATTTGGCTAGAAACGTTGATAGAATTTCTCTTGAGATTGATTCTTTAAAGATTAGATCTATTCCTCCTAAGCATGATATCAATCAGTCTCTTAAAGCCATGAGAATTTCCATTGATGAGTGCAAGGAAAGAACCGCTAGGATGCGTGCTTCCAAAGGTGCCTTTATTAAAGCGTGTTCTTCCAATTCCTATGAAAATAAAGATGAAGATCTAAAAGTTATTGATGTGTCTCCTATTAAATCTTTGTTTTGCAATATGAATCTTGATGAAACTGAATATGATCTTCCTTTACCTAGAAGGCGTTCTAAAAATTTGGATTATTTAGATCTTAATGATGAAATTGATGAAAGTGGGATTGAAAAAAATAAAAATCTAGATGTTGCTAAACCAACTATATTGGATTTCAAGGAATTTAATTATGAAAGTTGTTCTTTAATTGATTGTATTTCCTTGTTGCAATCCGTGCTAAATTCTCCACGTGCTTATAGTCAAAATAAAGCCTTCACCGAACATATTGTTGATGCCTTGATGCAATCTTATGAAGAAAAACTTGAGTTGAAAGTTTCTATCCATAGAAAACTCTATGATGAGTGGGAACCATCTATTAAAATTAAAATTAAAGATCATGAGTTTTATGCTTTGTGTGATTTGGGTGCTAGTGTCTCCACTATTCCCAAGACTTTGTGTGATTTGCTAGATTTTCATAATTTTGATGATTGCTCTCTAAACTTGCATCTTGCGGATTCTACTATTAAGAAACCTATGGGAAGAATTAATGATGTTCTTATTGTTGCAAATAGGAATTATGTGCCCATAGATTTCATTGTTCTTGATATAGATTGCAATCCTTCTTGCCCTATTATTCTTGGTAGACCTTTCCTTAGAACGGTTGGTGCGATTATTGATATGAAGTAAGGGAATATTAGATTTCAATTTCCATTAAAAAGGGCATGGAACACTTTCCAAGAAAGAAAATAAAATTGCCATATGAAACTATCATGAGAGCCACTTATGGATTGCCTACCAAAGATGGCAATACTTAGATCTATCCTCGCTTTTATGCCTAGCTAGGGGCGTTAAACGATAGCGCTTGTTGGGAGGCAACCCAATTTTATTTTCATTCCTTGCTTTTTGCTCCTGCTTAGTAATAAATAAATTATTTAGCCTCTGTTTTGGTTGTGTTTTTTGTGTTTAATTAGTGTTTGTGCAAAGTAGAACCGTTGGGAAGACTTGGGGAAAGTCTTGTTGAACTTGCTGTAAAAAACAGAAACTTTAGCGCTCATGAGAACTGATGTAATTTTTATTTGAACAGTGATATTTAGTTAATTATTTTTGCATATGATTAATAGATAAATTCCTCACGTCCAGCAATTTATTTTAGAATTTTTGGGGTTCCAGATCTTGCGCTAGATACAGATTACTACAGACTGTTCTGTTTTTGACAGATTCTGTTTTTCGTGTGTTGTTTGCTTATTTTGATGAATCTATGGTTAGTAAAATAGCTTATAATCCATAGAGAAGTTGGAATACAGTAGGTTTAACACCAATATAAATAAAGAATGAGTTCACTACAGTACCTTGAAGTGGTCTTTTGTTTTCTTTCGCTAACGGAGCTCACGAGTTTTCTATTTTGAGTTTTGTGTTGTGAAGTTTTCAAGTTTTGGGTGAATTCTTTTGATGGATTATGGAACAAGGAGTGGAAAGAGCCTAAGCTTGGGGATGCCCATGGCACCCCCAAGATAATATAAGGATACCAAAAAGTCAAAGCTTGGGGATGCCCCGGAAGGCATCCCCTCTTTCGTCCACTTCCATCGGTAATTTACTTGGAGCTATATTTTTATTCACCAACATGATATGTGTTTTGCTTGGAGCGTCTTGTATTATTTGTGTCTTTGTGTATTAGTATGCCACAATCATCCTTGCTGTACACACCTTTTGAGAGAGCCATACATGAATTAAAATTTGGTATAATACTCTATGTGCTTCACTTATATCTTTTGAGCTAAGTAGTTTTGCTCTATGTGCTTCACTTATATCTTTTGAGCTAAGTCGTTTTGCTCTATGTACTTCACTTATATCTTTTGAGTGTTATAATTTTGCTCTATGTGCTTCAATTTGATCCTTTAGAGCACGGTGGTGGATTTGTTTTAAAGAAACTATTGATCTCTCATGCTTCACTTAAATTATTTTGAGAGTCTCTTAATAGCATGGTAATTTGCTTAATAATAATATGCTTGGTATTCAAGATTTGTGAAACTTTCATTTGAGTGTGTTGAATACTAAGAAAAGATTGAAGCACGATAATTGTTTTGATATATGGAGGTGATAATATTAAAGTCATGCTAGTTGAGTAGTTGTGAATTTAAAGAATACTTGTGTTAATGTTTGTGATTCCCGTAGCATGCACGTATGGTGAACCGTTATGTGATGAAGTCGGAGCATGATTTATTTATTGATTGTCTTCCTTATGAGTGGCGGTCGGGGACGAGCGATGGTCTTTTCCTACCAATCTATCCCCCTAGGAGCATGCGCGTAATACTTTGCTTTGATAACTTCTAGATTTTTGCAATAAGTATATGAGTTCTTTATGACTAATGTTGAGTCCATGGATCATACGCACTCTCACCCTTCCACCTTTGCTAGCCTCTCTAATACCGCGCACCTTTCGCCAGTATCATACACCTACCATATACCTTCCTCAAAACAGCCACCATACCTACCTATTATGGCATTTCCATAGCCATTCCGAGATATATTGCCATGCAACTTTCCACCATCTAGTTCATCATGACACATTCATCATTGTCATATTGCTTAGCATGATCATGTAGTTGACATAGTATTTGTGGCAAAGCCACCGCTCATAATTTCTTCATACTTGTCACTCTTGATTCATTGCATATCCCGGTACACCGCCGGAGGCATCCATATAGAGTCATACTTTGTTTTAGAATCGAGTTGTAATCATTGAGTTGTAAATAAATAAAAGTGTGAAGATCATCATTTAATAGAGCATTGCACCCCCCCCAAAAAAGAGAAAGGCCAAAGAAAAAAAAATAAGGCCCCCAAAAAAGAGAAAATAAATAAAAAGGGGCAATGCTACTATCCTTTTACCACACTTGTGGTTCAAAGTAGCACCATGATCTTCATAGTAGAGAGTCTCTCATGTTATCACTTTCGTATACTAGTGGGAATTTTACATTATAGAACTTGGCTTGTATATTCCAATGATGGGCTTCCTCAAATTGCCCTAGGTCTTTGTGAGCAAGCAAGTTGGATGCACATCCACTAGTTTCTTTTGTTGAGATTTCATAAATTTATAGCTCTAGTGCATCCGTTGCATGGCAATCCCTACTCACTCACATTGATATATATTGATGGGCATCTCCATAGCCCGTTGATACGCCTAGTTGATGTGAGACTATATTCCCCTTCCTTTTGTCTTCTCCACAACCACCATTCTATTCCACCTATAGTGCTATATCCATGGCTCACGCTCATGTATTGCGTGAAGATTGAAAAAGTTTTGAATATGAAACAATTGCTTGGCTTGTCATCGGGGTTGTGCATGATTTAAATACTTTGTGTGGTGAATATGGAGCATAGCCAGACTATATGATTTTGTAGGGATAACTTTCTTTGTCCATGTTATTTTGAGAAGACATAATTGCTTTGTTAGTATGCTTGAAGTATTATTATTTTTATGTCAACATGAACTTTTGTCTTGAATCTTTCGAATCTGAATATTCATATCACAATTAAGAAGATTTGCATTGAAATTATGCCAAGTAGCACTCCGCATCAAAAATTCTCTTTTTATCATTTACCTACTCGAGGACGAGCAGGAATTAAGCTTGGGGATGCCTGATACGTCTCCAACGTATCTATAATTTTTGATTGCTACATGCTATATTATCTACTGTTTTGGACTATATTGGGCTTTATTTTCCACTTTTATATTATTTTTTGGACTAACCTATTAACCGGAGGCCCAGCCAAGAATTGCTGTTTTTTGCCTATTTCAGTGTTCCGGAGAAACACAATATTAAACGGAGTCCAAACGGAATAAAACCTTCGGGAACGTGATTTTCTCACCGAACGTGATCCAGGAGACTTGGACCCTACTCCAAGGAGTCAAAGAGGAGGTCACGTGCCTCGTGGGCCCCTCGGTGCTCCACTGATGTACTCCTTCCTCCTATATATACATACGTACCCCCAAACGATCAGAACAGGAGCCAAAATCCTAATTCCACTGCCGCAACTTTCTGTATCCACGAGATCCCATCTTGGGGCCTGTTCCGGAACTCCGCCGGAGAGGGCCGTCATCACAGAGGGCTTCTACATCATCATAGCCCCTCCGATGAAGTGTGAGTAGTTTACCTCAGACCTTCGGGTCCATAGTTAGTAGCTAGATGGCTTCTTCTCTCTCTTTGAATCTCAATACAAAGTTCTCCCCCTCTCTTGTGGAGATCTATTCAATGTAATCTTCTTTTTGCGGTGTGTTTGTTGAGACCGATGAATTGTGGGTTTATGATCAAGTCTATCTATGAATAATATTTGAATCTTCTCTGAATTCTTTTATGTATGATTGGTTATCTTTGCAAGTCTCTTCGAATTATCCGTTTGGTTTGGCCAACTAGATTGGTAGTTCTTGCCATGGGAGAAGTGTTTAGCTTTGGGTTCGATCTTACGGTGTCCTTTCCCAGTGACAGAAGGGGCAGCAAGGCACATATTGCATCGTTGCCATCGAGGATAACAAGATGGTGTTTATTTCATATTGCATGAATTTATCTCTCTACATCATGTCATCTTGCTTAAGGCGTTACTCTGTTTTTAACTTAATACTCTAGATGCATGCTGGATAGCGGTCGATGAGTGGAGTAATAGTAGTAGATGCAGAATCGTTTCGGTCTACTTGTCACGGATGTGATGCCTATATACATGATCATGCCTAGATATTCTCATAACTATGCTCAATTCTGTCAATTGCTCAACAGTAATTTGTTCACCCACCGTAGAATACTTATGCTCTTGAGAGAGGCCACTAGTGAAACCTATGGCCCCCGGGTCTATTGTCATCATATCAATCTCCATCACTTTAATCTTGCTTTGCTTTATTACTTTGCTTTTACTTTTTACTTTGCATCTTTATACCAAAAATACCAAAAATATTATATCTATCAGATCTCACTCTCGTAAGTGACCGTGAAGGTATTGACAACCCCTAATCGCGTTGGTTGTGAGTAGCTATCATTTTGTGCAGGTACGAGGGACTTGAGTGTGGCCTCCTACTGGATTGATACCTTGGTTCTCAAAAAATGAGGGAAATACTTACGCTACTCTGCTGCATCATCCCTTCCTCTTCGGGGAAAACCAACGCAAGCTCAAGATGTAGCAGGGCACTTCTCGTGTCGGATTGAGCGGCACTTGCAGCGATAGTACCGCTCGAGAGCGGCAGTACCGCCCTACCACCGCGGCAGTACCGCGCTGGGCCGGTCCCTCCTCTATCTTCTAGCCCTCCCAGGCTGGGCGGTAGTACCGCAAGGGGGAGCGGTAGTACCGCTGGGTCCAGCGGTAGTACCGCTCTCTGCGGGGCTGTTTTGGGGGTAACGGTTGGATGGGGTCCTTTTGTATAAAAGGGGGTCCCCTTCTTCCTTGTTGACTTACCTCTTCCCCTATAAGCTCCATTAATGCTCCAAGCTCCACTTTTGCCCGATCCCTCTCCCTAGCCAATCATACTTGTTGATTTTCTCGGGAGTGGTTGAGAAGGCCCCGATCTACACTTCCACCAAGAAAAATTTGTTTCCACCACCAATCCCCAGCGGATCTTGTTACTCTTGGGTGTTTGAGCACCCTAGACGGTTGAGGTCACCACGGAGCCATAGTCCATTATGGTGAAGCTTTGTGGTGTTGTTGGGAGCCTCCGATTGAGTTGTGGAGATTGCCCCAACCTTGTTTGTAAAGGTCCGGTCGCCGCCTCCAAGGGCACCAATAGTGGAATCACGGTGTCTCGCATTGTGTGAGGGTGTGAGGAGAATACGGTGGCCCTAGTGGCTTCTTGGGGAGCATTGTGCCTTCACACCGCTCTAACGGAGACGTACTTACCCTCAAAAGGAAGGAACTTCGGTAACACATCCTCGTCTTCACCGGGTCTACTCTTGGTTATCTCTTACCTTTACTTGTGCAAGCTTATTAGTGTTACTTCTCTTTCTTGCTTGTATGTTCGTTGTTGTTGCATCATATAGGTTGCTCACCTAGTTGCACATCTAGACAACCTACTTTGATGTAAAGTTTAATTTGGTAAAGAAAAGCTAAAAAATGTTAGTTGCCTATTCACCCCCTCTAGTAAACCATATCGATCCTTTCAATCCTGTAACCCGGTTTCCCAACAAAACCATGATACCAGTAAAATAGAAAACCTATCAAGGTCAAACCTTTGCCCTACGCGTAATCCACTTGAGCTAGATGATGATGATCTTGACCTCCTCTCGTCAGAGGAACTTTCTCGACAGCGTTTGCCCAATGAAGACTAATGAATTTCTCCCCCATACTCCACTATGGGTGAGCATTTTTCAGGCACATCTTCACATGTTCATTATCACAAGAATGGATGACAGGCTTCAAGCATGTGATCTCTTCGTGATGCTCCACTTGAACTTGCACAATACAACCTTGATGACGATCACCACTTGATGACATCCTCCATGGGTCATATGAGATCTTCCTTTTGATGCAACCCCATGGAAAAGTACCTAACCCCACAAAGAAACCTCACAGAGAACATGGGTTAACTAATACATAAAACGTAATGAACAATGCTTACCATACCATGAGATCACTTGATCCCACTTGGTAGATCTTCTATGCTTTGTGTGTTGATCAACTTGAATCCACTCTTTGTACTAAGTCTTGATCAACCTTCTATCTTATCTTATCTCATTATAAAGATGATGTCTTGAAGGTAAACATGATTGTTTACATAGTGTTCTTCTTCAAGACATGTTGGCAATAGTCTTAACTCGCACATGACCAATCTTTGGATAACTCCTTGAATAGCACCTTGGTCAACACATATATATTCTCCTCATAACCTTGAAACCAACTACCGCGAATTATGGTGTTCAAGCAATGCCTATGGACAAACCTTAAAGTACATCTCATAGCAACCATTAGTCCATATGGATTGTCATCAGTTACCAAAACCATCCATGGGGGCACCATGCACTTTCACCTAGCCATCACCACGGTGCTTTGCCTACATCATCGTTCCATCTCTTATATGTCAGCCGCGCAACTACATCCGCCCCTGTGGATGTTGTTTGTGAGTGTCACCACACCCGACAAGTGTTTGGTGAAATGCTCGTGCTAAATGTTTGAATTTTTTTCTCCCTTCTTTAAAGCTATGGATTCATACATGGAGTACATCTACGACAACTTCATTGAGTCATTTGATGACTCGTCTGGAAAGGACGATCACATGGATGAAATGGCAGTGATGTAGGCGGTGCTTGTAGACGCGAAGCATGCGGAAGAGTATCTCAATTTCGAAGGTTCAATCAAGGGTCATCTAGTGCTGAATCAGAATAGGGCACATGGGCATTTGACTCTAATGGACGACTACTTTGCCCCTGATGCCCTATTCATGGAAAAAAATGCCAGTGCATTCAGATGCGGAAAAGTGTGTTCGATCGCCTCTACAATGGCGTACATGCCTACGATAACTACTTCATCTTTAAAAGGATGTTGTACGAAGAATTGGATTTTCTAGTTACCTGAAGTGCACGACGACATTACAGATGCTTGCATATGGCACAACCACATATTCGTGGGGCAAGTACCTCTGAATTTCTATGAGCACATGCGCAGACACCATGGTCGGATTTGCTACTATGATAGTCGAGGTGTTTAGACCTTGGTACTTGAGAAACGAACTGTCGTAGACACCGAAAGGCTCATGGCACTCTCGGAAAGCAAGTGGATTGCTAGCTATGCTAAAACCTATAGATTTCATGCATTTGAGATGAAATAACTGCCCATATGTTCTACAAGGGCAATATCAGGGCCATGTTAAGAAGCCCTCCATCATTCTTGAATCAGTTGCATCGATCTTTTGATTTGACATGCTTAGGTCTCACAATGATATCAATGTGTTTCAGCGGTCTCTGTTGTTTCCTAGGATAACTGAAGGACAAGCTCCTCCATGTAACAATGCTATCAATGGACATGACTACAACATGGGTTACTATATGTTTGACGGTATCTATCCTCATTGGGCAACCTTCGTCTAGACTATCTATGAACCAGTTGGTCAGAAAAGAGCTCACTTTGCCCAAATACAACAAGGAGTTAGAAAGGATGTGGATAGGGTATTTGGAGTCCTCCAAGCCCGTTTTACAGTTATTTGAGAACCTACTAGCTTTGGGCCACTTCCTATTGGCTTATCAAATAAAAATATGTTTTGTTTGGTAAGACAATATGTACAGATTTGTTGGCAACTAGAGTTCATTTATGGTATCTAATCAACTTATCTTGTTCGGTTGTACTTTATATTCACAACGTGGCGATAGTACTCCTAAATTTGTGCCGTAACTTCTATTTGCTTTGATCAATGCCAAGTGTCGCATCAAGAGATACATTCATCCATGTACACCACACCGCTTTGTCCTCCTCTACCTTGTAACTACTTAGTCTTCCAATCTTCTTCCTCTTGTTTGTGGTTGGGGCCTCCATCTCGATAACATTTTCCACTTCTCCGAATCATTAAAACTTGACATGAATTCTTGCACCGTTGCTGAATCATAGCCCACATATGTCCAAGTGTGCAAATTTAGGCCTAAGCATGATGAAGAACATCTAGCACTTGTTGCGCGTCGGTGTTGACATTAGAGTCAGGAGGATTTGAGGTTGAGGTCGATCTCGACGGGTGGGTATGGGGGTAGGAGGATGCTGCATAGGGGTCACTACAAATAGGGCCAGTAGAGGGTTCTTCCTTCTCATTACGAATTTATTCTTCTTTGGCAGGGCTACCATTGTCTCATCCTCAAGCATCACTGGTCTATTTCATCCCTTGTTGTCTAGTGGAATATGAGGAAGACCATTAGCGGAAGAGGTCATGGGCACATCGGCGGCATGATCAATGGGCAGAAGCACACTGCATGGTAGATATTGATTGACCGTGGCCTCCTCCATGGTTGCCACCTTTTTTGCGGTAGTCGGAGTGGGGGTAAGTGGAGAACTAGTGTCAGGGTCGCTTAGGAAGTTTTAGACTCCGTTCCTGGTGGCGCGCGAGGTCGGAGCTGTTGCAAATGGCGGAAGGGCGGCCAACAATAGTTGTTAATTGTGAAAAGTGTTGGGGAACATAGTATTTCAATATTTTCCTACGATCACACAAGATCTATCTAGGAGAAGCATAACAACGAGCGGGGAGAGTGTGTCCATGTACCCTCGTAGTTCGAAAGCGGAAGCATTTAGTAACGCGGTTGATATAGTCGAACGTCTTCGCGATCCAACCGATCCAAGCACCGAATGTACGGCACCTCCGTGTTCAGCACAGTTCAGTTGATGACGTCGCTCGATCTCTTGATCTAGTTGAGGACGAGGGAGAGTTCCGTCGGCATGACGGCGTGGTGATGGTGATGATGAAGTTACAGGCGTAGGGCTTCACCTAAGCACTACGACGATATGACCGAGGTGTGTACCTGTGGAGGGGGGCACCGCAGACGGTTAAGAGAAACTTGTGTGTCTGTGGGGTGCCCCCCTCCCACATATATAAAGGGGGGGAGGAGAGGTGGCCGGCCCAAGGGTGGCGCACCAGGTGTGGGGAGTCCTACTAGGACTCCCTAGTCCAAGTAAGATTCCCCTCTCCTTGTTCCTTTTTCGGAATAGCGAAGAGGGAAAGAGAGGAGTAGTAGGAGAGGGAAGGGGGGGGGCTCCCCCACCCCTTGTCCAATTCGGATTAGCAAGGGGGGCATGCTCCACCTCCTTGGCCGGCCCTCTCTCCTCCACTAAGGCCCATGAGTGGCCCATTAACTTCCGGGGGGGAGGGGGAGGGAGGTCCGGTAACCCCCGATACTCCGAAACTTATCCGATACTTCCCGAAACCATTCCGGTGTCCGAATATAACCTTCCAATATATGAATCTTCACCTCTCGATAATTTCGGGACTCCTCGTCATGTCCATGATCTCATACGGGACTCCAAACAAACTTCAGTCATCAAATCACATAACTCATAATACAAATCGTCATCAAACGTTAAGCATGCGGACCCTACGGGTTCGAGAACTATGTAGACATGACCGAGACACATCTCTGGTCAATTACCAATAGCGGAAACTGGATGCTCATATTGGCTCCTACATATTCTATGAAGATCTTTATCGGTCAAACCGCATAACAACATACGTTGTTCCCTTTGTCATCGGTATGTTACTTGCCCGAGATTCGATCGTCGGTATCATCATACCTAGTTCAATCTCGTTACCGACAAGTCTCTTTACTCGTTCCGTAATTCATCATCCTATGACTAACTCATTAATCACATTGCTTGCAAGGCTCATAGTGATGTGTATTACCGAGAGGGCCCAAAGATGCCTCTCTGATACACGGAGTGACAAATCCTAATCTCGATCTATGCCAACTCAACAAACACCATCGGAGACACCTGTAGAGTATCTTTATAATCACCCAGTTATGTTGTGACGTTTGATAGCACACAAGGTGTTCCTCCGGTATTCGGGAGTTGCATAATCTCACAGTCAGAGGAACATGTATAAGTAATGAAGAAAGCAATAGCAATAAAACTAAATGTTCATTATGCTAAGCTAACGGATGGGTCTTGTCCATCACATCATTCTCCAATGATGTGATCCCGTTCATCAAATGACAACACATGTCTATGGTCAGGAAACTTAACCATCTTTGATTAACGAGCTAGTCTAGTAGAGGCATACTAGGGACACTCTGTTTTTCTATGTATTCACACATGTACTATGTTTCCGGTTAATACAATTCTAGCATGAATAATAAACATTTATATGATATAAGGAAATATAAATAACAAATTTATTATTGCCTCTAGGGCATATTTCCTTCTGTCTCCCACTTGGACTAGAGTCAATAATCTAGATTACATGGTAATGATCCTAACACCCATGGAGTCTTGGTGTTGTTCATGTTTTGCTCATGAGAGAGGCTTAGTCAACGGGTCTGCAACATTCAGATCCGTATGTATCTTGCAAATCTCTAAGTCTCCCTCATTGACTTGATCGCGGATGGAATTGAAGCATCTATTTGTGTGTTTGGTTCTCTTGTGAAATCTGGATTCCTTCGCCAAGGCAATTGCTCCAATATTGTCACAAAAGATTTTCATTGGACCCGATGCACTAGGTATGACACCTAGATCATATATGAACTCCTTCATTTGCTGCTTCCGAAGAAGCTATGTACTCCGCTTCACACGTAGATCCTGCCACGACGCTCTACTTGGAACTGCACCAATTGACAGCTCCACCATTCAATATAAATATGTATCCAGTTTGTGACTTAGAGTCATCTAGATCAGTGTCAAAGCTTGCATCGATGTAACCATTTACGATGAGCTCTTTGTCACCTCCATAAATGAGAAACATATCCTTAGTCCTTTTCAGGTATTTTATGATGTTCTTGACCGCTGTCCAGTGATCCACTCCTGGATTACTTTGGTACCTCCCTGCTAAACTAATAGCAAGGCACACATCAGGTATGGTACACAACATTGCATACATGATAGAACCTATGGTTGAGGCATAGGGAATGGCTTTCATTTCCTCTCTATCTTCTGCAGTGGTTGGGCATTGAGTCTGACTCAACTTTCACACCTTGTAACACACGCAAGAACCCTTTCTTTGACTGGTCCATTTTGAACTTCTTCAAAACTCTATCAAGGTTTGTGCTTTGTGAAAGTCCAATTAAGCGTCTTGACCTATCTCCATAGATCTTGATGCCCAATATATAAGCAGCTTCACCGAGGTCTTTCATTGAAAAATTCTTATTCGAGTATCCTTTTATGTTGTTCAAAAATTCAGTATCATCTCCAATCAACAATATGTCATCCACATATAATATCAGAAATGCTATAGAGCTCCCACTCACTTTCTTGTAAATACATGCTTGTTCAAAAGTATGTATAAAACCATATGCTTTGATCACACAATCAAAGCATATATTCCAACTCTGAGAGGCTTGCACCAGTCCATAAATGGATCACTAGAGCTTGCACACTTTCTTAGCACCTTTTGAATCGACAAAACCTTGTTGTTGCATCATATACAACTCTCCTTTAAGATATCCATTGAGGAATGCAGTTTTGACATCCATTTGCCAAATTTCAGAATCATAAAATGCGGCAATTGATAACATGATTCGGACAGACTTAAGCATCACTACGGGTGAGAAGGTCTCATCATAGTCAACTCCTTGAACTTGTCGAAAACCTTTCGCAACAAGTCGAGCTTTGTAGACAGTAACATTATCGACAACGTCGGTTTTCTTCTTGAAGATCCATTTATTCTCTATTGCTTGCCGATCATCGGGCAAGTCAACCAAAGTCCACACTTTGTTCTCATACATGGATCCCATCTCATATTTCATGGCCTCAAGCCATTTCGCGGAATCTGGGCTCATCATCGCTTCCTCATAGTTCGTAGGTTCGTCATGGTCAAGTAACATGACTTCCAGAACAGGATTACTGTAGCACTCTGGTGCGGATCTTACTCTGTTTGACCTACAAGGTTCCATAGTAACTTTATCAGAAGTTTCATGATCATCATCATTAGCTTCCTCGCTAATTGGTGTAGGAATCACTGGAACTGATTTTTGTGATGAACTACTTTCCAATTCGGGAGAAGTGCTACTTCTTGAGCACTGCGTTGGTTTTCACTTGAAGAGGAAAGGGTGATGCAGCAAAGTAGCGTAAGTATTTCCCTCAGTTTTTGAGAACTAAGGTATCAATCCAGTAGGAGGCTACGCGCGAGTCCCTCGCACCTACACAAAACAAATAAATCCTCGCAACCAACGCGATAAGGGGTTGTCAATCCCTACATGGTCACTTACGAGAGTGAGATCTGATAGATAGGATATGATAATATTTTTGGTATTTTTATGATAAAGATGCAAAGTAAAATATAAGCAAAGTAAAAAGCAAAGGAAATAACTAAGTGTTGGAAGGTTAATATGATGAAGATAGACCAGGGGGCCATAGGTTTCACTAGTGGCTTCTCTCAACAGCATAAGTATTTTACGGTGGGTGAACAAATTACTGTTGAGCAATTAACAGAATTGAGCATATTATGAGAATATCTAGGTATGATCATGTATACAGGCATCACGTCCGAGACAAGTAGACCGACTCCTGCCTGCATCTACTACTATTACTCCACACATCGACCGCTATCCAGCATGCATCTAGAGTATTAAGTTTATAAGAACAGAGTAACGCCTTAAGCACGATGACATGATGTAGAGGGATAAACTCATGCAATATGATGAAAACCCCATCTTGTTATCCTCGATGGCAACAATACAATACGTGCCTTGCTGCCCCTACTGTCACTGGGAAAGGACACCACAAGATTGAACCCAAAGCTAAGCACTTCTCCCATTGCAAGAAAGATCAATCTAGTAGGCCAAACCAAACTGATAATTTGAAGAGACTTGCAAAGATAACCAATCATACATAAAAGAATTCAGAGAAGATTCAAATATTGTTCATAGATAAACTTGATCGTAAACCCACAATTCATCGGTCTCAACAAACACACCGCAAAAGAAGATTACATCGAATAGATCTCCACAAGAGAGGGGGAGAACATTGTATTGAGATCCAAAAAGAGAGAAGAAGACATCTAGCTAATAACTATGGACCCGAAGGTCTGAGGTAAACTACTCACACTTCATCGGAAGGGCTATGGTGTTGATGTAGAAGCCCTCCGTGAGCGATGCCCCCTCCGGCGGAGCTCCGGAACAGGCCCCAAGATGGGATCTCGTGGATACAGAAAGTTACGGCGGTGGAATTAGGGTTTTGGCTCCGTATTTGATTGTTTGGGGCTACGTAGGTATATATAGGAGGAAGGAGTACGTCGATGGAGCAACAGG
>NC_041384.1:653697430-653708654 GCF_002162155.2 Triticum dicoccoides | reverse complement strand
GTTGGTTGCTTGACGTAGGGTCCAAGTCTCCTGGATCATGCTCGTTCCAAAAATCACGTTCCTGAAGGTTTCATTCCGTTTGGACCCCGTTTGATATTCTTTTTCTGCGAAACTCTGAAATAGGCAAAAACAGCAATTCTGGGCTGGGCCTCCGGTTAATAGGTTAGTCCCAAAAATAATATAAAAGTGAATAATAAAGCCCAATAATGTCCAAAACAAAAGGTAATATAGCATGGAGCAATAAAAAATTATAGATACGTTGGAGACGTATCAAGCATCCCCAAGCTTAATTACTGCTCGTCCTCGAGTAGGTAAATGATAAAAACAGAATTTTTGATGTGGAATGCTACTTGGCATATTTTCAATGTAATTCTTCTTAATTGTGGTATGAATATTCAGATCCTAAAGATTCAAGACAAAAGTTCAATGTTGACATAGAAATAATAATACTTCAAGCATACTAACTAAGCAATTACGTCTCTTCAAAATAACATGGCCAAAGAAAGTTATCCCTACAAAATCATATAGTCTGGCTATGCTCTATCTTCACCACACAAAGTATTTAAATCATGCACAACCCCGACGACAAGCCAAGCAATTGTTTCATACTTTTGGTGTTCTCAAACTTTTTCAATCTTCATGCAATACATGAGCGTGAGCCATCAACATAGCACTTTAGGTGGACTAGAATGGTGGTTGTGGAGGAGATGAAGAAGGGAAGATAGTGTCACATCAACTAGGCATATCAATGGGCTATGGAGATGCCCATCAATAGATATCAATGTGAGTGAGTAGGGATTGCCATGCAACGGATGCACTAGAGCTATAAGTATATGAAAGCTCAAAAAGAAACTAAGTGGGTGTGCATCCAACCTGCTTGCTCACGAAGACCTAGGGCATTTTGAGGAAGCCCATCATTGGAATATACAAGACAAGTTCTATAATGAAAAATTCCCACTAGTATATGAAAGTGATAACATAGGAGACTCTCTATTATGAAGATCATGGTGCTACTTTGAAGCAAAAGTGTGGTAAAATGATAGTAGCATTGTCCCTTCTCTCTTTTTCTCTCATTTTTTTTATTTGGGCCCTTTTCTTTTTTTACGGCCTTTTTTCGTCCGGAGTCTCATCCTGACTTGTGGGGGAATCATAGTCTCCATCATCCTTTCCTCACTTGGGATAATGCTCTAAAAATGATGATCATCACACTTTTATTTTCTTACAACTCAATACTTAGAAAAAAATATGACTCTATGTGAATGCCTCCGGCGGTGTACCGGGATATGCAATGAAACAAGAGTGACATGTATGAAAGAATTATGAACGGTGGCTTTGCCACAAATACAATGTCAACTACATGATCATGCAAAGCAATATGACAATGATGGAGCGTGTCATAGTAAACGGAACGGTGGAAAGTTGCATGGCAATATATACTGGAATGGCTATGGAAATGCCATGATAGGTAGGTATGGTGGCTGTTTTGAGGAAGGTATATGGTGGGTGTATGATACCGGCAAAAGGTGCACGGTATTAGAGAGGCTAGTAATGGTGGAAGGGTGAGAGTGCGTATGATCCATGGACTCAACATTAGTCATAAAGAACTCATATACTTATTGCAAAAATCTACAAGTTATCAAAGCAAAGTATTACGTGCATGCTCCTAGGGGGATAGATTGGTAGGAAAAGACCATCGCTCGTCCCCGACCGCCACTCATAAGGAAGACAATCAATAAATAAAGTACGCTCCGACTTCATCACATAACGGTTTATCATACATGCATGCTACGGAATCACAAACTTTAACACAAGTATTTCTCAAATTCACAACTACTCAACTAGCATGACTCTAATGTCACCATCTCCATATCTCAAAACAATTATCAAGTATCAAACTTCTCTTAGTATTCAACACACTCATAAGAAAGTTTTTACTAATCTTGTATACCTAGCATATTAGGATTATTTAAGAAAATTAACATGCTATTTAAGACTCTCAAAATAATCTAAGTTAAGCATGAGATATCAATAGTTTCTATAAAACAAATCCACCACCGTGCTATAAAAGATATAAGTGAAGTACTAGAACAAAACTATATAACTCAAAAGATATAAGTGAAGCACATAGAGTATTCTAATAATTTCCGAATCATGTGTGTATCTCTAAAAAGGTGTGTACAGAAAATATGATTGTGGTAAACTAAAAAGCAAAGACTCAATTCATACACGACGCTCCAAGCAAAACACGTATCATCTGGCGAATAAAAATATAGCTCCAAGTAAAGTTACCGATAGAGGTAGACGAAAGAGGGGATGCCTTCCAGGGCACCCCCAATGTCGGTGTACTAGAGTAGGGGTACCCTATTACCCCGAACTCGTGCACGGGCAGTTGCAGCGCCCCACGGCAAGGCTTGCCGGGTGACCGCCAGGACCCTCCGTGGTTCCCTTAAAGACCATTCAAGAACAAAGTACTCAAACCAAGGCCCCGGTAAGAGGAGCTTGCCGGGAAGGCCAACCGAGGCCCCGGTAAGAGGAGCTTGCCGGGAAGGCCAACCAAGGCCCCGGCAAGAGGAGCTTGCCGGGAAGACACGGGACCCCGGCAAGAGGAGCTTGCCGGGAAGGCCACTCAAGACATACCAAGAAAGCTTGCCGCGACGCGCCTTGCGTCCCGGCAAGATCCGGCGAGCGACAAGCTTCCGGACGCGACAAGACGACGGCCGCGGCAAGGAGCTTGCCGCGGGAAACCCCCACTGCGTGCCCGCGCTCCAGCTCACCTGCTAACGTGTCGCTCTGGGACTTTCCCAGAGCGCACGTGGCGGGAGGCCGTGCAGCTAGGGGTACGTGGTGGCAAGCGGAGATGAAGAGAAGCCCATCGTGGCAAACGGTGGCACTCCAAACGGTCACCTTTTGCACTGTTTAGGAGACTCAGACAGGCATTTAATGCCCTTGTCCCCTGCCGTCAGAGTTAGGTAGGGTGCACTGTATCCACAGTAGCGGTAGCTATACCTACCACATCCTTTTCCATTTTTACCCTTCTTGTCTACGTTGCCCCCTGTCGGTGACCCCTTGAGTATAAAAGGAGGCCCAAGCGCAACGTAGAAAGGGGTTCCGAAGGTCGGGGAGTTCAGGGACTCGGCCAGCTCGGCTCGTTGAACACCAGAAACACTCTTACGCTCAGTCTGACAGCGTCCATCGCTCCTGAGCAAGAATCCAATATACACAAACAAGCAGCAGTAGGGTTTTACGCATCCGTGCGGCCCGAAGCTGGGTAAAAATCTCCCCGCGTGCACTGCCTCAATCCGCTCTTTGTGCGCTCTTCGCCCCCCACCGAACCGAAAAGGGGCCCTGTCCCCATAGGTGTTGGCGGGAATCAGCATCGCCCCCGACATCTCTCGCGCACCAGGTAGGGGGCGTCGAGATCGTGCGAACCCGATCCGGCGGGCACGCAAGCTAAATCCTCATCGTCATGGCTCCCAAGGAGCGGGCGAGCAAAAGAACGACGCCAGTGCGGCAACAAAAAAAAGCTAAGTCGTGCAAAACTTTAGATATTTCCTTTCTATATGAAGTTATCCGCCTTGGAGATCTTGTTCTTTGTATGAAAAACCTGTGCGCGGAGGAATCAACTCGTAGCTAGTCGCGCCCTTACTTTGTTTCGAGTCCGCTCAACAACTTAAGTGAGCTGCTAGCGCCCTTACTTTGCTTCGAGTCCGCTCAGCAACTTAAGAGAGCTACTAGCGCCCTTACTTTGTTTCGAGTCCGCTCAACAACTTAAGCGAGCTGCAACTAGTTGTGACAAGATTACTTGTCGGTAGCGACCCCGCCAGCAGGCTGCTGAAGTTCCGCACTCGGCGCTCGCGGCAAGGGTGCCTGCACCGGCAAGTTTTCCCAGAAAGCGTAGGGTGGACGTACAAAGAGGGGTTGAACAGGAAGATAGCATGCGCTATTTATTTGAGATTTCTGCATAGACCTGTATGCCGAGGAGCCTTCTCGGGGCTAGTTGCGCTCCATGATTGCCTCGAGTCCGCTCGGCAACTTGTGCAGTTGCGCTAGAACCAAGAAGGTAAACCTTTCCGCTAAGGGCCCGTTCCCTCAAGCGCTACTGGCTGGATCATACGCAGCGGAAAGCATTCCATCAGGCATAGGGAATATGCAGCAAAAGTCGAAATTCGCAAGCAAGTTGAGTGCACTCCGGACGCTAATCACTTGCTATGTTTGAACGCAGTTATGGCCCGGGGGCTGGAGACGTCCTTAGGGCCAATCTTTCCGGTGTCAAGAACAACGAAGTTCTTCGCCAAAAGCCTTCCTGGCAACCAGCTTGCCGGAAGCCAGCATCGAGAACGTCAAGGTTCTCTGCTGAAGATAAAAGCCTTCCTGGCAACCAGCTTGCCGGAAGCCAGCATCGAGAACGTCAAGGTTCTCTGCTGAAGACAAAAGCCTTCCTGGCAACCAGCTTGCCGGAAGCCAGCATCGAGAACGTCAAGGTTCTCTGCTGAAGATAAAAGCCTTCCTGGCAACCAGCTTGCCGGAAGCCGGCATCGAGAACGTCAAGGTTCTCTGCTGAAGATAAAAGCCTTCCTGGCAACCAGCTTGCCGGAAGCCAGCATCGAGAACGTCAAGGTTCTCTGCTGAAGATAAAAGCCTTCCTGGCAACCAGCTTGCCGGAAGCCAGCATCGAGAACGTCAAGGTTCTCTGCTGAAGACAAAAGCCTTCCTGGCAACCAGCTTGCCGGAAGCCAGCATTGAGAACGTCAAGGTTCTCTGCTGAAGATAAAAGCCTTCCTGGCAACCAGCTTGCCGGAAGCCAACGATGTCCTCTCCGTCAAGCTGTGGATGCGGGCGAACGTCTTCCACCCTCGATCAAGATACATCACATTAGGGGCTGGGAATGCAACGCGGACTCGCGTGCCGCTGATCCCACAGCCCCTCATGTGCAGTCTCAGCGTTTTGGGAGGCTCCACTTCCATCGCGCGTGCAAACGGAGCAGGAAGCCGGAGGCGACGACGAGGCGCCCGGCGCAGCCTGACGAAGAACTCGCAAGGGTCGTCCCCTATGTGGACCGCCGTGGGGGGAGGAGCTGCCGGCGGAGGTGAAGTTGACGCGCCGCCCCGTCCGCCTCTTCCCCGAGCGCCTCGACCTCGTCCTCGACCTCGTCCGCGACCTCGTCCTCTTCCTCTTCCCCTCAAGACCGGCTCTGCCACCACGGGCGTAGAAGAGGGAGAGAGGCGCTGTCTGGCGGCGACCCTCATTGCCACCGAGGAAGGGCCTGGGTTCCCTTTCTCCATGGCAGATGAGAAAAAGGGGAGCAGAAGCTGAAGAAAGGAGAAGATGAGAGAGTGCGGGTTTTCCATGCTCCCATCCCGCTCTTTATAAAGGAGCGAGGTGGGCGCTCGGCCGCCCCACTCAGCGAATCAAGACACGGGAAGGGCAGGGAGTCGGGGCCAACCCGCTCGCAATGGCCCAGTTTCCCAATCCACCGTCCGTGACCTCAAGCGCATGGGAGCCGCGTGGCGGGGATGCAGAACTGAGGCGACAGATGAGGCAGCACCGCTCCGCCCCGTGAACGCGGGGAGTGGACGTCCCAAAAACCGCGCACCAGCCCCGTCCAGTAAATGCACCGCGCCCTCACACCTACCTCCGTTTAAGGAGGAGGGCGTGAATCGTCCCCATCATCGTGGCCTGACGCATGCTCGGGGGGCTTAGCCCCACGCAAACTCCCACGATCTCTCCCACGACGCCGCGTTTGACGCGTGCCGTTCTGGGCATGCGCGGTGGGAGCAGAGTTAGATTCGGCGTGACCTAGGCCGCGCGTGCCCGTGCACTGTTTTGGGCCTGGCCCAACAGCGCTCAGCACCGTGTATGGCCCAGGCCCGGGGGCTTCTGTCGGTGTACTAGAGTAGGGGTACCCTATTACCCCGAACTCGTGCACAGGCAGTTGCAGCGCCCCGCGGCAAGGCTTGCCGGGTGACCGCCAGGACCCTCCGTGGTTCCCTTAAAGACCATGACCATTCAAGAACAAAGTACTCAAACCAAGGCCCCGGTAAGAGGAGCTTGCCGGGAAGGCCAACTGAGGCCCCGGTAAGAGGAGCTTGCCGGGAAGGCCAACCAAGGCCCCGGCAAGAGGAGCTTGCCGGGAAGAGACGAGACCCCGGCAAGAGGAGCTTGCCGGGAAGGCCACTCAAGACATACCAAGAAAGCTTGCCGCGACGCGCCCTGCGTCCCGGCAAGATCTGGCGAGCGACAAGCTTCCGGACGCGACAAGACGACGGCCGCGGCAAGGAGCTTGCCGCGGGAAACCCCCACTGCGTGCCCGCGCTCCAGCTCACCTGCTAACGTGTCGCTCTGGGACTTTCCCAGAGTGCACGTGGCGGGAGGCCGTGCAGCTAGGGGTACGTGGTGGCAAGCGGAGATGAAGAGAAGCCCATCGTGGCAAACGGTGGCACTCCTAACGGTCACCTTTTGCACTGTTTAGGAGACTCAGACAGGCATTTAATGCCCTTGTCCCCTGCCGTCAGAGTTAGGTAGGGTGCACTGTATCCACAATAGCGGTAGCTATACCTACCACATCCTTTTCCATTTTTACCCTTCTTGTCTACGTTGCCCCCTGTCGGTGACCCCTTGAGTATAAAAGGAGGCCCAAGCGCAACGTAGAAAGGGGTTCCGAAGGTCGGGGAGTTCAGGGACTCGGCCAGCTCGGCTCGTTGAACACCAGAAACACTCTTACGCTCAGTCTGGCAGCGTCCATCGCTCCTGAGCAAGAATCCAATATACACAAACAAGCAGCAGTAGGGTTTTACGCATCCGTGCGGCCCGAAGCTGGGTAAATATCTCCCCGCGTGCACTGCCTCGATCCGCTCTTTGTGCGCTCTCCGCCCCCCACCGAACCGAAAAGGGGCCCTGTCCCCATAGGTGTTGGCGGGAATCAGCATCGCCCCCGACACCCAAGCTTTGGCTTTTAGGTGTCCTTAGATTATCTTGGGGGTGCCATGGGCATCCCCAAGCTTAGGCTCTTGCCACTCCTTGTTTCATAATCCATCAAATCTTTACCCAAAACTTGAAAACTTCACAACACAAAACTTAAAATAGAAAATCTCGTGAGCTCCGTTAGCGAAAGAAACCAAAACACCACTTCAAGGTACTGTAATGAAATCATTCTTTATTTATATTTGTGTTAAACCTACTGTATTCCAACTTCTCTATGGTTCATAAACTATTTTACTAGCCATAGATTCATCAAAATAAGCAAACAACACACGAAAAACAGAATCTGTCAAAAACAGAACAATCTGTAGTAATCTGTATCTAGCGCAAGATTTGGAACCCCAAAAATTCTAAAATAAATTTCTGGACGTGAGTAATTTATCTATTAATCATCTTCAAAACGAATTAACTAAATAGCTCTTTCCAAATAAAAATGGTAGCAGTTCTCGTGAGCGCTAAAGTTTCTGTTTTTTACAGCAAGATTAACAAGACTTTCCCCAAGTCTTCCCAACGGTTCTACTTGGCACAAACAGTAATTAAACACAAAAAACACAACCAAAACAGAGGCTAGATAAATTATTTATTTCTAAACAGGAGAAAAAAAGCAAGGAATAAAAATAAAATTGGGTTGCCTCCCAACAAGCGCTATCGTTTAAAGCCCCTGGCTAGGCATAAAAAGCAAGGATAGATCTAGGTATTGCCATCTTTGGTAGGCAATCCATAAGTGGATCTCATAATATATTCATAAGGTAATTTAATTTCCTTTCTAGGGAAGTGTTCCATGCCTTTCCTTAATGGAAATTCGAATCTAATATTTCCTTCCTTCATATCAATAATTGCACCAATCGTTCTAAGGAAAGGTCTACCAAGAATAATAGGACATGAAGGATTGCAATCTATATCAAGAACAATAAAATCTCAGGGCACATAGTTCCTACTTGCAACAATAAGAACATCATTAATTCTTCCCATAGGTTTCTTAATAGTGGAATCTGCAAGGTGCAAGTTTAAAGAGCAATCATCAAAATCACGGAAACCTAACAAATCACACAAAGTCTTTGGAATCGTGGAAACACTAGCACCCAAATCACACAAAGCATAGCATTCATGATCTTTAATTTTAATTTAAATAGTTAGTTCCCACTCATCATGAAGTTTTCTAGGGATAGAAACTTCCAACTCAAGTTTTTCTTCATAAGATTGCATCAAAGCAGCAACGATATGTTTGGTAAAAGCTTTATTTTGACTATAAGCATGAGGAGAATTTAGCACATATTACAACAAGGAAATAAAATCTATCAAAGAGCAGCTATCATAATTAAATTCCTTGAAATCCAAAATAGTAGATTCATTAACATCTAGAGTTTTGATCTCTCCAATCCCACTTTTATCAAATTTAGCATCAAGATCTAAAAACTCCGAATTTTTGGAACGCCTTCTAGGTAAAGGTGGATCATATTCAGTCCCATCATTATCAAGATTCATATTGCAAAACAAAGATTTAATAGGGGACACATCAATAACTTTTAGAGCTTCATCTTTATTATCATGGAAACTAGAAGAAAACGCTCTTATAAAGGAATCTTTCTTAGCACGCATCCTAGCGGTTCTTTCTTTGCACTCATCAATGGAAATTCTCATGGATTTGAGAGACTCGTTGATATCATGCTTAGGTGGAATAGATCTAAGTTTCAAAGAATCAACATCAAGAGAAATTCTATCAACGTTCCTAGCCAACTCATCAATCTTAAGCAATTTTTCTTCAATCAAAGCATTGAAATTATTTTGCAAAGTAATAAATTCTTTAATATTAGATTCAAAATCATAGGGCATCTTATTAAAATTTCCATAAGAATTGTTGTAGGAATTACCATAATTATTAGAGGAATTACTAGGATAAGGCCTAGGATTAAAGTTTCCTCTATACACAAAATTATTCCTACCAACAAAATTCACATCCATAGATTCATTATTATTCTCAATCAAAGTAGACAAAGGCATATCATTAGGATCAGAAGAAACACTCTTAGTAGCAAATAATTTCATAAGTTCATCCAACTTTCCACTCAAAACATTAATTTCTTCTATCGCATGCACTTTTTTATTAGTAGATCTTTCAGTGTGCCATTTAGAATAATTAACCATAATATTATCTAGGAGTTTAGTAGCTTCTCCTAAAGTGATTTCCATAAAAGTGCCTCCCGCGGCCGAATCTAAAAGATTTCTAGAAGAAAAATTCAATTCGGCATAAAAATTTTGTATAATCATCCACAAATTCAAACCATGTGTTGGGCAATTACGTATCATTAATTTCATCCTCTCCCAAGCTTGTGCAACATGTTCATGATCAAGTTGCTTAAAATTCAAAATATCATTTCTAAGAGAGATGATCTTAGTAGGAGGAAAATACTTAGAGATAAAAGCATCTTTGCACTTATTCCAAGAGTCAATACTATTTTTAGGCAAAGACGAAAACCAAGCTTTAGCACGATCTCTAAGTGAAAAAGGAAATAGCTTCAATTTATAACAATATCATTGTCCACATCTTTCCTCTTTTGCATATCACACAAATCAACGAAGCTATTCAGATGGGTAGCGGCATCTTCACTAGGAAGGCCGGAAAACGGATCTTGCATGACAAGATTCAGCGAGGCATCATTAATTTCACAAGATTCAGCATCGGTAAGAGGAGCAATCGGAGTGCTAATAAAATCATTGTTGTTGGTATTGGTAAAGTCACACAATTTAGTGTTATCTTGAGCCATCGTGACAAGCAAGCAATCCAACACACAAGCAAACGAGGAACGGGCAAAAAAGGCAAATAGAAAAGAGAGGGCGGATAGAGAGATAGGGCGAATAAAACGGCAAGGGTGAAGTGGGGGAGAGGAAAACGAGAGGCAAATGGCAAGTAATGTAATGCGGGAGATAGGGGTTTTGATGGGTACTTGGTATGTTGACTTTTGCGTAGACCTCCCCGGCAACGGCGCCAGAAATCCTTCTTGCTACCTCTTGAGCACTGCGTTGGTTTTCCCTTGAAGAGGAAAGGGTGATGCAGCAAAGTAGCGTAAGTATTTCCCTCAGTTTTTGAGAACCAGGGTATCAATCCAGTAGGAGGCTACGCGCGAGTCCCTCACACCTACACAAAACAAATAAATCCTCGCAACCAACGCGATAAGGGGTTGTCAATCCCTACACGGTCACTTACGAGAGTGAGATCTGATAGATATGATAAGATAATATTTTTGGTATTTTTATGATAAAGATGCAAAGTAAAATAAAAGCAAAGTAAAAAAGCAAAGGAAATAACTAAGTGTTGGAAGATTAATATGATGAATATAGACCCGAGGGTCATAGGTTTCTCTAGTGGCTTCTCTCAAGAGCATAAGTATTTTACGATGGGTGAACAAATTACTGTTGAGCAATTGAGAAAATTGAGCATAGTTATGAGAATATCTAGGTCTGATCATGTATATAGGCATCACGTCCAAGACAAGTAGACCGACTCCTGCCTGCATCTACTACTATTACTCCACACATTGACCGCTATCCAGCATGAATCTAGAGTATTAAGTTCAAGAGAACAGACTAACGCTTTAAGCAAGATGACATGATGTAGAGGGATAAATTCATGCAATATGATAAAAACCCCATCTTGTTATCCTCGATGGCAACAATACAATACGTGCCTTGCTGCTCCTACTGTCATTGGGAAAGGTCACCGCAAGATTGAACCCAAAGCTAAGCACTTCTCCCATTGCAAGAAAGATCAATCTAGTAGGCCAAACCAAACTGATAATTGGAAGAGACTTGGAAAGATAACCAATCATACATAAAAGAATTCAGAGAAGATTCAAATATTGTTCATAGATAAACTTGATCATAAACCCACAATTCATCGGTCTCAACAAACACACCACAAAAGAAGATTACACCGAATAGATCTCCACAAGAGAGGGGGAGAACATTGTATTGAGGTCCAAAAAGAGAGAAGAAGACATCTAGCTAATAACTATGGACCCGAAGGTCTGAGGTAAACTACTCACACTTCATCGGAAGGGCTATGGTGTTGATGTAGAAGCCCTCCATGATCGATGCCCCCTCCGGCGGAGCTCCGGAACAGGCCCCAAGATGGGATCTCGTGGATACAGAAAGTTACGACGTTGGAATTAGGGTTTTGGCTCCGTATTTGATCGTTTGGGGGTACGTAGGTATATATAGGAGGAAGGAGTACGTCGGTGGAGCAACA